>NW_028317947.1:9504375-9836250 GCF_062004578.1 Staurois parvus | reverse complement strand
CTGGCCAGCTCAGTGGATTGCTTCAAAAAAGTCCTGGATTCTTTCTTGGATACACAGAATATAACTGGATAATAACATTTATAGGTAAAGTTGATCCAGGGAATATCCGATTGCCTCTCGAGGGATCAGGAAGGAATTTTTTTTCCCAGCAGAAGCAAATTAGATCATGCTTTGCTGGGTTTTTTGCCTTCCTCTGGATCAACTGTGGGTATAGGATTATAACTTTTTTTTTTTTTTTTCTCTATGGTTGAACTGGATGGACTTTTGTCTTTTTTCAGCCAGACTATGTAACCTGCTGGTTGATTATTGTATGGCCAGACTTAGGCTATGCCTCAACCACCCTGCAACTGTGTGCAATGCATGTGGTTCCAGCATGGTGGGACAAATGCTGGCGGGATCCGGTTCCTAAACAACTACCTCTAACAACCACGAGTCATCTCTGCTGTCAGCGGTGGATTCCTTGCTGATAGCAGAATGTAAACAAAAGAGCTGGCAGTTGTCAAAAATTTTCTAAAAAAGGCGTGAGGCCCCCCACACTGGCAGGCCAGGAAAGGGGGGACGAGCATGCTGCCCCCTCCTTCTGAAACATACCAGGCCACCTGCCCTTAACATGGTGTGTGTGTGTGTGTGTGTGTGTGTGGAGGGGGGGTATGGGGGGGGTACTTTGCCATTTGCAGCTCAGTTTACAGTCCGGGGATGGCTGGGAGCAGGCGGGTAGGTGTAATTTATTGCATGTCTCTTCTGCAATAAAAGCCTGCCTGCTCAGTGTGCAACAAAAACAAAAGTGCACCAACCTTGCGCATTACCTCAGTAAATAAAGGGTACATTTACTGAATTGAGATATATACTCACAACAGTAGCAATAATAAAAGCATATCAAATCCAACATCAGTGCACTGGAATAGCAGACACGTACGTGTCCCATCGAGAGGGGAGACTCTCAAGATGAAGCTGACGCGTTTCGAAGGGGGATCCCTTCCTCTCAGCCTTGTGTTACAGCTGCACAACCTTTGATTGGCTATTGGAGGAGCTTTCATATATGGTTCTACCCGCTGATGCAGTTCCAGCACTGAATGTAAGTACTGGCAAGGGGTGCTGGAGAGACTATTGATACGGAGTACTGGGGGATTTATTGCTTCTGGGGAGGTATTTTACTGTTAAGGGTCTATCGTTAAGGGGAATCTGTTGTTGGGTGATGGTATTTTAGTGTGTGTGGGGTGGGGTGGTGCTACAGTTAATGCTGATTTCGTGTGTGTGTCTATAAGTTGTAGTTTTATATACAGACCAAGTTTTTCTAGTTTATTTAAAATCCCTAAAAGATGACATTTAGTTTGCTAAGATTGTGTGTTGCTGGGGAGGTATTTTATTATGAGGGGTCTATTGTTAATGCAGGGAGGGATTTACTGTTGAGGGGGATCTGTTGTTGTTGGGTGCTGGTATTTTAGTGTGTGTGGGGTGGTGCTACAGTTAATGCTGATTTCATATATATATATGTGTGTGTCTATAAGTTGTAGTTTTATATACAGAATACATTTTTCTAGTTTATTTAAAATCCCTAAAAGATGACATTTAGTTTGCTAAGATTGTGTGTTGCTGGTGGGGGTATTTTATTTCTTTGGTGGATCTATTGTTGCCGGGGTGTATTTTGTTGTAGGGGGTGTTGTGGGTGATATATTTTACTGCTTTTCTTGTTTTTATGAAATTCCATACAAATTATTATCTCCACAAAATGATACTTGGTTCTGTATTCTCTAAAAAGGGAGATACCGGGAGGTGGGTGGTGGGTGGTGGTACCAAGGGACCAGAGGTCAGTAGGGAGTGGAGATGAGGAGGGAGTACCTGATTTCATGTATTAGTCTCCATTAGGTGGAGGATTTTGTAACTGTATATAGAGACTGAGGTTTCTTAGTATGTAGAGTGGTTGGAGAGCTCATTGGCACTGAGAGAAGGCTGCTGGAGCATGTGGTTCTGATCCTGCGGCATCTTAGCCCGGCTTCCATATCACGTGGAAGTTGCTCAGAGCTGTGCGGTCAGTGTGAAGGTTGGATGATGCTGTATGTAAGCACAGAAGATGGCCAGGGATCCCTGTGCTTGCTTAGTCTCAGTGCCTATGTGAGTACAGAACAGACCCTGTGCTCAGTTCAACAGCTGGATGACTTCCCCCCCCCTCGCTGCTCATGTTTTTATCACTGGGAAATCCTTTTTTTTAATTTACTGCACACTCTGAAATGCACATTTTAGGCTGATTGATTTCCTAAAACACCCAAAACATATTTAGTTTAAGAAGTCTCTGTGTTGCTGGCAGGGGTCTATTGTTGCTTGGGAGGATCTATTATTCCTGGCTGCAGGGGATATACTTTACAGCTTTTCTTGTTATTAACAAATTACTTAGCACCACAAAATAATACATTCTCTGAAAAGGGGAGGTAGTGGAGGATGGGTAGGGGGTGGAACCAAGGGACGGTGCTCAGAAGTCAATAAGGGATGACTCGGAAGGGAGGACTACCTACACCTATTCTGTTATTTTCAAAAATCCCTGGTGACAGCGGACGTGTAGTTCTGCTGTAAGGCTTATTCACATGTGCGCAGGCCTCAACGTCCCTCTGAAAAGCTATTCGCTGTGGTATTTGAAAGGCAGTGATGAGGTAATATGTCACCTCCTCACTGCTTGTTTTAAGACTTTGTTCACAGAGGGTGTATCAATCAAAGCTGGATCTGGGGGGATTTCAGTGGCACCCCTCAGGCTGCTCTGAACACTGTGGGGTCTAAGCACCCCTCCCCCTAACCATCATGCTGCAGGATTCCTAAACTACACACAGAGCTGGGGGAAGCAGAATTATCAGGAGGTGGATGGCTTTTCCCAGCACTCTATACAGTGCAACACCACCGATCCCCCCGCCCACAGAACCGATCCCCCACCCACCCCCCCCCCCACCCCCCCCCGTGGCTGCAGGCTGCTCCTCCTGTCCCCTCCCGACCGCTTTGGGTGTTGCAGGGGTGCCACAGGGGGACTTCACTCTGCAAATAGACCAGCTGCACCAACCTCCCCTGTACTGCCCCCCTCCCCTCTCAATGATCACCCGCCCCCCCAAAAAAAAAGAATGTAAAAAAATAACACTGTAAAAAAAAAAAAAAAAAAAAAGGTAGTAGGAGCTCGCTCACACGGGGCTTACTACAGCATCCACTCATGCAGGCTGTTTATTAACCTCTTTCCGCCCGGCCAATGGCCGATTGGCAGCCAGCAAAATCCCTCAGCGTTCCGAGTGGACGCCATATGGCGTCCTTTCGGGCATGCGCAGTTTGCGCGCCTGCAGAGCCACGCAGCAGCGCGATCTGTCACCAGCCGTGTACCTCGGGCACAGCCTATGACAGATCTGAGTACCGGCCCCGTTGCCAGTACCATGTGACCTGTGGCCAATCACAGCAGGTCACATGACAGTTGTATACAATGGATGGCTTCATTCATACCATCCATTGTATACTAGTGTAGTGTCTAGCTGTGAATGGTCACAGCGATCACATGCAGAAGCTGGGCCAATCACAGCCCAGCTATGTCATGTGATTAGCCGTAGCAAAATCACAGCTAAGCACAAAAAAAACCCTGAATGAATCGAAGTCATTCAGGTAAATGCTTGCTTATAGCAAAGTAATTCTTTGCTATAAGCAAATTATGTAAAAAAAAAAAAAAATACTGATCATTTCCCCAAAGTAGTACAATGGTACTATGGTAACACTGTACTACTTTGGTCATAGTGAAATATGAAAAAAAAATCTTAAAAAAAGAAAAAAAAATTAATAAAAAATTAAAAATAATAAAAAAAACAAAACAAAATATATATATATTTTTTTTTTCATACGGTCACCAGTCAGTGTCCCTGATCACCGCCATGCCAGTTATATGACGACGCTGTACTACACTGGTGACAGTATGTAAAAAAAGTGAAAATAATTGTTTTAATTTTTTCATTTTCTGAAAAATTATGACAAAAAAAATACAACTTCAAAAAACTAGCCATGCCTCTTATGAAATACGTCTGACTGTCTACTTTTCAAAAAGGGGTCATTTGGGGGATATCTGTACTGTTCTGACATTTGGGGGATATCTGTACTGTTCTGACATTCTTGGACCTCAAGAAAATAGATTGGCTGTCAGTACTTCAGGATTGATCAATTTTCAGATCTATACCATAGTTTGTGAACTCAATAACTTTCCTACAAACTAAAAAATACATCCTAATTTGGGTTATTTTCACCAAAGACAGTAGCAGAATACATTTTGGCCTAAATTTATGAAGAACAATTATTTATTTGCAAACTTTTATAACGGAAACAAAGAAAAATGTGTTTTGTTTTCAGCATTTTTGGTCTTTTTTTGTTAATTTAGCAAAAAATAAAAACCCCAGCGGTGATTAAATACCACCAAAAGAAAGCTCTAGTTGTGTGAAGAAAATGATAAAATTTTAGTTTGGGTACAATGTTGTATGACCGCGCAATTGTCATTCAAAGTGTGAGAGCGCAGAAACCTGAAAACTGGCTTGGGCAGGAAGGGGGTAAAAGTGCCCGGTATAGAAGAGGTTAAAGTAGAAAAATATTAAAGGAAAAAAAAAAACTAATATTTTTTCTAATAGAATGAATAAAAAGTACCTAAGGAAAAACACAAACCAGGTAGTTGAGCCTTGCAGGGTTACATTTTGGGTCTGTTCACAGCATGACAATTGTTTTTACATTGTGTTGGACTACAATGCGTTTTTCTTTGCGCCTTGTCCTTGCATTGGATGCTGCTGGTGTAAAGGAGCCTTAGACACCAAAAAGGGAGCCATTTCCATAGCTTTAGTGTTTGGGGTTTCCAGACATAAGAGTCTCACATCCAGACCTGCAGCTATCACATGACAGTTGGAATTTGAATTTGTTTTGTAACTGACCCGCACTGCACCCCTCACATCCCTAACACAGATCTAGTTTTATCTGAGTCTAAGACTGAAAATTACACCCCCACAGATAATAATCAGCCCTATCCTTGTGTTAAATGTCTATTCATTGAGCTCATTATATATAAAAACTACATAAGGAAAACACAAGGTTTGCCTGTTGCAGCCAATCAGATCAAATGAAATCTAACATCTGATTGCTTTCTATAGGCTGATTCCTATGCTCTGTGCTTATCAATGTAAGAAATGTGGCAATTTCCATCCAGTAATGTCTGTTACATCTTCCCAGACCAAAGCAATCTATCTGTGAGAGCAGCTCACTGTTTTCTTCCAGCCCCTTCCATTGCAATGCCTAGGTGAGGTTTCCATGGCAACCACTGTGCCCTATGACATCACAGCAAACAAGCAGCCTGGCTCACAGCTCCTCAGAAGACTCTGGCTTCAGTACTGAGCAGACCGTTCGGTTACTGCTCTGCGATGGAATTCAGAAAACTCTTCGGCGTTTTGCTGCTACTCGTCGGTTGGCAAATGACAGCAGTACGTGGTGCTGTTGTTGCTGATAATTTCATGGGCACCAGACATGCGTGCCCCTCCATTCCGATCTATGAAAGTGTGGCATACGGCACAGACATGAACATAGAGCTGAGCTGCCAATGCAGACCGGATTTAAAGAGTCCTGTCTTTTGGTTCTACAAAGAGTCAGCCGACAGTTTAGAAACTCGGCCGCTGACACGGGCGGGAGATGGCGGCAAACAGAAGTCGCTTTACTTGGAGTCGAGGATCAGCATCAAAGTATACAGCATCATCATCCACAAGGCTCGTGTGACAGACTCAGGACTGTATATCTGTGGAAACGGCGATGGAGCATTCTACTGGGGGTACGACCTTGATGTGCAGGACAGCTCCAGTGCCTACGTGTCATTTCAGGAGCACCACCAACAGCCGCAGACAGACCTGGAAACCAAACACTTGACTGCCTTCACCGCCTTCTGGAAATGGAGCAAGTGTGACCGCTGTGATGTACGCGGGGAGAAAAGAAAGATCGGCTTTTGCTACGTCAATAGTACCTATCTGGATCCTAGGTACATGCTGGCAGAGAATGGAGTTGTTTCCTGCGGCTCACATGCTGTTCCTGAAAACCTGAAAACGGAACTTTCTGACCGCAGACCAGAAATATTCATCAAGAGCTGCCTGGTCCCCTGCCATGACAGGCAGCCGGGAATTAAAGGAACCATCAAACATTGGATGCACAAACTTGGCAAAATCAAGGATTACATCCCATTTCTTTCCAGGGCTCCAACAGAAAAACATACCCACACCTTGGGGAGCAGCCTTACTCTTGCCTGCCCAGGCGCCAAACCAACAGATGCTGTCGCTTGGGATAAAGGCAACAGAAGATATTACAAATCGGAATATCTGATTGGACAGAAGACGGCGACGAGGATCTACATAGACCATGGCAATAACCTGAACTTCCGCTATGTCAGGAAGAGTGACAAAGCCACATATTACTGCTGGCACCAGGGACAGCTTAAAGCTGGAATTAAGCTGTCTATTCAGAACGACCCGTCAGAGAAGCGCAAGTTTGAAGATTCCGACTCCATCCTCGCCTTGACTGTTGTCGGCATTTTTTTTGCCATCTTTTGCCTTATCTTTATAATGATCCATTGCTTAAAATGCTGTGCCTACAATTTTAGGTGTTCACCGTCGGCATGCATAGCAGATATGGTGTAAGGATTTGTTCCCGGGCCAAGGATCAGCTAGTAATATCCAGCTGTTGAGCAGCGGTTTTACTGACTGCCCACCTGAACATGGACATGCAGCCATTCAGGGCTGTGCACACAGTGTGGTCGTGATGCTTTGCTTCACAGCTACAGTAGAATTGACACTGCATGTTGCAGCTGGCAGGCTGTACCACGGCCCAATGTAGTCCATTCATGTAACTTAGGCTACACCACAACCACTCCGCAACCGCGTGCAACATGCATTCTGCCGGCAGGAAGGGCTCCCCACCGGTACAATACAACAGCATTGTGGGAGTGATTACCCCGTCCATCTCAAATGTGTGGGTGAGGGAATTGGATCTTTTTTTTTTCCTTCAACCTGAGGATTAGAGGAACTGAATTTATTCTCTCTTGAGAAGAGGAGATTAAGGGGGGATATGATCTCCATGTAGAATACATAAGGGGGGATATGATCTCCATGTATAATACATAAGGGGGGATATGATCTCCATGTATAATACATAAGGGGGGATATGATCTCCATGTATTATACATAAGGGGTGATATGATCTCCATGTATAATACATAAGGGGGGATATGATCTCCATGTATAATACATAAGGGGGATATGATCACCATGTATAATACATAAGGGGGGATATGATCTCCATGTATAATACATAAGGGGGGATATGATCACCATGTATAATACATAAGGGGGGATATGATCTCCATGTATAATACATAAGGGGGATATGATCTCCATGTATAAATACATCAGTGGTTCATGTACTGAACTCGGTGTAGAGCTATTCACCTTGAGGTCATCACAGAGGACAAGGGGGATCTCTTTACATCTGGAGGAAAAGAGATTTAATCTCCAAACACGGAAAGGTTTCTTCACAGGGAGAGCTGTGAAAATGTGGAATAGACTCCCTCAAGAGTTGGTTCTGGCCAGCTCAGTGGATTGCTTCAAAAAAGTCCTGGATTCTTTCTTGGATACACAGAATATAACTGGATAATAACATTTATAGGTAAAGTTGATCCAGGGAATATCCGATTGCCTCTCAGGGGATCAGGAAGGAATTTTTTTTCCCAGCAGGAGCAAATTGGATCGTGCTTTGCTGGGTTATTTTTGCCTTCCTCTTGATCAACTGTGGGTATAGGATTATAACTTTTTTTTTTTTCTTTTCTCTATGGTTGAACTGGATGGACTTTTGTCTTTTTTCAGCCGGACTAACTATGTAACTATGTAACCTACTGGTTGATTATTGTATGGCCAGACTTAGGCTATGCCTCAACCACCCTGCAACTGTGTGCAATGCATGTGGTTGCAGCATGGTGGGACAAATGCTGGCGGGATCCAGTTCCTAAACAATTTGCTCTAACAACCGCGAGTCATCTCTGCTGTCAGCGGTGGATTCAAATCAAATTTTGGAAACAAAAGAGCTGGCGGTTGTCAAAAAAATAAAAAAGACGTGAGGCCCCCCACACTGGCAGGCCAGGAAAGGGGGGACGAGAATGCTGCCCCCTCCTTCTGAAACATACCAGGCCACCTGCCCTCAACATGGTGTGGGTGTGTGTGTGTGTGTGTGTGTGTGTGTGTGGGGGGGGGGGGGGGTACTTTGCCATTTGCAGCTCAGTTTACAGTCCGGGGATGGCTGAGAGCAGGCAGGTAGGTGTAATTTATTGCATGTCTCTTCTGCAATAAAAGCCTGCCTGCTCAGTGTGCAACAAAAACAAAAGCGCCCCAACCTTGCGCATTACCTCAGTAAATAAAGGGTGAATTTATTGAATTGAGATATATACTCACAACAGTAGCAATACTAAAAGCATATCAAATCCAAGATCAGTGCACTGGAATAGCAGACACGTACGGGTCCCATCGAGAGGGGAGAAACTGACGCATTTCGAAGGGGCGTCCCTTCCTCTCAGCCTTGTGTTAGAGCTGCACAACCTTTGATTGGCTATTGGAGGAGCTTTCATATATGGTTCTACCCGCTGACTCAGTAGGGAGTGGAGATGAGGAGGGAGTACCTGGTTTCATGTATTAGTCTCCATTAGGTGGAGGATTTTGTAACTGTATATAGAGACTGAGGTTTCTTAGTATGTAGAGTGGTTGGAGAGCTCATTGGCACTGAGAGAAGGCTGCTGGAGCATGTGGTTCTGATCTTGCGGCATCTTAGCCCGGCTTCCATATCACGTGGAAGTTGCTCAGAGCTGTGCGGTCAGTGTGAAGGTTGGATGATGCTGTATGTAAGCACAGAAGATGGCCAGGGATCCCTGTACTTGCTTAGTCTCAGTGCCTATGTGAGTACAGAACAGACCCTGTGCTCAGTTCAACAGCTGGATGACTTCTCCCCCCCCCCCCCCTCGCTGCTCATGTTTTTATCACTGGGAAATCCTTTTTTTTAATTTACTGCACAGTCTGAAATGCACATTTTAGGTTGATTGATTTCCTAAAACTCCCAAAACATATGTAGTTTGAGAAGACTCTGTGTTGCTGGCAGGGGTCTAATGTTGCTTGGGAGGATCTATTATTCCTGGCTGCAGGGGATATACTTTACAGCTTTTCTTGTTATTAACAAATTACTTAGCACCACAAAATAATACATTCTCTGAAAAGGGGAGGTACTGGGGGATGGGTAGGGGGTGGAACCAAGGGACGGTGCTCAGAAGTCAATAAGGGATTACTCGGAAGGGAGGACTACCTACACCTATTCTTTTATTTAAAAAAATCCCTGGTGACAGCGGACGTGTAGTTCTGCTGTAAGGCTTATTCACATGTGCGCAGGCCTCAACGTCCCTCTGAAAAGCTATTCGCTGTGGTATTTGAAAGGCAGTGATGAAGTAACATGTCACCTCCTCACTGCTTGTTTTCATTCACTTCGTTCACAGAGGGTGTATCAATCAAGGCTGGATCTGGGGGGCTGGGCCCCCAAGATTTCAGTGGCACCCCTCAGGCTGCTCTGAACACTGTGGGGACTAAGCACCCCTCCCCCTAACCATCATGCTGAAGGATTCCTGCACTTCACACAGAGCTTGAGGAAGCAGAATTATCAGGAGGTGGTTGGCTTTTCCCAGCACTCTATACAGTGCAACACCACTGATCCCGCCGCCCACAGAACCGATCCCCCGCCCACACCACCAATCCCCTGTGGCTGCAGGCTGCTCCTCCTCTCCCCTCCTGACAGCTTTGGGTGTTGCAGGGGTGCCACAGGGGGACTTCACTATACAAATAGACCAGCTGCACCAACCTCCCCTGTACTGCTCCCCTCCCCTCTCAATGATCACCTTCCCCCCCAAAAAAAAAGAATATAAAAAAATAACACTGTAAAAAAAAAAAAAAAAAAAAGGTAGTAAGGCCTCGCTCACACGGGGCTTACTACAGCATCCACTCATGCAGGCTGTTTATTAACCTCTTCCTGCCCGGCCAATGGTCGATTGGCAGCCAGCAAAATCCCTCAGCGTTCCGGGTGGACGCCATATGGCGTCCTTTCGGGCATGCGCAGTTTGCGCTCCTGCAGAGCCACGCAGCGGCGCGATCTGTCACTGGCCGTGTACCTCAGGCACAGCCTATGACAGATCTGAATACCGGCCCCGTTGCCGGTACCATGTGACCTGCTATGACCAATCACAGCAGGTCACATGACAGTTGTATACAATGGATGGCTGCATTCATGCCATCCGTTGTATACTAGTGTGTCTAGCTGTGAATGGTCACAGCGATCACATGCAGAAGCTGGGCCAATCACAGCCCAGCTATGTCATGTGTTTAGCCGTAGCCAAATCACAGCTAAGCACAAAAAAAAAAAACCCTGAATGAATCGATGTCATTCAGGTAAATGCTTGCTTATAGCAAAGTAATTCTTTGCAATAAGCAAATTGTGTAAAAAAAAAAAAAAATACTGATCACTTCACCAAAGTAGTACAATGGTACTATGGTAACATTGTACTACTTTAGTCATAGTGAAATATGAAAAAAAAATTAAAAAAAAAAGAAAATAAATGTAATAAAAAATTAAAAATAATAAAAAAATGAAAAAAAATTATATATATTTTTTTTCATACTGTCACCAGTCAGTGTCCCTGATCACCGCCAAGCCAGTTATATGATGACACTGTACTGCACTGGTGACAGTATGTAAAAAAAAGTGAAATTTGTTTTAATTTTTTCATTTTCCGAAAAAGTATGACAAAAAAAATACAACTTCAAAAAACTCGCCATGCCTCTTATGAAGTACGTCGGACTGTCTACTTTGCACAAAGGGGTCATTTGGGGGATATCTGTACTATTCTGACATTCTTGGACCTCAAGAAATTAGATTGGCTGTCAGTACTTCAGGATTGATCAATTTTCAGATCTATACCATAGTTTGTGAACTCTATAACTTTCCTACAAACTAAAAAATACATCCTAATTTGGGTTATTTTCACCAAAGACATGTAGCAGAATGCATCTCGGCCTAAATTTATGAAGAACAATTATTTATTTGCAAACTTTTATAACAGAAACAAAGAAAAATGTGTTTTGTTTTCAAAAATGTTGGTCTTTTGTTAATTTAGCAAAAAATAAAAACCTCAGTGGTGATTAAATACCACCAAAAGAAAGCTCTAGTTGTGTGAAGAAAATGATAAAATTTTAGTTTGGGTACAATGTTGTATGACCGCGCAATTGTCATTCAAAGTGTGAGAGCGCTGAAACCTGAAAACTGGCCTGGGCAGGAAGGGGGTAAAAGTGCCCGGTATGGAAGAGGTTAAAGTAGAAAAATATTAAAGGAAAAAAAAACTAATATTTTTTCTAATAGAATGAATAAAAAATACCTAAGGAAAAACAAAAACCAGGTAGTTGAGCCTTGCAGGGTTACATTTTGGGTCTGTTCACAGCATGACAATTGTTTTTACATGGTGTTGGACTACAATGCGTTTTTCTTTGCGCCTTGTCATTGCATTGGATGCTGCTGGTGTAAAGGAGCCTTAGAGCCAAAAAGGGAGCCATTGCCATAGCTTTAGTGTTTGGGGTTTCTAGACATAAGAGTCTCACATCCAGACCTGCAGCTATCACATGACAGTTGGAATTTGAATTTGTTTTGTAACTGACACGCACTGCACCCCTCACATCCCTACCACAGATCTAGTTTTATCTGAGTCTGAGACTGAAAATTACACCCCCACAGATAATAATCAGCCCTATCCTTGTGTTAAATGTCCATTCATTGAGCTCATTATATATAAAAACTACATAAGGAAAACAAGGTTTGCCTGTTGCAGCCAATCAGATCAAATGAAATCTAACATCTGATTGCTTTCTATAGGCTGATTCCTATGCTCTGTGCTTATCAATGTAAGAAATGTGGCAATTTCCATCCAGTAATGTCTGTTACATCTTCCCAGACCAAAGCAATCTATCTGTGAGAGCAGCTCACTGTTTTCTTCCAGCCCCTTCCATTGCAATGCCTAGGTGAGGTTTCCATGGCAACCACTGTGCCCTATGACATCACAGCAAACAAGCAGCCTGGCTCACAGCTCCTCAGAAGACTCTGGCTTCAGTACTGAGCAGACCGTTCGGTTACTGCTCTGCGATGGAATTCAGAAAACTCTTCGGCGTTTTGCTGCTACTCGTCGGTTGGCAAATGACAGCAGTACGTGGTGCTGTTGTTGCTGATAATTTCATGGGCACCAGACATGCGTGCCCCTCCATTCCGATCTATGAAAGTGTGGCATACGGCACAGACATGAACATAGAGCTGAGCTGCCAATGCAGACCGGATTTAAAGAGTCCTGTCTTTTGGTTCTACAAAGAGTCAGCCGACAGTTTAGAAACTCGGCCGCTGACACGGGCGGGAGATGGCGGCAAACAGAAGTCGCTTTACTTGGAGTCGAGGATCAGCATCAAAGTATACAGCATCATCATCCACAAGGCTCGTGTGACAGACTCAGGACTGTATATCTGTGGAAACGGCGATGGAGCATTCTACTGGGGGTACGACCTTGATGTGCAGGACAGCTCCAGTGCCTACGTGTCATTTCAGGAGCACCACCAACAGCCGCAGACAGACCTGGAAACCAAGCACTTGACTGCCTTCACCGCCTTCTGGAAATGGAGCAAGTGTGACCGCTGTGATGTACGCGGGGAGAAAAGAAAGATCGGCTTTTGCTACGTCAATAGTACCTATCTGGATCCTAGGTACATGCTGGCAGAGAATGGAGTTGTTTCCTGCGGCTCACATGCTGTTCCTGAAAACCTGAAAACGGAACTTTCTGACCGCAGACCAGAAATATTCATCAAGAGCTGCCTGGTCCCCTGCCATGACAGGCAGCCGGGAATTAAAGGAACCATCAAACATTGGGTGCACAAACTTGGCAAAATCAAGGATTACATCCCATTTCTTTCCAGGGCTCCAACAGAAAAACATACCCACACCTTGGGGAGCAGCCTTACTCTTGCCTGCCCAGGCGCCAAACCAACAGATGCTGTCGCTTGGGATAAAGGCAACAGAAGATATTACAAATCGGAATATCTGATTGGACAGAAGACGGCGACGAGGATCTACATAGACCATGGCAATAACCTGAACTTCCGCTATGTCAGGAAGAGTGACAAAGCCACATATTACTGCTGGCACCAGGGACAGCTTAAAGCTGGAATTAAGCTGTCTATTCAGAACGACCCGTCAGAGAAGCGCAAGTTTGAAGATTCCGACTCCATCCTCGCCTTGACTGTTGTCGGCATTTTTTTTGCCATCTTTTGCCTTATCTTTATAATGATCCATTGCTTAAAATGCTGTGCCTACAATTTTAGGTGTTCACCGTCGGCATGCATAGCAGATATGGTGTAAGGATTTGTTCCCGGGCCATGGATCAGGTAGTAATATCCAGCTGTTCTCAGC
Source organism: Staurois parvus (assembly GCF_062004578.1). NCBI lineage: Eukaryota > Metazoa > Chordata > Amphibia > Anura > Ranidae > Staurois > Staurois parvus. Next base: position 9,822,708 of record NW_028317947.1, on the reverse strand, counting down.
GGTTTTACTGACTGCCCACCTGAACATGGACATGCAGCCATTCAGGGCTGTGCACACAGTGTGGTCGTGATGCTTTGTTTCACAGCTACAGTAGAATTGACACTGCATGTTGCAGCTGGCAGGCTGTACCACGGCCCAATGTAGTCCATTCATGTAACTTAGGCTACACCACAACCACTCCGCAACCGCGTGCAACATGCATTGTGCCGGCAGGAAGGGCTCCCCACCGGTACAATACAACAGCATTGTGGGAGTGATTACCCCGTCCATCTCAAATGTGTGGGTGAGGGAATTGGATCTTTTTTTTTCCTTCAATCTGAGGATTAGAGGAACTGAATTTATTCTTTCTTGAGAAGAGGAGATTAAGGTGGGATATGATCTCCGTGTATAATACATAAGGGGGGATATGATCTCCATGTATTATACATAAGGGGGGATATGATCTCCATGTATAATACATAAGGGGGGATATGATCTCCATGTATAATACATAAGGGGGATATGATCTCCATGTATAATACATAAGGGGGGATATGATCTCCATGTATAATACATAAGAGGGGATATGATCACCATGTATAATACATAAGGGGGGAATATGATCTCCATGTAGAATACATAAGGGGGGGGGGGGTATGATCTCCATGTATAATACATAGGGGGGATATGATCTCCATGTATAATACATAAGGGGGGATATGATCTCCATGTATAATACATAAGGGGGGATATGATCAACATGTATAATACATAAGGGGGGATATGATCTCCATGTATAATACATAAGGGGGGATATGATCTCCATGTATAAATACATCAGTGGTTCATATAGTGAACTCGGTGTAGAGTTATTCACCCTGAGGTCATCACAGAGGACAAAGGGAAACTCTTTACATCTGGAGGAAAAGAGATTTAATCTCCAAACACAGAAAGGTTTCTTCACAGTAAGAGCTGTGAAAATGTGGAGCAGGCTCCCTCAAGAGTTGGTTCTGGCCAGCTCAGTGGATTGCTTCAAAAAAGTCCTGGATTCTTTCTTGGATACACAGAATATAACTGGATAATAACATTTATAGGTAAAGTTGATCCAGGGAATATCCGATTGCCTCTCGAGGGATCAGGAAGGAATTTTTTTTCCCAGCAGAAGCAAATTAGATCATGCTTTGCTGGGTTTTTTGCCTTCCTCTGGATCAACTGTGGGTATAGGATTATAACTTTTTTTTTTTTTTTCTCTATGGTTGAACTGGATGGACTTTTGTCTTTTTTCAGCCAGACTATGTAACCTGCTGGTTGATTATTGTATGGCCAGACTTAGGCTATGCCTCAACCACCCTGCAACTGTGTGCAATGCATGTGGTTCCAGCATGGTGGGACAAATGCTGGCGGGATCCGGTTCCTAAACAACTACCTCTAACAACCACGAGTCATCTCTGCTGTCAGCGGTGGATTCCTTGCTGATAGCAGAATGTAAACAAAAGAGCTGGCAGTTGTCAAAAATTTTCTAAAAAAGGCGTGAGGCCCCCCACACTGGCAGGCCAGGAAAGGGGGGACGAGCATGCTGCCCCCTCCTTCTGAAACATACCAGGCCACCTGCCCTTAACATGGTGTGTGTGTGTGTGTGTGTGGAGGGGGGGTATGGGGGGGGTACTTTGCCATTTGCAGCTCAGTTTACAGTCCGGGGATGGCTGGGAGCAGGCGGGTAGGTGTAATTTATTGCATGTCTCTTCTGCAATAAAAGCCTGCCTGCTCAGTGTGCAACAAAAACAAAAGTGCACCAACCTTGCGCATTACCTCAGTAAATAAAGGGTACATTTACTGAATTGAGATATATACTCACAACAGTAGCAATAATAAAAGCATATCAAATCCAACATCAGTGCACTGGAATAGCAGACACGTACGTGTCCCATCGAGAGGGGAGACTCTCAAGATGAAGCTGACGCGTTTCGAAGGGGGATCCCTTCCTCTCAGCCTTGTGTTACAGCTGCACAACCTTTGATTGGCTATTGGAGGAGCTTTCATATATGGTTCTACCCGCTGATGCAGTTCCAGCACTGAATGTAAGTACTGGCAAGGGGTGCTGGAGAGACTATTGATACGGAGTACTGGGGGATTTATTGCTTCTGGGGAGGTATTTTACTGTTAAGGGTCTATCGTTAAGGGGAATCTGTTGTTGGGTGATGGTATTTTAGTGTGTGTGGGGTGGGGTGGTGCTACAGTTAATGCTGATTTCGTGTGTGTGTCTATAAGTTGTAGTTTTATATACAGACCAAGTTTTTCTAGTTTATTTAAAATCCCTAAAAGATGACATTTAGTTTGCTAAGATTGTGTGTTGCTGGGGAGGTATTTTATTATGAGGGGTCTATTGTTAATGCAGGGAGGGATTTACTGTTGAGGGGGATCTGTTGTTGTTGGGTGCTGGTATTTTAGTGTGTGTGGGGTGGTGCTACAGTTAATGCTGATTTCATATATATATATGTGTGTGTCTATAAGTTGTAGTTTTATATACAGACTACATTTTTCTAGTTTATTTAAAATCCCTAAAAGATGACATTTAGTTTGCTAAGATTGTGTGTTGCTGGTGGGGGTATTTTATTTCTTTGGTGGATCTATTGTTGCCGGGGTGTATTTTGTTGTAGGGGGTGTTGTGGGTGATATATTTTACTGCTTTTCTTGTTTTTATGAAATTCCATACAAATTATTATCTCCACAAAATGATACTTGGTTCTGTATTCTCTAAAAAGGGAGATACCGGGAGGTGGGTGGTGGGTGGTGGTACCAAGGGACCAGAGGTCAGTAGGGAGTGGAGATGAGGAGGGAGTACCTGATTTCATGTATTAGTCTCCATTAGGTGGAGGATTTTGTAACTGTATATAGAGACTGAGGTTTCTTAGTATGTAGAGTGGTTGGAGAGCTCATTGGCACTGAGAGAAGGCTGCTGGAGCATGTGGTTCTGATCCTGCGGCATCTTAGCCCGGCTTCCATATCACGTGGAAGTTGCTCAGAGCTGTGCGGTCAGTGTGAAGGTTGGATGATGCTGTATGTAAGCACAGAAGATGGCCAGGGATCCCTGTGCTTGCTTAGTCTCAGTGCCTATGTGAGTACAGAACAGACCCTGTGCTCAGTTCAACAGCTGGATGACTTCCCCCCCCCCCCCCCCCCTCGCTGCTCATGTTTTTATCACTGGGAAATCCTTTTTTTTAATTTACTGCACACTCTGAAATGCACATTTTAGGCTGATTGATTTCCTAAAACACCCAAAACATATTTAGTTTAAGAAGTCTCTGTGTTGCTGGCAGGGGTCTATTGTTGCTTGGGAGGATCTATTATTCCTGGCTGCAGGGGATATACTTTACAGCTTTTCTTGTTATTAACAAATTACTTAGCACCACAAAATAATACATTCTCTGAAAAGGGGAGGTACTGGAGGATGGGTAGGGGGTGGAACCAAGGGACGGTGCTCAGAAGTCAATAAGGGATGACTCGGAAGGGAGGACTACCTACACCTATTCTGTTATTTTCAAAAATCCCTGGTGACAGCGGACGTGTAGTTCTGCTGTAAGGCTTATTCACATGTGCGCAGGCCTCAACGTCCCTCTGAAAAGCTATTCGCTGTGGTATTTGAAAGGCAGTGATGAGGTAATATGTCACCTCCTCACTGCTTGTTTTAAGACTTTGTTCACAGAGGGTGTATCAATCAAAGCTGGATCTGGGGGGATTTCAGTGGCACCCCTCAGGCTGCTCTGAACACTGTGGGGTCTAAGCACCCCTCCCCCTAACCATCATGCTGCAGGATTCCTAAACTACACACAGAGCTGGGGGAAGCAGAATTATCAGGAGGTGGATGGCTTTTCCCAGCACTCTATACAGTGCAACACCACCGATCCCCCCGCCCACAGAACCGATCCCCCACCCACCCCCCCCCCACCCCCCCCCCCGTGGCTGCAGGCTGCTCCTCCTGTCCCCTCCCGACCGCTTTGGGTGTTGCAGGGGTGCCACAGGGGGACTTCACTCTGCAAATAGACCAGCTGCACCAACCTCCCCTGTACTGCCCCCCTCCCCTCTCAATGATCACCCGCCCCCCCAAAAAAAAAGAATGTAAAAAAATAACACTGTAAAAAAAAAAAAAAAAAAAAGGTAGTAGGAGCTCGCTCACACGGGGCTTACTACAGCATCCACTCATGCAGGCTGTTTATTAACCTCTTTCCGCCCGGCCAATGGCCGATTGGCAGCCAGCAAAATCCCTCAGCGTTCCGAGTGGACGCCATATGGCGTCCTTTCGGGCATGCGCAGTTTGCGCGCCTGCAGAGCCACGCAGCAGCGCGATCTGTCACCAGCCGTGTACCTCGGGCACAGCCTATGACAGATCTGAGTACCGGCCCCGTTGCCAGTACCATGTGACCTGTGGCCAATCACAGCAGGTCACATGACAGTTGTATACAATGGATGGCTTCATTCATACCATCCATTGTATACTAGTGTAGTGTCTAGCTGTGAATGGTCACAGCGATCACATGCAGAAGCTGGGCCAATCACAGCCCAGCTATGTCATGTGATTAGCCGTAGCAAAATCACAGCTAAGCACAAAAAAAACCCTGAATGAATCGAAGTCATTCAGGTAAATGCTTGCTTATAGCAAAGTAATTCTTTGCTATAAGCAAATTATGTAAAAAAAAAAAAAAATACTGATCATTTCCCCAAAGTAGTACAATGGTACTATGGTAACACTGTACTACTTTGGTCATAGTGAAATATGAAAAAAAAATCTTAAAAAAAGAAAAAAAAATTAATAAAAAATTAAAAATAATAAAAAAAACAAAACAAAATATATATATTTTTTTTTTTTCATACGGTCACCAGTCAGTGTCCCTGATCACCGCCATGCCAGTTATATGACGACGCTGTACTACACTGGTGACAGTATGTAAAAAAAGTGAAAATAATTGTTTTAATTTTTTCATTTTCTGAAAAATTATGACAAAAAAAATACAACTTCAAAAAACTAGCCATGCCTCTTATGAAATACGTCTGACTGTCTACTTTTCAAAAAGGGGTCATTTGGGGGATATCTGTACTGTTCTGACATTTGGGGGATATCTGTACTGTTCTGACATTCTTGGACCTCAAGAAAATAGATTGGCTGTCAGTACTTCAGGATTGATCAATTTTCAGATCTATACCATAGTTTGTGAACTCAATAACTTTCCTACAAACTAAAAAATACATCCTAATTTGGGTTATTTTCACCAAAGACATGTAGCAGAATACATTTTGGCCTAAATTTATGAAGAACAATTATTTATTTGCAAACTTTTATAACGGAAACAAAGAAAAATGTGTTTTGTTTTCAGCATTTTTGGTCTTTTTTTGTTAATTTAGCAAAAAATAAAAACCCCAGCGGTGATTAAATACCACCAAAAGAAAGCTCTAGTTGTGTGAAGAAAATGATAAAATTTTAGTTTGGGTACAATGTTGTATGACCGCGCAATTGTCATTCAAAGTGTGAGAGCGCAGAAACCTGAAAACTGGCTTGGGCAGGAAGGGGGTAAAAGTGCCCGGTATAGAAGAGGTTAAAGTAGAAAAATATTAAAGGAAAAAAAAAAACTAATATTTTTTCTAATAGAATGAATAAAAAGTACCTAAGGAAAAACACAAACCAGGTAGTTGAGCCTTGCAGGGTTACATTTTGGGTCTGTTCACAGCATGACAATTGTTTTTACATTGTGTTGGACTACAATGCGTTTTTCTTTGCGCCTTGTCCTTGCATTGGATGCTGCTGGTGTAAAGGAGCCTTAGACACCAAAAAGGGAGCCATTTCCATAGCTTTAGTGTTTGGGGTTTCCAGACATAAGAGTCTCACATCCAGACCTGCAGCTATCACATGACAGTTGGAATTTGAATTTGTTTTGTAACTGACCCGCACTGCACCCCTCACATCCCTAACACAGATCTAGTTTTATCTGAGTCTAAGACTGAAAATTACACCCCCACAGATAATAATCAGCCCTATCCTTGTGTTAAATGTCTATTCATTGAGCTCATTATATATAAAAACTACATAAGGAAAACACAAGGTTTGCCTGTTGCAGCCAATCAGATAAAATGAAATCTAACATCTGATTGCTTTCTATAGGCTGATTCCTATGCTCTGTGCTTATCAATGTAAGAAATGTGGCAATTTCCATCCAGTAATGTCTGTTACATCTTCCCAGACCAAAGCAATCTATCTGTGAGAGCAGCTCACTGTTTTCTTCCAGCCCCTTCCATTGCAATGCCTAGGTGAGGTTTCCATGGCAACCACTGTGCCCTATGACATCACAGCAAACAAGCAGCCTGGCTCACAGCTCCTCAGAAGACTCTGGCTTCAGTACTGAGCAGACCGTTCGGTTACTGCTCTGCGATGGAATTCAGAAAACTCTTCGGCGTTTTGCTGCTACTCGTCGGTTGGCAAATGACAGCAGTACGTGGTGCTGTTGTTGCTGATAATTTCATGGGCACCAGACATGCGTGCCCCTCCATTCCGATCTATGAAAGTGTGGCATACGGCACAGACATGAACATAGAGCTGAGCTGCCAATGCAGACCGGATTTAAAGAGTCCTGTCTTTTGGTTCTACAAAGAGTCAGCCGACAGTTTAGAAACTCGGCCGCTGACACGGGCGGGAGATGGCGGCAAACAGAAGTCGCTTTACTTGGAGTCGAGGATCAGCATCAAAGTATACAGCATCATCATCCACAAGGCTCGTGTGACAGACTCAGGACTGTATATCTGTGGAAACGGCGATGGAGCATTCTACTGGGGGTACGACCTTGATGTGCAGGACAGCTCCAGTGCCTACGTGTCATTTCAGGAGCACCACCAACAGCCGCAGACAGACCTGGAAACCAAACACTTGACTGCCTTCACCGCCTTCTGGAAATGGAGCAAGTGTGACCGCTGTGATGTACGCGGGGAGAAAAGAAAGATCGGCTTTTGCTACGTCAATAGTACCTATCTGGATCCTAGGTACATGCTGGCAGAGAATGGAGTTGTTTCCTGCGGCTCACATGCTGTTCCTGAAAACCTGAAAACGGAACTTTCTGACCGCAGACCAGAAATATTCATCAAGAGCTGCCTGGTCCCCTGCCATGACAGGCAGCCGGGAATTAAAGGAACCATCAAACATTGGATGCACAAACTTGGCAAAATCAAGGATTACATCCCATTTCTTTCCAGGGCTCCAACAGAAAAACATACCCACACCTTGGGGAGCAGCCTTACTCTTGCCTGCCCAGGCGCCAAACCAACAGATGCTGTCGCTTGGGATAAAGGCAACAGAAGATATTACAAATCGGAATATCTGATTGGACAGAAGACGGCGACGAGGATCTACATAGACCATGGCAATAACCTGAACTTCCGCTATGTCAGGAAGAGTGACAAAGCCACATATTACTGCTGGCACCAGGGACAGCTTAAAGCTGGAATTAAGCTGTCTATTCAGAACGACCCGTCAGAGAAGCGCAAGTTTGAAGATTCCGACTCCATCCTCGCCTTGACTGTTGTCGGCATTTTTTTTGCCATCTTTTGCCTTATCTTTATAATGATCCATTGCTTAAAATGCTGTGCCTACAATTTAGGTGTTCACCGTCGGCATGCATAGCAGATATGGTGTAAGGATTTGTTCCCGGGCCAAGGATCAGCTAGTAATATCCAGCTGTTGAGCAGCGGTTTTACTGACTGCCCACCTGAACATGGACATGCAGCCATTCAGGGCTGTGCACACAGTGTGGTCGTGATGCTTTGCTTCACAGCTACAGTAGAATTGACACTGCATGTTGCAGCTGGCAGGCTGTACCACGGCCCAATGTAGTCCATTCATGTAACTTAGGCTACACCACAACCACTCCGCAACCGCGTGCAACATGCATTCTGCCGGCAGGAAGGGCTCCCCACCGGTACAATACAACAGCATTGTGGGAGTGATTACCCCGTCCATCTCAAATGTGTGGGTGAGCGAATTGGATCTTTTTTTTTTCCTTCAACCTGAGGATTAGAGGAACTGAATTTATTCTCTCTTGAGAAGAGGAGATTAAGGGGGGATATGATCTCCATGTAGAATACATAAGGGGGGATATGATCTCCATGTATAATACATAAGGGGGGATATGATCTCCATGTATAATACATAAGGGGGGATATGATCTCCATGTATAATATATAAGGGGGGATATGATCTCCATGTATAATACATAAGGGGGGATATGATCTCCATGTATAATACATAAGGGGGGATATGATCTCCATGTATAATACATAAGGGGGGATATGATGAACATGTATAAATACATCAGTGGTTCATGTAGTGAACTCGATGTAGAGCTATTCACCTTGAGGTCATCACAGAGGACAAGGGGGATCTCTTTACATCTGGAGGAAAAGAAATTTAATCTCCAAACACGGAAAGGTTTCTTCACAGTAAGAGCTGTGAGAATGTGGAATAGACTCCCTCAAGAGTTGGTTCTGGCCAGCTCAGTGGATTGCTTCAAAAAAGTCCTGGATTCTTTCTTGGATACACAGAATATAACTGGATAATAACATTTATAGGTAAAGTTGATCCAGAGAATATCCGATTGCCTCTCGGGGGATCAGGAAGGAATTTTTTTTCCAAGCAGAAGCAAATTAGATCATGCTTTGCTGGGTTTTTTGCCTTCCTTTGGATCAACTGTGGGTATAGGATTATAACTTTTTTTTTTCTCTATGGTTGAACTGGATGGACTTTTGTCTTTTTTCAGCCGGACTAACTATGTAACTATGTAACCTGCTGGTTGATTATTGTATGGCCAGACTTAGGCTATGCCTCAACCACCCTGCAACTGTGTGCAATGCATGTGGTTGCAGCATGGCGGGACAAATGCTGGCGGGTTATGGTTCATAAACAATTTGCTCTAACAACCGCGAGTCATCTCTGCTGTCAGCGGTGGATTCAAATCAAATTTAGGAAACAAAAGAGCTGGCGGTTGTCAAAAAAATAAAAAAAGACGTGAGGCCCCCCACACTGGCAGGCCAGGAAAGAGGGGACGAGAATGCCCCCTCCTTCTGAAAAATACCAGGCCACTTGCCCTCAACATGGTGTGGGTGTGTGTGTGTGTGTGTGTGGGGGGGGGGGGGGGGTACTTTGCCATTTGCAGCTCAGTTTACAGCGTGGGGATGGCTGAGAGCAGGCGGGTAGGTGTAATTTATTGCATGTCTCTTCTGCAATAAAAGCCTGCCTGCTCAGTGTGCAACAAAAACAAAAGCGCCCCAACCTTGCGCATTACCTCAGTAAATAAAGGGTGAATTTATTGAATTGAGATATATACTCACAACAGTAGCAATAATAAAAGCATATCAAATCCAAGATCAGTGCACTGGAATAGCAGACACGTACGTGTCCCATCGAGGGGGGAGAAGCTGACGCGTTTCGAAGGGGGATCCCTTCTTCTCAGCCTTGTGTTAGAGCTGCACAACCTTTGATTGGCTATTGGAGGAGCTTTCATATATGGTTCTACCCGCTGACTCAGTAGGGAGTGGAGATGAGGAGGGAGTACCTGATTTCATGTATTAGTCTCCATTAGGTGGAGGATTTTGTAACTGTATATAGAGACTGAGGTTTCTTAGTATGTAGAGTGGTCAGAGAGCTCATTGGCACTGAGAGAAGGCTGCTGGAGCATGTGGTTCTGATCCTGCGGCATCTTAGCCCAGCTTCCATATCACGTGGAAGTTGCTCAGAGCTGTGCGGTCAGTGTGAAGGTTGGATGATGCTGTATGTAAGCACAGAAGATGGCCAGGGATCCCTGTGCTTGCTTAGTCTCAGTGCCTATGTGAGTACAGAACAGACCCTGTGCTCAGTTCAACAGCTGGATGACTTCCCCCCCCCCCCCCCCCCCCCCCCTCGCTGCTCATGTTTTTATCACTGGGAAATCCTTTTTTTTAAATTACTGCACAGTCTGAAATGCACATTTTAGGTTGATTGATTTCCTAAAACTCCCAAAACATATGTAGTTTGAGAAGACTCTGTGTTGCTGGCAGGGGTCTAATGTTGCTTGGGAGGATCTATTATTCCTGGCTGCAGGGGATATATTTTACAGCTTTTCTTGTTATTAACAAATTACTTAGCACCACAAAATAATACATTCTCTGAAAAGGGGAGGTAGTGGGGGATGGGTAGGGGGTGGAACCAAGGGACGGTGCTCAGAAGTCAATAAGGGATGACTCGGAAGGGAGGACTACCTACACCTATTCTTTTATTTAAAAAAAATCCCTGGTGACAGCGGACGTGTAGTTCTGCTGTAAGGCTTATTCACATGTGCGCAGGCCTCAACGTCCCTCTGAAAAGCTATTCGCTGTGGTATTTGAAAGGCAGTGATGAGGTAACATGACACCTCCTCACTGCTTGTTTTAAGACTTTGTTCACAGAGAGTGTATCAATCAAGGCTGGATCTGGGGGGCTGTGCCCCCAAAATTTCAGTGGCACCCCTTAGGCTGCTCTGAACACTGTGGGGGCTAAGCACCCCTCCCCCTAACCGTCATGCTGCAGGATTCCTGCACTTCACACAGAGCTTGGGGAAGCAGAATTATCAGGAGGTGGTTGGCTTTTCCCAGCACTCTATACAGTGCAACACCACCAATCCCCCCGCCCACAGAACTGATCCCCCCGCCCACACCACCGATCCCCCCGCCCACAAAACCAATCCCCTGTGGCTGCAGGCTGCCCCTCCTCTCCCCTCCTGACAGCTTTGGGTGTTGCAGGGGTGCCACAGAGGGACTTCACTCTGCAAATAGACCAGCTGCACCAACCTCCCCTGTACTGCCCCCCCCTCAAAAAAAAAAAAAAGAATATAAAAAAATAACTAAAAAAAAAAAAAAAAAAGTAGTAGGACCTCGCTCACACGGGGCTTACTACAGCATCCACTCATGCAGGCTGTTTATTAACCTCTTCCTGCCCGGGCAATGGCCGATTGGCAGCCAGCAAAATCCCTCAGCGTTCCAGGTGGACGCCATATGGCATCCTTTCGGGCATGCGCAGTTTGCACGCCTGCAGAGCCACGCAGTGGCGCGATCTGTCACTGGCCGTGTACCTCGGGCAGAGCCTATGACAGATCTGAGTACCGGCCCCGTTGCCGGTACCAAATGACCTGCTGTGACCAATCACAGCAGGTCACATGACAGTTGTATACAATGGATGGCTTCATTCATGCCATCCATTGTATATTAGTGTGTCTAGCTGTGAATGGTAACAGCGATCACATGCAGAAGCTGGGCCAATCACAGCCCAGCTATGTCATGTGATTAGCCGTAGCCAACTCACAGCTAAGCACAAAAAAAAAAAACCCTGAATGAATCGAAATCATTCAGGTAAATGCTTGCTTATAGCAAAGTAATTCTTTGCTATAAGCAAATTGTGTAAAAAAAAAAAAAAATACTGATCCCTTCCCCAAAGTAGTAAAATGGTACTATGGTAACACTGTACTACTTTGGTCATAGTGAAATATGAAAAAAAAATCTTAAAAAAAGAAAAAAAAAATTAAAAAATTAAAAATAAAAAAATTATATATATTTTTTTTAATACTGTCACCAGTCAGTGTCCCTGATCACCTCCATGCCAGTTATATGATGACGCTGTACTGCACTGGTGACATTATGTAAAAAAAAAAGTGAAAATAATTGTTTTAATTTTTTCATTTTACGAAAAATTATGACAAAAAAAATACAACTTCAAAAAACTTGCCATGCCTCTTATGAAGTACGTCGGACTGTCTACTTTACAAAAAGGGGTCATTTGGGGGATATATGTACTGTTCTGACATTCTTGGACCTCAAGAAATTAGATTGGCTGTCAGTACTTCAGGATTGATCAATATTCAGATCTATACCATAGTTTGTGAACTCTATAACTTTCCTACAAACTAAAAAATACATCCAAATTTGGGTTATTTTCACCAAAGACATGTAGCAGAATACATCTCGGCCTAAATTTATGAAGAACAAATATTTATTTGCAAGAAAAACGTGTTTTGTTTTCAACATTTTTGGTCTTTTTTTGTTAATTTAGAAAACAATAAACACCCCAGCGATGATTAAATACCACAAAAAGAAAGCTCTAGTTGTGTGAAGAAAATGATAAAATTTTAGTTTGGGTACAATGTTGTATGACCGCGCAATTGTCATTCAAAGTGTGAGAGCGCTGAAACCTGAAAACTGGCCTGGGCAGGAAGGGGGTAAAAGTGCCCGGTATGGAAGAGGTTAAAGTAGAAAAATATTAAAGGAAAAAAAAACTATTTTTTCTAATAGAATGAATAAAAAGTACCTAAGGAAAAACACAAACCAGGTAGTTGAGCCTTGCAGGGTTACATTTTGGGTCTGTTCACAGCATGACAATTGTTTTTACATTGTGTTGGACTACAATGCGTTTTTCTTTGCGCCTTGTCCTTGCATTGGATGCTGCTGGTGTAAAGGAGCCTTAGACACCAAAAAGGGAGCCATTTCCATAGCTTTAGTGTTTGGGGTTTCCAGACATAAGAGTCCCACATCCAGACCTGCAGCTATCACATGACAGTTGGAATTTGAATTTGTTTTGTAACTGACACGCACTGCACCCCTCACATCCCTACCACAGATCTAGTTTTATCTGAGTCTAATGAGACTGAAAATTACACCCCCACAGAAAATAATCCGCCCTATCCTTGTGTTAAATGTCCATTCATTGAGCTCATTATATATAAAAACTACATAAGGAAAACACAAGGTTTGCCTGTTGCAGCCAATCAGATAAAATGAAATCTAACATCTGATTGCTTTCTATAGGCTGATTCCTATGCTCTGTGCTTATCAATGTAAGAAATGTGGCAATTTCCATCCAGTAATGTCTGTTACATCTTCCCAGACCAAAGCAATCTATCTGTGAGAGCAGCTCACTGTTTTCTTCCAGCCCCTTCCATTGCAATGCCTAGGTGAGGTTTCCATGGCAACCACTGTGCCCTATGACATCACAGCAAACAAGCAGCCTGGCTCACAGCTCCTCAGAAGACTCTGGCTTCAGTACTGAGCAGACCGTTCGGTTACTGCTCTGCGATGGAATTCAGAAAACTCTTCGGCGTTTTGCTGCTACTCGTCGGTTGGCAAATGACAGCAGTACGTGGTGCTGTTGTTGCTGATAATTTCATGGGCACCAGACATGCGTGCCCCTCCATTCCGATCTATGAAAGTGTGGCATACGGCACAGACATGAACATAGAGCTGAGCTGCCAATGCAGACCGGATTTAAAGAGTCCTGTCTTTTGGTTCTACAAAGAGTCAACCGACAGTTTAGAAACTCGGCAGCTGACACGGGCGGGAGATGGCGGCAAACAGAAGTCGCTTTACTTGGAGTCGAGGATCAGCATCAAAGTATACAGCATCATCATCCACAAGGCTCGTGTGACAGACTCAGGACTGTATATCTGTGGAAACGGCGATGGAGCATTCTACTGGGGGTACGACCTTGATGTGCAGGACAGCTCCAGTGCCTACGTGTCATTTCAGGAGCACCACCAACAGCCGCAGACAGACCTGGAAACCAAACACTTGACTGCCTTCACCGCCTTCTGGAAATGGAGCAAGTGTGACCGCTGTGATGTACGCGGGGAGAAAAGAAAGATCGGCTTTTGCTACGTCAATAGTACCTATCTGGATCCTAGGTACATGCTGGCAGAGAATGGTGTTGTTTCCTGCGGCTCACATGCTGTTCCTGAAAACTTGAAAACGGAACTTTCTGACCGCAGACCAGAAATATTCATCAAGAGCTGCCTGGTCCCCTGCCATGACAGGCAGCCGGGAATTAAAGGAACCATCAAACATTGGATGCACAAACTTGGCAAAATCAAGGATTACATCCCATTTCTTTCCAGGGCTCCAACAGAAAAACATACCCACACCTTGGGGAGCAGCCTTACTCTTGCCTGCCCAGGCGCCAAACCAACAGATGCTGTCGCTTGGGATAAAGGCAACAGAAGATATTACAAATCGGAATATCTGATTGGACAGAAGACGGCGACGAGGATCTACATAGACCATGGCAATAACCTGAACTTCCGCTATGTCAGGAAGAGTGACAAAGCCACATATTACTGCTGGCACCAGGGACAGCTTAAAGCTGGAATTAAGCTGTCTATTCAGAACGACCCGTCAGAGAAGCGCAAGTTTGAAGATTCCGACTCCATCCTCGCCTTGACTGTTGTCGGCATTTTTTTTGCCATCTTTTGCCTTATCTTTATAATGATCCATTGCTTAAAATGCTGTGCCTACAATTTTAGGTGTTCACCGTCGGCATGCATAGCAGATATGGTGTAAGGATTTGTTCCCGGGCCAAGGATCAGCTAGTAATATCCAGCTGTTGAGCAGCGGTTTTACTGACTGCCCACCTGAACATGGACATGCAGCCATTCAGGGCTGTGCACACAGTGTGGTCGTGATGCTTTGCTTCACAGCTACAGTAGAATTGACACTGCATGTTGCAGCTGGCAGGCTGTACCACGGCCCAATGTAGTCCATTCATGTAACTTAGGCTACACCACAACCACTCCGCAACCGCGTGCAACATGCATTCTGCCGGCAGGAAGGGCTCCCCACCGATACAATACAACAGCGTTGTGGGAGTGATTACCCCATCCATCTCAAATGTGTGGGTGAGGGAATTGGATCATTTTTTTTTTTCCTTCAATCTGAGGATTAGAGGAACTGAATTTATTCTTTCTTGAGAAAAGGAGATTAAGGGGGGATATGATCTCCATGTATAATACATAAGGGGGGATATGATCTCCATGTATAATACATAAGGGGGATATGATCAACATGTATAATACATAAGGGGGGATATGATCTCCATGCATAATACATAAGGGGGGATATGATCTCCATGCATAATACATAAGGGGGGATATGATCTCCATGCATAATACATAAGGGGGGGATATGATCTCCATGCATAATACATAAGGGGGGGATATGATCTCCATGTATAATACATAAGGGGGGATATGATCTCCAAGTATAATACATAAGGGGGGATATGATCTCCATGTATAATACATAAGGGGGATATGATCTCCATGTATAATACATAAGGGGGGATATGATCTCCATGTATAATACATAAGGGGGGATATGATCTCCATCTATAATACATAAGGGGGGATATGATCTCCATCTATAATACATAAGGGGGGATATGATCTCCATCTATAATACATAAGGGGGGGATATGATCTCCATGTATAATACATAAGGGGGGATATGATTTCCATGTATAATACATAAGGGGGGATATGATTTCCATGTATAATACATAAGGGGGGTAGGATCTCCATGTATAATACATAAGGGGGGATATGATCACCATGTATAATACATAAGGGGGGATATGATCTCTATGTATAATACATAAGGGGGATATGATCTCTATGTATAATACATAAGGGGGATATGATCTCCATGTATAATACATAACGGGGGATATGATCTCCATGTATAATACATAAGGGGGGGATATGATCTCCATGTATAATACATAAGGGGGGATAGGATCTCCATGTATAATACATAAGGGGGGATATGATCTCCATGTATAATACATAAGGGGGATATGATCTCCATGTATAATACATAAGGGGGGATATGATCTCCATGTATAATACATAAGGGGGGATATGATCTCCATGTATAATACATAAGGGGGGATATGATCTCCATGTATAAATACATCAGTGGTTCATATAGTGAACTCGGTGTAGAGCTATTCACCATGAGGTCATCACAGAGGACAAGGGGGCACTCTTTATGTCTGGAGGAAAAGAAATTTAATCTCCAAACATGGAAAGGTTTCTTCACAGTGAGAGCTGTGAAAATGTGGAATAGACTCCCTCAAGAGTTGGTTCTGGCCAGCTCAGTGGATTGCTTCAATAAAGTCCTGGATTCTTTCTTGGATACACAGAATATAACTGGATATAACATTTATAGGTAAAGTTGATCCAGGGAATATCCGATTGCCTCTCGGGGGATCAGGAAGGATTTTTTTTTCCCAGCAGAAGCAAATTAGATCGTAGTTTGCTGGGGGGTTTTTTGCCTTCTTCTGGATCAACTGTGGGTATAGGATTATAACTTTTTTTTTTTTCTTTTCTCTATGGTTGAACTGGATGGACGTTTGTCTTCTTTCAGCCGGACTAACTATGTAACTATGTAACCTGCTGGTTGATTATTGTATGGCCAGACTTAGGCTATGCCTCAACCACCCTGCAACTGTGTGCAATGCATGTGGTTGCAGCATGGCGGGACAAATGCTTGCGGGATTCGGTTCCTAAACAACTACCTCTAACAACCGCGAGTCATCTCTGCTGTCAGCGGTGGATTCAAATCAAATTTTGGAAACAAAAGAGCTGGCGGTTGTCAAAAAAACAAAAAAGAAGGCGTGAGGCCCCCCACACTGGCAGGCCAGGAATAGGGGGACGAGCATGCTGCCCCCTCCTGAAACATACCAGGCCACCTGCCCTCAACATGGTGTGTGTGTGGGGGGGGTACTTTGCCATTTGCAGCTCAGTTTACAGTCCGGGGATGGCTGAGAGCAGGCGGGTAGGTGTAATTTATTGCATGTCTCTTCTGCAATAAAAGCCTACCTGCTCAGTGTGCAACAAAAACAAAAGCGCACCAACCTTGCGCATTACCTCAGTAAATAAAGGGTGAATTTATTGAATTGAGATATATACTCACAACAGTAGCAATAATAAAAGCATATCAAATCCAAGATCAGTGCACTGGAATAGCAGACACGTACGTGTCCCATCGAGAGGGGAGAAGCTGGCGCGTTTCGAAGGGGGATCCCTTATTCTCAGCCTTGTGTTAGAGCT
The DNA here is from genome assembly GCF_062004578.1 of Staurois parvus. Lineage (NCBI taxonomy): Eukaryota > Metazoa > Chordata > Amphibia > Anura > Ranidae > Staurois > Staurois parvus. The sequence continues at coordinate 9,805,813 of NW_028317947.1, read as the reverse complement.
GCACAACCTTTGATTGGCTATTGGAGGAGCTTTCATATATGGTTCTACCCGCTGACTCAGTAGGGAGTGGAGATGAGGAGGGAGTACCTGATTTCATGTATTAGTCTCCATTAAGTGGAGGATTTTGTAACTGTATATAGAGACTGAGGTTTCTTAGTATGTAGAGTGGTTGGAGAGCTCATTGGCACTGAGAGAAGGCTGCTGGAGCATGTGGTTCTGATCCTGCGGCATCTTAGCCCAGCTTCCATATCACGTGGAAGTTGCTCAGAGCTGTGCGGTCAGTGTGAAGGTTGGATGATGCTGTATGTAAGCACAGAAGATGGCCAGGGATCCCTGTGCTTGCCTAGTCTCAGTGCCTATGTGAGTACAGAACAGACCCTGTGCTCAGTTCAACAGCTGGATGACTCCCCCCCCCCCCCCCCCCCCTCGCTGCTCATGTTTTTATCACTGGGAAATCCTTTTTTTAATTTACTGCACAGTCTGAAATGCACATTTTAGGCCGATTGATTTCCTAAAACTCCCAAAACATATTTAGTTTAAGAAGACTCTGTGTTGCTGGCAGGGGTCTAATGTTGCTTGGGAGGATCTATTATTCCTGGCTGCAGGGGATATATTTTACAGCTTTTCTTGTTATTAACAAATTACTTAGCACCACAAAATAATACATTCTCTGAAAAGGGGAGGTAGTGGGGGATGGGTAGGGGGTGGAACCAAGGGACGGCGCTCAGAAGTCAATAAGGGATGACTCAGAAGGGAGGACTACCTACACCTATTCTTTTATTTAAAAAAAATCCCTGGTGACAGCGGACGTGTAGTTCTGCTGTAAGGCTTATTCACATGTGCGCAGGCCTCAACGTCCCTCTGAAAAGCTATTCGCTGTGGTATTTGAAAGGCAGTGATGAGGTAATATGTCACCTCCTCACTGCTTGTTTTAAGACTTTGTTCACAGAGGGTGTATCAATCAAAGCTGGATCTGGGGGGATTTCAGTGGCACCCCTCAGGCTGCTCTGAACACTGTGGGGTCTAAGCACCCCTCCCCCTAACCATCATGCTGCAGGATTCCTAAACTTCACACAGAGCTGGGGGAAGCAGAATTATCAGGAGGTGGTTGGCTTTTCCCAGCACTCTATACAGTGCAACACCACCGATCCCCCCGCCCACAGAACCGAACCCCCCACCCTTCCCCACCCCCCCGTGGCTGCAGGCTGCTCCTCCTCTCCCCTCCCGACAGCTTTGGGTGTTGCAGGGGTGCCACAGGGGGACTTCACTCTGCAAATAGACCAGCTGCACCAACCTCCCCTGTACTGCCCCCCTCCCCTCTCAATGATCACCCGCCCCCCCCAAAAAAAAGAATGTAAAAAAATAACACTGTAAAAAAAAAAAAAAAAAAGGTAGTAGGAGCTCGCTCACACGGGGCTTACTACAGCATCCACTCATGCAAACTGTTTATTAACCTCTTCCCACCGGCCAATGGCCGATTGGCAGCCAGCAAAATCCCTCAGCGTTCCGGGTGGACGCCATATGGCGTCCTTTCGGGCATGCGCAGATTGCGCGCCTGCAGAGCCATGCAGCGGCGCGATCTGTCACCAGCCGTGTACCTCGGGCACAGCCTATGACAGATCTGAGTACCGGCCCCGTTGCTGGTACCATGTGACCTGTGGCCAATCACAGCAGGTCACATGACAGTTGTATACAATGGATGGCTTCATTCATGCCATCCATTGTATACTAGTGTAGTGTCTAGCTGTGAATGGTCACAGCGATCACATGCAGAAGCTGGGCCAATCACAGCCCAGCTATGTCATGTGATTAGCCGTAGCAAAATCACAGCTAAGCACAAAAAAAACCCTGAATGAATCGAAGTCATTCAGGTAAATGCTTGCTTATAGCAAAGTAATTCTTTGCTATAAGCAAATTATGTAAAAAAAAAAAAAATACTGATCATTTCCCCAAAGTAGTACAATGGTACTATGGTAACACTGTACTGCTTTGGTCATAGTGAAATATGAAAAAAAAAAAATCTTAAAAAAAGAAAAAAAATTTAATAAAAAATTAAAAATAATAAAAAAAACAAAACAAAAATTATATATATTTTTTTTCATACGGTCACCAGTCAGTGTCCCTGATCACCGCCATGCCAGTTATATGACGACGCTGTACTACACTGGTGACAGTATGTAAAAAAAAGTGAAAATAATTGTTTTAATTTTTTCATTTTACGAAAAATTATGACAAAAAAAATACAACTTCAAAAAACTCGCCATGCCTCTTATGAAATACGTCTCACTGTCTACTTTTCAAAAAGGGGTCATTTGGGGGATATCTGTACTGTTCTGACATTCTTGGACCTCAAGAAAATAGATTGGCTGTCAGTACTTCAGGATTGATCAATTTTCAGATCTATACCATAGTTTGTGAACTCAATAACTTTCCTACAAACTAAAAAATACATCCTAATTTGGGTTATTTTCACCAAAGACATGTAGCAGAATACATTTTGGCCTAAATTTATGAAGAACAATTATTTATTTGCAAACTTTTATAACAGAAACAAAGAAAAACGTGTTTTGTTTAAAAACATTTTGGTCTTTTTTTGTTAATTTAGCAAAAAATAAAAACCCCAGCGGTGATTAAATACCACCAAAAGAAATCTCTAGTTGTGTGAAGAAAATGATAAAATTTTAGTTTGGGTACAATGTTGTATGACCGCGCAATTGTCATTCAAGGTGTGAGAGCGCTGAAACCTGAAAACTGGCCTGAGCAAGAAGGGGGTAAAAGTGCCCGGTATGGAAGAGGTTAAAGTAGAAAAATATTAAAGGAAAAAAAAACTAATATTTTTTCTAATAGAATGAATAAAAAATACTTAAGGAAAAACACAAACCAGGTAGTTGAGCCTTGCAGGGTTACATTTTGGGTCTGTTCACAGCATGACAATTGTTTTTACATTATGTTGGACTACAATGCGTTTTTCTTTGCGCCTTGTCCTTGCATTGGATGCTGCTGGTGTAAATGAGCCTTAGACACCAAAAAGGGAGCCATTGCCATAGCTTTAGTGTTTGGGGTTTCCAGACATAAGAGTCCCACATCCAGACCTGCAGCTATCACATGACAGTTGGAATTTGAATTTGTTTTGTAACTGACCCGCACTGCACCCCTCACATCCCTACCACAGATCTAGTTTATCTGAGTCTAATGAGACTGAAAATTACACCCCCACAGATAATAATCAGCCCTATCCTTGTGTTAAATGTCCATTCATTGAGCTCATTATATATAAAAACTACATAAGGAAAACACAAGGTTTGCCTGTTGCAGCCAATCAGATCAAATGAAATCTAACATCTGATTGCTTTCTATAGGCGATTCCTATGCTCTGTGCTTATCAATGTAAGATATGTGGCAATTTCCATCCAGTAATGTCTGTTACATCTTCCCAGACCAAAGCAATCTATCTGTGAGAGCAGCTCACTGTTTTCTTCCAGCCCTATCCATTGCAATGCCTAGGTGAGGTTTCCATGGCAACCACTGTGCCCTATGACATCACAGCAAACAAGCAGCCTGGCTCACAGCTCCTCAGAAGACTCTGGCTTCAGTACTGAGCAGACCGTTCGGTTACTGCTCTGCGATGGAATTCAGAAAACTCTTCGGCGTTTTGCTGCTACTCGTCGGTTGGCAAATGACAGCAGTACGTGGTGCTGTTGTTGCTGATAATTTCATGGGCACCACACATGCGTGCCCCTCCATTCCGATCTATGAAAGTGTGGCATACGGCACAGACATGAACATAGAGCTGAGCTGCCAATGCAGACCGGATTTAAAGAGTCCTGTCTTTTGGTTCTACAAAGAGTCAGCCGACAGTTTAGAAACTCGGCCGCTGACACGGGCGGGAGATGGCGGCAAACAGAAGTCGCTTTACTTGGAGTCGAGGATCAGCATCAAAGTATACAGCATCATCATCCACAAGGCTCGTGTGACAGACTCAGGACTGTATATCTGTGGAAACGGCGATGGAGCATTCTACTGGGGGTACGACCTTGATGTGCAGGACAGCTCCAGTGCCTATGTGTCATTTCAGGAGCACCACCAACAGCCGCAGACAGACCTGGAAACCAAACACTTGACTGCCTTCACCGCCTTCTGGAAATGGAGCAAGTGTGACCGCTGTGATGTACGCGGGGAGAAAAGAAAGATCGGCTTTTGCTATGTCAATAGTACCTATCTGGATCCTAGGTACATGCTGGCAGAGAATGGTGTTGTTTCCTGCGGCTCACATGCTGTTTCTGAAAACCTGAAAACGGAACTTTCTGACCGCAGACCAGAAATATTCATCAAGAGCTGCCTGGTCCCCTGCCATGACAGGCAGCCGGGAATTAAAGGAACCATCAAACATTGGGTACACAAACTTGGCAAAATCAAGGATTACATCCCATTTCTTTCCAGGGCTCCAACAGAAAAACATACCCACACCTTGGGGAGCAGCCTTACTCTTGCCTGCCCAGGCGCCAAACCAACAGATGCTGTCGCTTGGGATAAAGGCAACAGAAGATATTACAAATCGGAATATCTGATTGGACAGAAGACGGCGACGAGGATCTACATAGACCATGGCAATAACCTGAACTTCCGCTATGTCAGGAAGAGTGACAAAGCCACATATTACTGCTGGCACCAGGGACAGCTTAAAGCTGGAATTAAGCTGTCTATTCAGAACGACCCGTCAGAGAAGCGCAAGTTTGAAGATTCCGACTCTATCCTCGCCTTGACTGTTGTCGGCATTTTTTTTGCCATCTTTTGCCTTATCTTTATAATGATCCATTGCTTAAAATGCTGTGCCTACAATTTTAGGTGTTCACCGTCGGCATGCATAGCAGATATGGTGTAAGGATTTGTTCCCGGGCCAAGGATCAGCTAGTAATATCCAGCTGTTGAGCAGCGGTTTTACGGACTGCCCACCTGAACATGGACATGCAGCCATTCAGGGCTGTGCACACAGTGTGGTCGTGATGCTTTGCTTCACAGCTACAGTAGAATTGACACTGCATGTTGCAGCTGGCAGGCTGTACCACGGCCCAATGTAGTCCATTCATGTAACTTAGGCTACACCACAACCACTCCGCAACCGCGTGCAACATGCATTCTGCCGGCAGGAAGGGCTCCCCACCGGTACAATACAACAGCGTTGTGGGAGTGATTACCCCATCCATCTCAAATGTGTGGGTGAGGGAATTGGATCTTTTTTTTTTTCCTTCAATCTGAGGATTAGAGGAACTGAATTTATTCTTTCTTGAGAAAAGGAGATTAAGGGAGGATATGATCTCCATGTATAATACATAAGGGGGGATATGATCTCCATGTATAATACATAAGGGGGGGATATGATCTCCATGTATAATACATAAGGGGGGATATGATCTCCATGTATAATACATAAGGGGGGATATGATCTCCATGTATAATACATAAGGGGGGATATGATCTCCATGTATAATACATAAGGGAGGGGGGGGGTATGATCACCATGTATAATACATAAGGGGGGATATGATCTCCATGTATAAATACATCAGTGGTTCATATAGTGAACTCGGTGTAGAGTTATTCACCCTGAGGTCATCACAGAGGACAAAGGGAAACTCTTTACATCTGGAGGAAAAGAGATTTAATCTCCAAACACAGAAAGGTTTCTTCACAGTAAGAGCTGTGAAAATGTGGAGCAGGCTCCCTCAAGAGTTTGTTCTGGCCAGCTCAGTGGATTGCTTCAAAAAAGTCCTGGATTCTTTCTTGGATACACAGAATATAACTGGATAATAACATTTATAGGTAAAGTTGATCCAGGGAATATCCGATTGCCTCTCGGGGGATCAGGAAGGAATTTTTTTTCCCAGCAGAAGCAAATTAGATCATGCTTTGCTGAGTTTTTTTTTCCTTCCCCTGGATCAACTGTGGGTATAGGATTATAACTTTTTTTTTTTTTCTCTATGGTTGAACTGGATGGACTTTTGTCTTTTTTCAGCCAGACTAACTATGTAACCTGCTGGTTGATTATTGTATGGCCAGACTTAGGCTATGCCTCAACCACCCTGCAACTGTGTGCAATGCATGTGGTTGCAGCATGGTGGGACAAATGCTGGCGGGATCCGGTTCCTAAACAACTACCTCTAACAACCACGAGTCATCTCTGCTGTCAGCGGTGGATTCCTTGCTGATAGCAGAATGTAAACAAAAGAGCTGGCAGTTGTCAAAAATTTTTTAAAAAAGGCGTGAGGCCCCCCACACTGGCAGGCCAGGAAAGGGGGGACGAGCATGCTGCCCCCTCCTTCTGAAACATACCAGGCCACCTGCCCTCAACATGGTGTGTGTGTGTGGGGGGGGGGGGTACTTTGCCATTTGCAGCTCAGTTTACAGTCCGGGGATGGCTGGGAGCAGGCGGGTAGGTGTAATTTATTGCATGTCTCTTCTGCAATAAAAGCCTGCCTGCTCAGTGGGTAACAAAAACAAAAGTGCACCAACCTTGCGCATTACCTCAGTAAATAAAGGGTACATTTACTGAATTGAGATATATACTCACAACAGTAGCAATAATAAAAGCATATAAAAATCCAACATCAGTGCACTGGAATAGCAGACACGTACGTGTCCCATCGAGAGGGGAGATTCTCAAGATGAATCTGACGCGTTTCGAAGGGGGATCCCTTCCTCTCAGCCTTGTGTTACAGCTGCACAACCTTTGATTGGCTATTGGAGGAGCTTTCATATATGGTTCTACCCGCTGATGCAGTTCCAGCACTGAATGTAAGTACTGGCAAGGGGTGCTGGAGAGACTATTGATACGGAGTACTGGGGGATTTATTGCTGCTGGGGAGGTATTTTACTGTTAAGGGTCTATCGTTAAGGGGAATCTGTTGTTGGGTGATGGTATTTTAGTGTGTGTGGGGTGGGGTGGTGCTACAGTTAATGCTGATTTCGTGTGTGTGTCTATAAGTTGTAGTTTTATATACAGACCAAGTTTTTCTAGTTTATTTAAAATCCCTAAAAGATGACATTTAGTTTGCTAAGATTGTGTGTTGCTGGGGAGGTATTTTATTATGAGGGGTCTATTGTTAATGCAGGGAGGGATTTACTGTTGAGGGGGATCTGTTGTTGTTGGGTGATGGTATTTTAGTGTGTGTGGGGTGGTGCTACAGTTAATGCGGATTTCATATATATATATATATATATATGTGTGTGTGTCTATAAGTTGTAGTTTTATATACAGACTACATTTTTCTAGTTTATTTAAAATCCCTAAAAGATGACATTTAGTTTGCTAAGAGTGTGTGTTGCTGGTGGGGGTATTTTATTTCTTTGGTGGATCTATTGTTGCTGGGGTGTATTTTGTTGTAGGGGGTGTTGTGGGTGATATATTTTACTGCTTTTCTTGTTTTTATGAAATTCCATACAAATTATTATCTCCACAAAATGATACTTGGTTCTGTATTCTCTAAAAAGGGAGATACCGGGAGGTGGGTGGTGGGTGGTGGTACCAAGGGACCAGAGGTCAGTAGGGAGTGGAGATGAGGAGGGAGTACCTGATTTCATGTATTAGTCTCCATTAGGTGGAGGATTTTGTAACTGTATATAGAGACTGAGGTTTCTTAGTATGTAGAGTGGTTGGAGAGCTCATTGGCACTGAGAGAAGGCTGCTGGAGCATGTGGTTCTGATCCTGCGGCATCTTAGCCCGGCTTCCATATCACATGGAAGTTGCTCAGAGCTGTGCGGTCAGTGTGAAGGTTGGATGATGCTGTATGTAAGCACAGAAGATGGCCAGGGATCCCTGTGCTTGCTTAGTCTCAGTGCCTATGTGAGTACAGAACAGACCCTGTGCTCAGTTCAACAGCTGGATGACTTCCCCCCCCCCCCCCCCCCTCGCTGCTCATGTTTTTATCACTGGGAAATCCTTTTTTTAATTTACTGCACAGTCTGAAATGCACATTTTAGGCTGATTGATTTCCTAAAACACCCAAAACATATTTAGTTTAAGAAGTCTCTGTGTTGCTGGCAGGGGTCTATTGTTGCTTGGGAGGATCTATTATTCCTGGCTGCAGGGGATATACTTTACAGCTTTTCTTGTTATTAACAAATTACTTAGCACCACAAAATAATACATAGTCTCTTAGATTGTAAGCTCCAAGGATCAGGGCCCTCCTATCCCTCTTGTATTGAACTGTATTGTTGCTGTATTGTCTCCCGTTATATTGTACAGTGCTGAGCAAACTGTTAGCGCTACATAAATCCTGTATAATAATAATAGTTCTACATTCTCTGAAAAGGGGAGGTAGTGGGGGATGGGTAGGGGGTGGAACCAAGGGACGGTGCTCAGAAGTCAATAGGGGATGACTCGGAAGGGAGGACTACCTACACCTATTCTTTTATTTTAAAAAAAGCCCTGGTGACAGCGGACATTTAATTCTGCTGTAAGGCTTATTCACATGTGCGCAGGCCTCAACGCGCAGGGGGACTTCACTCTGCAAATAGATCAGCTGCACCAACCTCCCCTGTACTACCCCCCCCCCCCCCCAAAAAAAAAAACAAAACAAAGAGAGGAGAATATAAAAAAAATACTGTAAAAAAAAATTATTAAAAAAAAAAAAGTAAGGTAGTGAGGCCTCATTCACATGGGCTTACTACAGCATCCACCCATGCAGGGCTGTGTTTACACTCATGGGGATGTACAACTGCTCTGTGCATCCCCATGCAGGCAGTCCAATTAATGTCAATTGGGCACAGCCACTGCTCTTGATTTGACATCTGTGTGGGTGCAGGTGCAGGTCCCTGAACTTACACTGTCTGTGTTCGGGGCTGGGCACCCGCACCTACACACGTCAGACTGGGAGCAACTGCATCCCAACTGATGTGAATGGGACTGCCTGCACAGGAATCCATGGAACACCTGTGCATCCCTGTGCATCCCTGTGCACCCCCATGTGAACGAGGACTTATTTGATCCAAAAAAAAAAAATTCCTGCTAAGTTTTTATTAACATTTTGTTAGGTTATAAAACAAAATAGAAAAAGAAAAAGTAAAGGAGGTACACACGAGTCTATTGCCTATCCCCCCTGCCACCATCAGACCATGAGCAGCATATACATAGATGATAGTAGTAGCATAGGAAGTAAATACATGCACTTCAAAAGATACGTTTACACTGGCCATTATTTGTTAGCGGTCTCGCTAGCAAATAAATAGCCATTCATTTCCCTTTACATTCCAGGGAACTTAGTAGGAATTTAATAAGTTATGTTACGCTGTGTTTATGTGTGCTAATAATGATTTTAGCATATATTTAGTGAAAATAGTTACTTGATAAACATTTGGGCAACTATTGCAGGGATTATACTGGCCTTCAGCGGATTTTGTCCAATAAGCTCCTTGCAGAACAGCAACATGTACCGAAAATGTTGTCATGTAGGCCTCGGCAGAGTTACTGTCACATTGGATCAACCCATGAGCATCATCAGTCTTATCCTGGGGCAAGCTCAACAAGTCAGGATGGCCGAGCGGTCTAAGGCGCTGCGTTCAGGTCGCAGTCTCCACTGGAGGCGTGGGTTCAAATCCCACTTCTGACAGCAGTTTCAACTTTTCACAGCTTGCTCTTTAGGTTCTCTTGCTCATTTAGCGCTCTAGTGGAAAAAAAATATGGTGTCCAAAATTAGAAACATAGCTCAGGGGTTGAGAGTTCAAATGTTGGCAGCCATACCTCACAGAGCAGTGTAAGAAAGCTTTTTTTTTTTTTTTTTTTTTTTTTAAACATAGGAACTGACTTGGTGTCACTGACATCCCCAGTGACACCAATATACCGTGATCAGTGCTAATGGCACTGGGCAGGAAGTGGTTAACATGGGGGTGGTCACAGGCTTAACAGTGTGCTGGGAGTGTTTTATTGGGGGATGGTGTCAGCGTGTTTCACTGTAATCACACTGCTTTTTTTGTACCGCTGCCCTACATGACCCATTCAATTGAATTAGACTGCGCCACAACCGTCATCATCATGGTTGCAGCACATTGGGTCAGCAGTTAAAATAGGCAAACCGCCTCCTCACTGCCTGTCAAACGTCTCTGAAAAGAGATCACAGCAGACCAAGGACTGCTGCACATATGAATGACTTTTAAAGCAGATTACGAATGATAAAAGCATGTGTAAAATCATAAACTTTATTTATGTTACGTTTTTCATTTTGGATAGAGTAAAGGAGAATTCTAACTCAGTCATTTTTCTTTTTTTTTTTGGCCATCTGTTTCTCATTGTGGAGACTTCCCTTCGCTTCCTGTCTCATAACCAAAAGAGGAAGTGAGAGTGAGAAGAAATCCCTCCAAAATGATTTGGTTGTCATCACTTTTACCAGAACAGGCATCCCCACTGGAATAAATCCCCTCTATGACTGTTCTGGGGACAACCCAAAATTTGGGTTTTTACTTAAATTTTCAGTAATAATAGTAAACATGACAGAGAAAGGGAGTAGATCTCCATAACCGCTTCCCTGCCACCCTAAAGCAGATATACTGCTACAAGGAGGCAGGGTTGCGCAAAATCAGGTGTATATATACACGTGATTTTGCATTTCCAGGTAGGGGGCGCACGCGTCCTACCCCCACTGCCATTCGCAGCTGCGGCTGTTAATCATCAAGTCCCGCCTCGTGATTACACGCCGGCGCCCGATGATTACCAAGCATCTCCGCTGGGAAGGAGGACTCCTTTGTTTACTAACAGTCCTCCTCCCTGTCGGCTTGGGCACACAGCCATTCAAAGCAGTGTGCTTACAGTGAAGCACCAACACACTACCCCCCAGAAAAACACTCCCAGCACACAGTTAACCCTTTGATCACCCCTCATGTTAACCCCTTCCTGCCCAGTGCCATTAGTACAGTGTCAGTGCTTTTTTTTTTTTTTTTTTTTTAGCACTGATCACTGTATTGGTGTCACTGGGGATGTCGGTGACACCAAGTCAGTTCCCCCCAGTGTCAGAATGCCCACCGCAGTCCCGCAATAAGTCACTGATCGCTGCCATTATTAGTAAAAAGAAAAATCCCAGTATCTATACCGCCATTTGTAAACGCTATAACTTTCACATAAACCAATTAATTTACACATTTTGTTTTGTTTTTTTAACAAAGACATGTAGCAGAATACATTTTGGCCTAAATTTATGACAAAATGTGATTTTTAAAATTTTTTTACTGGACATATTTAATAGCAAAAAGTCAAAAATATTGTTTTTCTCTCAAAATTGTTGGTCTTTTTCATTTTAATAGCGCAAAAAATAAAAAACAGCACAGGCGATCAAATACCACAGAAAGAACGCTAAATTCGTGGAAAAAAAAGACAAATTTCATTTGGGTGCAGCGTTGCACGACCGCGCAATTGTCAGTTAAAGTAACGCAGCACCATAAAGCAAAAAATGGCCTAGTCAGGAAGGGGGGGTAAATCCTCTGGAGGCGAGTGGTTAATGAGAGAGCAGACAGCATCAAAAAATATGCCAGATGTTCTAAGCCCGCTCCACTATATCCAAAACTAAAAATGATTTGCTTTTAGTTATACTTTAAAGAGGAGCTCCACCCAAAAGGGAAAGTTCTGCTCTAAGGCTTCGTCCCCCGTTCCCCCTTAAGGATTGGCAACTTTGAGGGAGAGGGTACCCGAATTTGACAGGTACCCGCTCCTACTTCCGCTGCGATCGCCTAGGCCAAGGGTAGGCAACCTGTGGCTCTCTAGCTGTTGTGGAATTAATTTCCCATGAGGCATTGCAACATTACAAAACTGACCGTTACAGCTATATGACTTGCAGAGGCATGATGGAACGTGTAGTCCTGCAACAGCTGGAGAGCCACAGGTTGCCTATCCCTGGCCTAGGCGATCGGAAGTAAAAGTTGTCCTCCCCCCAGCTCCCCGTAGTCTTCTGAGACACGTGACAGGTCCCAGAAGACTACGAGACCATTCACAAAGTGCAGAGCTACTCGCGCATGTGCAGTGGGCACCCGGCTGTGAAGCCGCAAGCTGTCACAGCCAGGTGCCCACACTGAAGATGCCAGCACCAGGGGCACAGGACAGCCAAGATCAAGGGACAAGAGAGCATCTGTTTTCAAACATCAGCAGCTACAGTTCTTGTATCTGTTGACGTATTTTTTTTTAATTTGACTGGACCTCTGCTTTATTGTGGAACTAATTGGTTAATACCTTTCTAACGCTCCCTCCTTGGCACCATCATCTTCTCCTGTATGCTGATTTTCGGCCATCTGACACTGGGGATCTATAAGACCCCCAGTGTCTCCATAAACAGTGCCTGTCACCTGCCCAATGTTATCACATGGGGGTTTGTAAACGCCTTTCTGTTAACAATAAAGTTAACTAAAAAGAAATTATAATAAAATGTATTTAAAAAAATAAGCAAATAAATAAAAATTGCTGTAACCCCTGTTGCACTGCACATACCCACAAATGCACACATGTATCTAACCCGCAATTGCAGCACACATGTGAGGCATCGCCACAAAAGTTGGAGAGAGAGCAATAATTCTAGGGCCATAGCTCACAGTTAACTCCCAACTGATGAGCAGTATGGCTTTTAAATCGTTGTCTATGGAGATTTTTGTGTATCATCGTCTTTCTCAATATCAACAGGTGCACACAATTTTAAGACGTCTATTTACTCGACACAAACCCATCTTTTATAATTTACATAGAAATTGGGTATTATATTGTGTGTGTTTGCACTGACGTTGATTTTATTTATTTACTGAAAATATACATTTGATTAACTGTTATGTGCAACATAAAAATAATACAACTACTATTTTATTTCTACATGGCCTCTGTTTTAAAGTGGTTTAAAGCTTTAAGGTTCTTCATTTTAAACCTGCTACAGGGCGGCAGGGCTGCACTAAATCACACACACACACACACATATATATATATATATATATATATATATATACACACACACACAAGATTTTGCATTTCCAGGTAGGGAGCACACGCGCTCCGCCCAACCCATGCCACCATTGGTGGCTACAGCTGTCAATCACCGGATCCCAGCAGCAGATTCCCTACCGGCACCCAGCGATCGCCGAGGAACACTGACAGCGGAGAGGTCTGTATGTAAACAATACAGAACCCTCCCCTGTCAGCACCAGCATACTGTATTGTATTGCTCTGCTACGTAAAACAGCACATAATGTGAAACACACAGCACACAGTTAACCCCTTCCTGCCCAGTGTCATTAGTATAGTGTCAGTGCTTTTTATTAGCACTGATCACTGTATTACTGTCACTGGGGATGTTAGTGACAGTTAGTTCCCACCCCCCCAGTATCAGAATGCCCGCCGCAGTCCCACTACTGTTAGTGATCACCACCATTACTAGTATAAAAAAAAAAAAAAAAACAAAACAAAACAAATTCCATTATATATACCACTATTTGTAGACGCTATAACTTTCACGTAAACCAATTAATTCAATTGATTTTTTTTTTTTAGCAAAGACATGTAGCAGAATAAAATTTTGGCCTAAATCTATGATGAAATTAGATTTTTTAAGTTTTTCTCACTGGATATGTTTTATATTATTTTTCTTTCAAAATTGCTGGTCTTTTTTTGTTTATAGTGCAAAAAATAAAAAACGCACAGGTGATCAAATACCACCGAAGGAAAACTCTATTTGTGGGATAAAAGGATGTAAATTTCATTTGGGTGCAGCGTTGCATGAACGTGTAACTGTCAGTTAAAGTAACACAAGAAATGGCCTGGTCAGGAAGGGGGGTAAATCCTCTGGAGGGCAAGTGGTTACTATTCTATGCATTAAGGTGAAAAACCTTCTGTGCTGCAGGATCCCCACAGCCCCCATTATTCTTACCCAAGCCCGATCCGAACCAGCGATGTGCACAAGAGCAGCAGCTCTCGCCGCAATCTCCCTACTCACTGGGCAGATTGATAGCAGCGGGAGCCATTGGCTTCATCATCATTGTGTTCACTGTTCCCACAGAAAGATTCATTTCTTGTGCAATTTCATGACAGGTTATGCCTCAATTCTCCAGGATAAGGCGTTCTACACGCTGAATGTTCACAGGAATGACTGCTGTAGGCTGGGAACCACCACGGCCGGGATCTTCACTGACAGATGTTCGACCATCTTTGAAATGTTTACACCATTCAAATGTCTTACTGCAGCGGAGTGTCTCACCACCGTACTGAGCTTGAAGTCTTCTGTAGACAGACGTGGGTTTACGCCTTCGCTGGCAATAAACTGCATCACCACAGGCTGTTCCATGCACACACTAACACTGTTATCTGCCTTGATATCTTGATTAATGGTGTCTGGACTGGCCCTTGACATGTATGCTGCCTATCAGTAATAGGACACACTTGCCACTTACTATGTGTAGTACTGCCATGCTAACATCACTTCTGTCCTGCTTTGACTTGAACACTCCTCGTATAATGTTCTGGGGGGTTTCAGTGACTGTATGGCCAAAAATGCCAATTTTTACATGTGTGAAGAAAAAAAATGTACCAATCAAAGCATGTCAACAGTAATTAACAGTTCCATTCATGACAGCTAAAACTATTGCTTATAACAGTGAACTTCACTGTTATAAATAATAACCACGTAAAAAAAAAAAAATTCCCCGATCACCCCCCCCAGAGTAATACAATGTCACTATGGGGACACTGTACAACTTTGCTGAAAGTAAGGCATATGAATTGTAGAAAAAGAAAAAATGGTTTAAAAAAAAAAAAAAAAAAAAAAAAGGTTTTACAAAAATTGAAAAAAATATTAAATTTCTTTTTTTTAATTTGTACATACTGTCACCAGTCAGTATTTTTGATCACCGCCAAACCAGTCAAATTGTTGAATTTCCTAATTTTAAAAAAAAATATATGAAAAAAGATACAAAAAAACTCACCATGCCTTTTACTAAATACATTGGACTGTCTACTTTCATTTTGGGGGGTATATGTACTGTCCTGGCATTCTAGGGCCACAGAAACTAAACAGAAACTAAAACAAATGTTTTTTCTTTTTAATTTGTTATTTTTTTTCATTTATATAGCAAAAAATAAACAAAAAAAAACAGAGGTGATTAAATACCTCCAAAAGAAAGCTCTGTGTGAAAAAAATATAAGAATTTCATTTGGGTACAGTTTTGCACGACTGAGCAACTGTCAGTTAAAGTAGCACAGTGCTGAATAGCTAAAGTGGGTAAAACCTTCCGGAGGTCAAGTGGTTAAAGTGTCACTAAAACCTAAACCTAAGTAATAAAGAAAAAAAATTGTAATACTTTGAATGCTAGTCATCAGTATCCCTACTAAAGCCAGTATTGCACAGCACATCCATTAAAAAAGTATGTAAAATCTCCTAAACTTTAATGAGTTTGCCTACACTTGCTCTACATGGTGTCATTATATGTGAGAATGGAAAAACTGCAAATCCCAGGAGGCACCGGGTGCGCAACATGTTATGGTCGCTTAGGGGAGAATGGAGGATGGGGTGAAGGTCAGAACATACAAAATAATAAGAAAAAAAATGTACCGCAAAACGCCCATTGAGTAAATTACCACCACACAGCTTTGATGCTGGTCCTTTCTAGAAGAGGCTTGTGGGCAGTACCAGCCTGAAGATCTGAAGGAAATAAACGGGGATGCATGCGCAGTAGTAGTAGTAGTTGGCAAGAGAGTTGGGATTTGTAATTCAACATATGTTTCAAAACTCAGAACTACCCCTGGAATTCAAGAACAGCTGGAGACCTTGGTACAGGGGCGGACTGACAACTCATGGGGCCCCCGGGCAATAGGGGATCATAGGGCCCGTGTCCTTGCCCACACTCAAAGCACACCCAAAAAAAGCCTATAAAAAAGGTACCAGGGGCATTTCATGGGGCCCCCTACTGACCCTGGGCCCTCGGGCAGTGCCCGAGTGCTCAAATGGTCAGTCTGCCCCTGCCTTGGTAGCATCTTGATGACATTTTCCTGGCTCATAGTCAATCACTAGTTGTTGCAGAAACAATACTTTACCAGTAGGAGGCGATGATGTTTTATCAAAGTATCAGTCAATAATGGCTGCTGCCTTTATCTCTTTTTTGTGCAATTTCCAACAAGTGGAACTGCAGTTACAGAATTGTACAGAGGTATTTAATAGCTGTTAATAAAGTTAATAAATTTAATATCTCTTGTTGAGAGCGTCACTCATTTTGGGATTGTTTGTGGATTTTAGAGTCATGGTAAATCTTATAGAGCAGAGTAATTACAGAGCAAAACTAAAGGGTAATATAACCTTCCAGGATCCAGACAACTGCACCCCCCAACTGTAGTATGTTTGTAATCTGGGGTTCTCTTAGCCTGGAGAACTGATCTTGATAAACACATTAGTTGCTGGAGAGATTGTCCAGTGATCCGCTGCTCTAAAGCCTGGTACACTCATTACGGTTTTTTTGTTCAACCCAGCAGGCTGAATGAAAAAAAACGGAGAGATCGCTGTATTGAGTGATGTTAGTACTACAATCTCTCTGGCTTTTCCATTGTGTTCTGATAGAAGGAATCCCTCCCCTGAGGAAACACACTAATCAGCGCTCACAGCCATTGGCTGATTGGATGCTGATTTTCCAGTATGTCCCTTCGACAAAAGGACAGATGTACACACGGTCCGATAAACAGGTGGATGCAGGATTTGTTTCTTCTCTGTGTATCACCTGAGAATAGTCACTTCACCAGGGATCTTTAAGGGTTTACAATCACTTTAAAGCAAACTTGTAATTTCCCCATTCAGAGTACCGGACCCTACCCCCTCCATTGCAGATGCTGACTTTCCCCCAATCCCCTTCGACTTCACGCACCCATTGGAACCTTAAGAAAAAGCTCTATGTACGAGGTGTGGCAATTTAATTCCTGGAATGCACAGGAAAAAACACCAAACACCTCTGAATTCTTCAAAAGTTTGGATGAAATTTGAAGACAACGTTCTTTCTAAAGTTCTGTCAGGATTTGAGGCACCATCCTTTCAGAAATCTTTCTCATTCCTGAATCCTCGGTTAGAATCTTCTGCACATTTTCCCTGTTCACTTTCAATTCTTCTGCCATCATTCACACACTCAATCTTCAATCTGAGCGTACAAGGGTTCACACTCTGTCCACATCTGCATCCATCCTTTGCATTTTTGGCTGCCCACTTCTTGCATCATTGTGGACATTTTCCTGCCCCTCCTTAAAGCGGAGTTCCAGTTGAAAAAATAAATAAATAAAAAACTGTAGCTGCTGACTTTTAAAATATAACCACTCACTTGTCCCTTGGTCCAGCGGTGTCCTCACCATGGCTGGTTTCACCGGCCGTCTACTCTCCCTGGTGCCGACATTTTAGTGTGGGCACCTGGCTGTAACAGCTTGCGGCTTCACAGCCGGGTGCCCATTGCGCATGTGCGAGAAGGGCTACGCTTTGTGAATGGCCCCGTAGTCTTCTGGGACCTGTCACATGCCTCAGAAGACTGCGGGGAGGGAGGACAACTTCCACTTCTGATCGCCTTGGCGATCGCAGCAGAAGTGGGAGCGGGTACCTGTCAAATTTGGGTACCAGGCCCCACCCCGCTCCCCAAAGGCGCTAATCCTTAATGGGGAGTGGGGGACAAGGCATTAAAGCGGAACTTCCCCTTTTGGGTGGAGCGCCACTCATGCCATTCAAAAACACTTGATTTCTTCAAGGAATGCTCACCATAAGCCTGTTGTAAGAGAGCTAGAGTTTAACCCGCACCTTTGCCAATGTTCACACAAAATTTGATGTTAATCCACTGCTCCGGATTCTTGTTACTCACTTTCTGCCGACAGTACAATGCCCACGTGTTATTTCTTCTACTACTCCATAAAGACTGAATCTGCCGGTCTGCAACCCAGGTGAGTGCAAGTTAGAACAAGTCAGAGCACACTTGAGTGTGAATGGCTGTTTGAGCCACTATAGTGCTACACGCAGGCATTCTGGGAATTAAATCACCACAGCTTGTATGTTCTGGATTGGAATTTACAGAAGGTACGAAGATCACCCTATGCTCATATGACAGTGCTTAGGCTTTGCAATTAGACACTCAATTGCAGCATCATGGGAGAAAGAGGAAAGAGTCACATGCTCCCCAATATACAGAAGCACCAGGTACTTTTGAGGCTTTGTCAGAGCACATGAGGAAATCAAGTATCAGCTGTAAAGAATAGGAAACTCAAACCCAATGCCAAAAACCTTACACCTTTTCGCAAAGTTTACCATCATTTAATTTGATTTCTGTGTTCAATAATACAAATACCCATATGATTAAAGTGATTCTAAAGGTTCATTTTTTTTGTTTGTAAAATACCAACCATGTCTATCCTTACCTGCTGTGTGCAGTGGATTTGCACAGAGCAGCCTGGATCCTCCTCTTTTCGGGTCCCCTGTAGGCTTTCCTGGCTCCTCCTCTCCTGGCTCCTCCTGTCTGCCGGGTGCCCCCACAGCAAGCAGCTTGCTATGGGGGCACCCACTGCTCCGTGTGTCCATTCACACATACTGTAGAATGCATGAAGGTAAGAAACCTTCAGCCTTTACAACCACTTTAAAAAACCGTATCAACCCAAATGGAATATTTAGCTTTTTTTTTTTCAATTTTTTCAGCATACACAAAAAAAAAACATAGCGGTGATGAATAATCATACAGTGTTTTCATACAAAGTCGCCACCACCTAGTGGTAAAAAATTTAGGCCCTGTTTACACCTGGGTGTTCGTCATCGCGGGGAGAATCGCAGCAATTCTGTCCAACGTTCTGCAAAACTGACAAATCATTTTCAATTGCACCTAAACAAGGG
Organism: Staurois parvus; assembly: GCF_062004578.1. Classification (NCBI taxonomy): domain Eukaryota; kingdom Metazoa; phylum Chordata; class Amphibia; order Anura; family Ranidae; genus Staurois; species Staurois parvus. The sequence goes on along the minus strand of NW_028317947.1, from coordinate 9,786,967 downwards.
TGCGATTCTGCCGCGATTGTCATGCAATAAATTGCAGCAAACTGCAATGCACAAAGATTGTCGCCTGAAAGAAGCTCCTGCTCCTTTTTGAGCGACAAGCTTCGTGTGGTGCAGTTTACAGTGATTCAGCGCATCAATTGTGGCAGACTTGCAGCTTCGTTTTGGTGCCATTGAAAATGAATGGCACCAGAACGAAAATGGTGGATATTTGTCAGTTTTGCAGAGCGGTTTGAGATTGCGGGCAAATGCCCACCACAATTAATGATTGGTAGGCTGCAATATAATACATTTTTGGTTCTGGGCTTAGCACCGCTTTACTTTCATGAAAAGGGTAGTTCAAGTAATTGGATACCTGATGCCTTTATGGTACAAACTCACTTGTTCTTGGAAGTCCATAGGAATACATTGTAGAGCACAGCACATGCCCAGCCAAAAAGATTTTGAAGTGGTTGTGAAATCTAGTGAGTAATATCTTCCTGGATCAGAGACAGTATAAGGGGGCCCTCCATATACATATATGGAGAAGCTTTGATTTATGGAGGGACACATGCTTGCAGTGTATAGCAGTCCATCCCTGGATCCTGCTAAACTCAGTACCATAATACACTGAAGGTACAAGAGAATCGAGGGGAGAGCATGAGTGGTGTAGCTGCAGTCACGAGACAGCTGGTTCTGAAAATGTTGGGTAATAGTCCAGGTTGAGGACTAGGCAAAGAGTCAACAGCAGAGTTGCATTTGGCGTGTAGAGACTAGCTGCAAGTTGAATGCTCCATGTTGTAAGAAACCATGTGCTGTAAAAGGGAACCAAGCTGTAATGTGCAGAAAGGCTAGGTTTATGTGCATAACTACTATCTTTGCCTGTACTTATGCTGTTACTGCTCAAAGTGTTTGTAGACCTCAGACATGAAATAAGAACAAAGCATATCTCTCTATAGTGTGCACTTGTCTCAATTAGGAGCACTCAGTGTCATTTCTGTCTGCTACTTGTTCCTCTGCTATCAGCATGAATCACTTTCCTGACACCAAGAGAAAAATGGTGACAGAGGAGAGACCTCCAGCAGAGCGACAGCCTCAGCTCTGTTCCTGTGTGATGTATGAATGGAGACGTGTCTCTTCCTTCCAATCAGCTCTCGGAGCTCTCCTCACTGAGCTCTGCAAAGTGTAACTTCAGCTCGCCACCCCCTTTTTGTGCTGCGGCTTCTGTGTGATTTCCGCACCGCATCATAATCGCACCCCATTCACACAAACCATTGCGGGTGTGTATTTTAAGTTAATGACACCCTGAAATCAGTTCGCAAAACGCGGTGCGATGTGCAGAATCGGATTGCATAGGTGTGAACACCCATGTGATCCAATTCTAGTGCGGACCAAAAAAAAAAAAAAGAGTCCTGCGCCTTTGTCATGCAAATGTGGTACAATTTGAGCCATATAAAATGTATGGCTCAAATCGTTCCGCACACAATTCGCATGTGATTTGCACAAGAATGCAGTGCTGTTCCTGTGCGAATCACATGCAGTATGTTGCACAGCACAAGTGTGAACCCAGACTTAGACAAGATTTATAAATTCAGCACTTTGAACAGGTATAGAGAAGAGAAGACTGCATATAGACAGGTACAATTTATGTAGGAGGATTTTTTTCATCTATGAGTATCGCCTGAGGTCAGCCACTTCACTGGGTATATGTGAGGGTTTACAGCCAATTTAAAGTGAACTTGTGCTATGCCCACGTAGAGCAAGGGAACAGGTTAGCTTCAAAGATGGCAACAGCTTATGATTGTTTTCCCTTTACCCCCCTGTTGTTCCATTGATGCCCAGGAGGGAAGTTATATACCTGGTACCTCTGGGTTTAGAGGAGCATATGTCTCACTCTACTTCATCTAGCACTGGTGCTTGTCAGGTGGCCTCTCAGACACCACCGATGTCACATGAGGATGGGGAGAGAGTTCCTAGTCTTTTGTAAGCATCAACTAAGATTCACTTGAGGCTTACACAGGTCTACTCCCCCCAACAACAAAAGGAGAGTTGAGTAAACAAAAAAAAAAAAAAATAAGTATAACCTAATGCAGGGAATAGCTTCAAAGTGAACTTGTTGCTTTGCTCTTCCTAGGAGCTGTGTTCACTCAATCTCAGATGCTTCAAAAAACCATTAGCAAAAAAAAAAAAACCAAGATCAACAGATTCTGCATTTGACAGATGTAAGGTTTATATGCACATTAAAAATACATGGAATTTTGCAAATTAAAAGAGAAATATTGTTTTTTTTTTTAAATCATACTTACTTAGGTGGGTACAGCACCGGTACGATGGCTCTATGGGTGAGAACTGAGCATTCAAACACCGCTGCTAGCTCAGTTCTCCCAGCTGCTCTGAGCAGCTTGCAGCACTGCTGTCTGCTTCCCCCCACCTCCAGCACTCTGTTGATCACTGGGCTGTGGAGGGGGTAGGAGCATCTGGGCTCAGGCTCTCAGCAGATTGCTGAGAGGATGAGCCAGGTGCTGATCCAAGCTCCTGGATGGGTCCCAACCATATGGTAGCGATCTTTCCCCAGCCTGGACTGGCTCTTTGACATCAGCTTGCAGCAGGCTTTAGCGCGTTGTCAGCTGAAAACGGGTCACAGGAGTGTAGAAACAAGCTGCACTCCTGTGATCCACAGAAAAAGTACACCCAAACTTGCTTTGTCTGTACTTCTCCATTAATACATAATTGTGCTAAACAGGGAATTTTATATCAGAATACTACACTGCATCTGAGCACCACAAACCAAAAACACCATTCATTCATTTTTAATATTCAAAACAAAGTAACCCATCCATCTCCCCATGCTTTATTTTACAGAGAAATCACTTAGAAAAACACCCCACTAGTATTTTTGTCTGTAGCCATCTTCAGTAAGGGCAGCCGATTCATGTGGCATTTATGTTCTGGAATCCATCTGCCCTTAGCTCAGGCATGCAAACAGGAGGGTGTGCTTAGCTGAGAAAACCCCTCCTCCCCACCTGAAGACTCCTGGGATGAATGACATCAATTGTCTAGGCCTGCAAACCAGGAAGTAACTGAAGAAATGCGTAAGAAAACCATTTAAAATAAGTAAATATAATATTGGTCAATGTTGATTGAGAGAGTGAAGTTCCACTTTAGGCAGCTGTCAAATTAGGACACAGTATTAACTTCCTGGGGACGTTGTTTGACCCTAGTGAAAACTAGAGCAATACGACCATTATTTTGTGTTATGGAAATTCTGGTGGTGCTACAGCGTTCTACAGAAGGTTCAAAGCTAACCACATCAGCTAAAACCTTGTTTTATGATTTTCTTCCTAGTCTACAACCTGTTTTTTTTTTTTTCTATGAAAAGGTTATATTACTCAATCTCAAGAGAATATATATCAGAAACAGATAAACTGAAAAGATTGTTTTAATCCAAAACTAAAAGCAGAATATAGATGGAGAGCTAATAATTTAATCAAAACAGATCGGAAAATGGTTTAGAGAATTTACACATTGGTCAGGAGTATGTAATGTATAGCACAGCTTACAGAATACAGTGGTTAGCACTGTAAAAAGTATAATATAATGTATAGAGTACAGCAATCCAGGCTATAACATACAACATACAGTTGTGCGAAAAAGTTTGCATACCCTTGGAGAATTGGTAATGTACCATTATTAAAGAAAACATGCGTGAGTAGGCAAAACGTAATTCTTTTATTTCTTATGGGATTCATATTTAACTGCAGGCCATAATAGAATGGCACACTCGTAAAACAAAACATAGCAACGAGTAAACAAATGAAATGACCAGTGTTCAAAAGTCTGTATACACTTAGTTCTTTATACTGTGCAGGGGCGGACTGGCCATTTGGAAACTTGGGCACTGCCCGAGGGCCGAGGGTCAGTAGGGGGCCCATGAGATGCCCCTGGTACCTTTTCCATAGGCTTTTTTGAGTTTGGGCAAGGACACAGGGGCCCCATGATCCCCTATTGCCCGGGGGCCCCATGAGTTGTCAGTCCGCCCCCGATACTGTGTATTGCCCCTTTTAGCATCGATGACAGTCTTTTGTAATAGTTGTCTATGAGGCCCCGAATTCTTGCAGGTGGTATAGCTGCCCATTCATCTTGACAAAATGCCTCCAGGTCTTTGGGGAGAGCTCAAACATGCGGTTCATGCAAGATGACCAGAGTGGCTCGATGATATTAATGTCAGGAGACTGTGATGGACACTCAAGAACCTTCATCTTTTTCTGCTGTAACCACTGGAGGGCCAACTTGGCCTTGTGCTTAGGGCCATTGTCATGCTGGAAAGTCCAACAGCGTCCCATGAGCAGCTTTCATGCAGCAGAAAGCAAATTGTCTGCCAGTATATTCTGATAACATGCTGCATTCATCATGCCATCAGTCTTCACAAGATTCCCCGTGCCTTTAGAATTCACACACCCTCAAAATATCAATGCTATTCTTGCCACTGTTGACCCCTCTCCAAACATAGCTTATAGTTGTGACCATAAAGCTCTATTTTGGTCTCGTCACTCCAGATTACAGTGTGCCAGAAGATGTGAGGTGTGTCAAGGTGTTGTTGAGAATATTGTAAGCGGTCTTTTTTGTGGCATTGGTGCAGTAAAGGCTTCTTTCTGGCAATTTGGCCGTGCAACTCATTTTTGTTCTAGTGTTTTTGTATTGTGCTCCTTGAAACAACCACACTGTCTTTTGCCAGAGCAGCCTGTACTTCTCCTGAGGTTACCTGTAGGGTTTTCCTTTGTATCCTGAACAATTCTTCTGGCAGTTGTGGCTGTAATCTTTATTGGTCTACCTTGCCATGGCTTGGTATCAAGAGATATCTGAATTTCCCCCATTTTAATAATTGACATAACAGTACTGACTAGCATATGCAAGGCTTTGGATATCCTTTCATATCCTTATAAAGTTGAATTACCTTGTTACGCAGATCTTTTGACAGTTCTTTTCTGATCCCCATATAGCCTGCTCACTGCATCCACGTGAGAGCTAATAAACTCATTGACTAATTATACACAGACACTAATTGCAATTTAAAAAACAATTTAAAAAGCCACAGATTTAGGAAATTAACCTTTAATTGCCATTTTAACCTGTGTTTGTCTGAACCAAGGTCAAACATTCCAGGGTATGGACACTTTTTTGATCAGGGCCATTTGGGTAATTTCTGTCATTACGATTTAAGAAGGAGCAAAACCACTATGCTATAATAAATGACATCATATGATCACTATCATTAAATAAAAGATAGTGTTTTGGCATGATCCCTCATATATTCAAAATCAATGCCAAAATGTTATACTTTCTGCCAGGGTGTGCAAAATTTTGAGCACAAATGTATGTGTGTGCAGCAGTCAGGGGTATGTGTCTGTTTTCTCTTGTACCAAATTATATTGTAATATTGTATAACTGTAATGTCCACCTTCATTTTGTAAAGTGCTGCGCAAACTGTTGGTGCTATATAAATCCTGTATAATAATAGAGCCCGTTACAATGCTGGTCAACGATTAGACCCAATGGCACTGCACTCCTCCCAGAACCCACCCTACCCTCTTGCAACTTACTGACAGTCAGGAAGACAAGGGACTTCTTCAGCCCTGAGGACCTAGTGGAAGACTGGAAGATAGAAGCTGGTTTTGGTATCTTGAGTCTAACCAGATGCAATTATTTCCTGGACACCATTAACAGTTTGCTAATTTCACATGGTGCCTGAAACTGCCAGTTTTATTGTTTTTGACTGTCCTTATTTAATACATAACAGGATCATGTTTTAGTCACAGTACCCCACTACTCTACTACTACCCCACTACTCTAGTTGTTGCGTGAACTCTTAACCTCTTGCCGACCACGCAACCTATGTATGCTTTGGCAAGAAAAGTGGGCTTTAATACCAAGCTGACACACAGGCGTCCACGGCGATATAAAGTGATATACAAACCGAGCTGTCATGGACAGCTTTCTCTCATAGCTTCTGATCAGAAGCCAGCAGAGAAGCCTCCCAATCATGCGACTCCTGTGAGAGCCAATCACATGATACAGAAGCCATGCCACCTCCTGGGCATTAAAGCCCATTGAAAGGGTTGCCAGGAGGTGGTGTTAAGGCGTTAAATATAAAAATAAACAGTTGAGGGAAACCAGGCTTGTCATATCCACATATGATTTCAGCCCTGACATCCAACAGATTCCACTAAACAGCATGATTGGACAAATTTCCCTTGCCAGTGACTATATGGCTGTCAGAGTTCCTGAACAGTGTCTGCATCTATTTGGATACAAGCTCTGTTTGGCCAACAATTTCCCACTTGGAAACTAAATGCTAAACAAAATAATTTACAAACTCCTTCTTACAGAATCCTTCTCCTACTTTACATGCACCACCTCCTTCTACTCCCACAACTCCTTCCTGCCTGCTTATGTTGGCCTTTTACCTGGGTCTTAATACTAGGAGGTGGGATGGACTTTCCTATCACGTGATCACTGTGGCCACGTAATCAGGAGCCCATCTTGCTGGCTCCCAATCATAACCAAAGACCAAATGCTGTCTGTGAGTCACTGTGATGGGAGCATGCATTGAGCAGACTCCCAGCACAGAAACCTCAGCCACCATGGGCGCATGTGTTTGACATGTGGGAATTAAGGCCAACCTTCATTGCTGCCATTAACGTGTTATGTGGCTGGCTAGATAGAACAGTGACAAGGTCCCTATCTCACATGCATATATACACAGATGTACTTTAATATGAATCCACCCTAAAACTTGCCACGTACATGGATTTTTTTTCCTGCAATCCTCTTTATAATGTAACGGAGGCATGAAAAAGTAATTTGATGCAACGCAAACTGTAATTTCACTTGCATCAATACAAATCACTTTCAGTTCAAAAGTTTAATTGAAAAAGTAACCAAAAATCAAAAGTTTAAAAATGTTTTGAACGTTCCAGAAAGCACATGATTACCTTGAAAATGTTTGGAATCTATCACCCATCCAATTGTTTTTATCTTTGGTTTGAAATCGGTAGAAAGCAATTAAAACAAAAAGGGAAAAACTGTTAGTGGTTGCTAATTTCATAAGATTTTCAGTGAATGATCTGAACAATATCCATATGTACATCATAGCTTTAGCTCATAAACAAAACGTTCTAAAGGCATGGAGGAGAACAGCAGGACAATGTACACCTTCTATGACTTCACATGAATATGTGGAAAATGAAATGAAGTGAAATGTTTGTGCTATCCATCCTGTTTTGAAGGTTTGGTCCAAATGGTTTCTGACTTTCTACATTGTAATCAAGGATATGGAAATGAAACATATGGGGTCCAGTTTCATACCATTTTTATAACGAGTGAAAAAGTAACTGGAAAAAATTGGTTTGTACAAGTAAATGAAGACTGTATTAGCCTGCAATTACTGTTCAAAGGCCAATTTTAAGCAACAATTGCAACCAAAAAGTGGAGATCCTCCAAACTTACACTCTTTTTTTACTTTGATGAGCTGGGTCATTCCCACCCCGCAGCTCACAAACAAAAAAGGGATGTGGCAGGATAGGAGTAACCCAGCTGGCAGGTAACTGGGAATAAAGAAAGAGCGCGAGTTTGGAGTTCAGCTAAAGATGCGTTTGGAGGACACACAGCAAAGAGCTAATGCATCCAAGCACACAAAGCTGTGCTGAAATCAACTCAACTCACATTAACCGCTTTCCTGCCGCCCTATAGCAGTATAGCAGCTTTACTCCTACAGGGGTGCACAAAATCACACACACCAGTGATTACTCGCCGGCACCCGGTGATCAAGGAGCATTACCGACGGAGGGAGAGACCTGTATGTAAACAATACAGTTCTCTCCCCTGTCACATGCAAAGCAGTGTGCTTACAATGGAAAGCACTAACACAGCCCCATAATAAAGCACACACAGCTAACCCTTTGATTTCCCCTTATGTTATCCCCTTCCTGCCCAGTGTCATTAGTATAGTATCAGTGCTTTTTATTAGCACTGATCACTGTATTGGTGTCACTGGGGATGTCAGTGACACCAAGTCCGTTCCCCCCCAGTGTCAGAATGCCCGCCACAGTCCCGCTATAAGTCGCTGATCGCCGCCATTACAAGTAAAAAAAAAAAAAAATCCCAGTATCTACACTGCCATTTGCAGACGCTATAACTTTCACGTAAACCAATTAATTTACACGTATTGGGATTTCTTTTATAGCAAAGATATGTAGTAGTATAAATATTGGCCTAAATTTATGATGAAATTTGATTTATTAGATTTTTTTACTGGACAGGTTTAGTAGCAAAAAGTCAAAAATATGTTTTTTGTTCTAAAAATTTCCGGTCTTTTGTTTTTATAGCACAAAAAATAAAAACCGCACAGGCGATCAAATACCACCAAAAGAAAGCTCTACTCGTGAGAAAAAAAGGATGTAAATTTAATTTAGGTGCAGCATTGCATGACTGCACAATTGTCAGTTAAAGTAACGCGAAAAATGGCCTGGTCAGGAAGTGGAGTAAATCCTCTGGAAGGCAAGTGGTTAACCACTTTAGTACCAGCCTGTAATACCCCTTCATTACCAGGGCATTTTTTAGGTCTCAGTACTGTGATAGTTTGACTGACAATTACTTGGTCTTGCATTAGTGCGTTGGCAGATGCAGTGCCCCATTAAGTTTGGTCCTTCCTGTTGTTAGGTCATAGGTGATGTTAGTGCCAGCTACGGGTGGGGCCCAGTCAGACCAGGGATGGGAACGGGAAACCCCAGAGCTGCATGATGTAATCAATCCTACACTGAGCTGATCTAAAGAACCCTGTTCAAGGATAAATTTCCAGGGGAAATGGCATTGATTGTGTGAAGACTAGCAGAAGTCACCATGTCTACCCCTGACCTTCTGCAGGTCCTGTAGCATGGTGCGTATGGCCTTGGGGACCTGTGACCGAGTTCTCTTATGGGAGTGGCAGCTGAAACCTGGGAATAGATAACATCATGGAGCATGTCTGGCTGGAAAAACTATAGAATGGGCATTTGTAAGTGACTGGCAGTATACTAATAGAGGGTTCTTTTCACCCCTGATCTTCATTTGTGGGTCCTGTGAGTCAGTGGTGGATAGTCTAAGGCTGAGGAACTAGTAAAACCGCGGAAGTGGTCCCACCTCCGTGGTGCTCCCTAGGACAAGAATGGAGGGAAAATGGCTAAATATGTGGAATTTTGCTCTGCCCTGACTGCTGTGGTATGTATATTCATGCTAGTGGTGCTCTGCATTGAAGTTCTGTCTGTATGTTAAAATGGAAATGCACTGTATCTGAGTACCACAAACCAAAAATGCTATTTAATTCATTGTTAATATTCAAAGAAAACGCCCCCATCCATCCATGTCCTCATACTATATTTGGTAAGAAATTGTTTTGAAAAACACCCCCTGGCATTTCTGGCAGGCATTGGCTAAGCTGAGAACCCTCCCTCGCCTCCTGAAGACTGCTGGGATGTATGATATCATTTGCCTAGGCATGGAAACCAGGAAGCAACTGAAGAAATGTAAAAAAAAAAAAAAGTTTAAAACAAGTAAATATGATATACAGTGGTACCTCGGTTTACAAATGCCTTGATTAACGTCATTTTCGGTTTATGAATGAAAATCCATTGAAAATAATGCCTTGGTTTACGAATGTTTTTCGCAATACAAAGCAAGTTTCCCCAGCATGCATTACGCCTGCTAGGTTTATAGCACCGCTCCCGTGCATGCTGGAGTCTGTGTGTAGTCTGTGGGTAGCACGTGCCGACGAGTGTGGAGGTGTCTTTCAATGCATTCCTATAGCAAACCATGTTTCGGTTTACAAATTTTGTGCAATACAAAACACCCCGGAGAATGCATTAAATTCGTAAACCGAGGTACCACTGTACTTTCCTATCTATTTACTAATGCTAGCAGCATAAGGATTAAAAATAGCCAATGTTGATTGAGAGAGTGAAGTTCCACTTTAAATGTGATATATGTGAAGTTGCAGTAAAGTGCTGAAAATGCATCTAAGTGTGGACAGGCTGGGAATGTGTGAGCAGGCTTCTGGCCAAGAGAAATGTGTCCAAGATGGTGGTTACAAAGGCAGGTAGGTGGGTGCCTGATCAACAAAGAAGTAGGACAGGACTTGTACAGTTTGTCAACATCTGCTCAATCTAGATCCCCTACATTTGTATGGATTTTATTTTAGACAGATACATCTTTCCTAGACCAAACATTAAGAACAAAAATCTGTTTCCCTTACTTTCCATTATGAAGCATTATAAATGCCAGGAAAGTACAAACACTCCTATTTTTTGTGGCCTATTTTTGGAAATGAATGTTAGTATTGAGGTGGTTAAAGTATAAGACAAGACTAAACTATAAACCAGCTTTTAAATGTTTCCCCTCTCCCTCCATTGCTCCCATGTGACTGTAAGGCTCCAGGTCCTCTGTGCAACACCCTCTGAGCTGAGAAATCACCTGCCAGCGTCCACTACTCTATGCAGGAATGAATTCCCATTCACCGACTACAGCAGCCACACAGAGAGAAGTCAAAAGAAAATGGAAAAGAATTTCAATTGCAATTTATTAGAAAATACACAGTATGCGGGGGCAATAGGAAGGCAACATTTAAAAGTTAAGTTTATACCTCTTCCTTCTACTTTAAGGTGTTCATAGCACTTAAACGTCACCCACTGAAGCCAAATACTTGTCTTCCATTACTAGTGGAAGAGGGTTACTAGGAAGGTGAAATGGCATTGCTCTAAAAATCGAATTGTGTGCAATGGCGAGATGTGATGGATAGCGTCAAAACATCTCCACAATCGTTGGTTGTCAGTGGCCCTTCCTTCCCAAAACAATCCCACAATTATTGGTGGTCAGGAGCAGTTTATCCCCTTCTCCTGTCAAGTGTACAGATGTATGCAGCCTTGCAGAAGTGGGTCTACATCCATGGGGCCACATATATGAGTACCTGTCAGGGGCGGACTGACCATTTGGAAACTCGGGCACTGCCCGAGGGCCCGGGGTCAGTAGGGGGCCCCATGAGATGCCCCTGGTACCTTTTTCATAGGCTTTTTTGAGTTTGGGCAAGGACACAGGGGCCCCACGATCCCCTATTGCCCGGGGGCCCCATGAGTTGTCAGTCCACCCCTGGTACCTGTGTTTGTGCTGGTAGTGTACAGTGTACCCTAATGCAGAGAATGCAGAGACAGTTATTTTCAGCTGAGATTTATCATTGTGTCAAAACTTTGGACATTAAAGCTTTTGTGTATGTTTGCATTTGTAAACTTTGTTTTTGCTTAGCAGAATTTTGGATTGAATGTGATATAGTTAGAAAATCTTTCTCTCAATTTTTGTTGTAGTATCCATAACTAGGGACACATTATTCAATCAGAAGTAACAGCAATAAATCCTTATAGAGGTTCCTGCACTTCCGTATTCTAACCAGAAACATTTAGCCCAAGCTTGGTTTTAGTGATATCAGTCAGATTTGTGGTAGTGACCTCTAAGACTATTCGTAAGTGGGACAGAACATACCCATTATGTAGCCATTTCCCATGTTAGTGTTGAAATTGTGGTTACTATCTCAACACGCGATACGTGAGCATACTTTCACTCTTAGTGACCACATACAGCTTCACAATCAAGAAAAGTCCTAGATCTGAAAGGCCATAGTTTTCAAAAATCAAAAATAAATTTCAACACCTTACTATAATAACCTGGTCATTTTGCTAATTATTTTCAGGTTTACTCTAGGATCCCAATATATTAACTATTTACAAATGGCAGTATCCAGTCTTCACAAGAGTCCTTGGATTTATAAGTCAGATACTTCAGAATACAGCTTTTTGGGATGGCATTGCTGGTGACAACAGAGAGGCCATAGCGGAGTACCAGTCTTGAAGCAAGTTGGTAGGTAGGGAGAGGTCAATTGCCTTAGCCATCTGGGTAAAGATGGTGCCAAGGCAGAAGATTAATCTAGTAACATAGCCAAAAGGTCATTTTTGGGAGTAACCTGAGTTCAAAGAAATGAGATGAAGCAGGACAAGAGACAAACGTACACCCAAGAATCAAAGTCAGAAACTGTGATCAATCCGAAACATTTAAAAAGTGAACAGGTTGCTTTTATAAAAACCAAGTGCGGGCTTTTGGAAGGTACAATGAATCCTGATAACAGCAGATTGCTCAATCAAAACCCTGCAGATGGCCAGATGGTGAGCGAGAGTCGTCATCCTAGGTGTTGGTGACAGGCTGCTGGCTATTTAAAGGAACAGTATTGCCCACATGGGACCCCGCTTAGGAACCTATAACTAGGTTTGAAAGGACTTATGTTTGAGTGCTCCAACACCAGATTTGGGCCCCAGAGCACTGCCTAGTGGAGGAGGGTTTGATAGAGACTGTCACACCATTATCCTCGCATTGCCATTAGTCACGACCTCCCTTAGTATAACGATTGGTCAGTCATTGGTCCGCTTGTTATTGTTACTGAGACACACATTATTTTGTAACTGTTTCCGTATATTTGTTAAGAGTACTTATTATTAATTTTGGTTCTTGACTGCTGATTTATTGTTGTAACTAAATACCCTTCGGCCTTGTGTGTCACAGAGAGTAGCATTGCCAGGAAAGTCGTTTGACATCCGGAGTCAGGGGACCCAAACATCAACGGTTCCTTTGGGGGTACACGCTAGAGAAAAAAAAAATACCTTGAACCCTGTCAGCTTCCTAAAGGCACATGGTGAAACGGTTTTTGCTTTACCTTTGCTGACTGGGAAAGCTACAGTGTCCTCCAGCACAGTGCATGAGCGCATGCTAGTGGGATTTTGAGTGCCCACCTATCCCAGGAGGCAGTGGGGGGGTACAGTGATTTCAACAGTACTGAAACAGCCAAATGTAAGAGTCTGAGGTAAATATTTTTAAAAACCTTTTCATCAAATGGTTTATTTTTGACTGTGTTTATATTTGTGGTTGAAGGGCTGTGTGTGCTGTAACATACTGTTGTAGCATTAGATACATACAGTAAGTGACACTGTGTTCCGGCTGCAGCACGGGCGACTTCCCATACAAGGCTTCCCATGATTGGCTGAGAAGCCTGACATTTTAATTCTGGCAGCAGACAGAGAGTCACTTGTACTGCTGTCGTAACACAGCGCTACAGTAAGTTGCAGCAAACACAATGGTCGCTTCATCCTGTGATGGTAACACAACTATTTAAAGTGATAGGAAACCTAGAATTCTACTTTAAGACATCAAGAAAAAAAGCTGAGACAAACCCTATCTTGCCTAGTGGCTGAATGGTCACTATGCTATATTTCTACTATATTATTAGCATCTCATGGGTAATGCCCCATTATTTTTCCTGACATCTCAGAGATTAAAACTGAACTCAAGGGAAGGAAAAAAGGCGAGTCAGCCCCACTTCAAAGGGGCTCATGTCGGTTTAGGGCTATGCAAAAGCAGTTTTTCTTGCCCAATTCTCCAGGCTGTAAGACAGGTCCCTGTAGCCTCTTCTCCCCATGCACTGGTGGTCATTGGTGCTCTAACATAGCCCAGCATTGGACGTAAGAATGCGGAGGGACAGTCTATTGTCAGAGGGTAGGGAAGTGCCAGATTCTAGGGTTGTAGAGGATCAGCTAAATAAAACTGCTTCTCCCAGTCCCCTAGATCAGTGGTTGTCAGCCACCAGGCCATGGCCCACTGCCAGTGCCTTACAACACCCATAGTGGTCTGCAGTGCCCCTCAACCTCCCAAAGTGCCCCCAGGCCCCACTAAGAACCATCAGTGTCCTACAGGGCCCCAACTTCCTGCAGTGTCCTCCAGTCTCACACAGTGCCTCAGCAAAAGCTCCAAACCTTCTGGAGAAACTCCAGCCCCCTCCAGAGATTCCAGCCCTCAGAGTTGCCCCAGCTCCCCCTAGAAACCTCATTTTGTACAAGGCTATCAAGTTCAATACCGTGTCCCCATCCCTCCAGAGTAACACCCAGTCCCATCCAGAGCTTTCCAGTATTCAATACATATTTGGTATTTCCATACTTTTACTGCAAATACAAATACTTTTTTTTACTGCTGGGGAAAAAGTTTTTGAACAATTTACTGAACCCTGGTCTCAAGAAGGTTAAGGACCACTGCAGACAAAATGAGCATATAAACCCTGCAGTACAGGGGAAGTCCCACTGCAAGGGAGAATTTCTGTTCTTCCCGGAAATAGGCTTTAAAGCTGAACTCCATAAAAACTGCTAAATACAGAGTTGAAATACACAAATGTGTATTATTCTTGGAATCTTGTATTTTTTAGCACCTTATGCGACTCTAAGTGTGACAGGTAGCATTTTGTACTAGCCTAAAGATTAAAAAAAAGCATGCAGTTTCCCTGCCAAGGATACTTTTCTCAAAGGGACATGTCTGTCTACAAACAAGATGTCAAACCACGTACCCATAAAAAAATAAATAAATAAAAAGTATACAGTTTCCTATTCTACTTATCATGCGTGGGTGTCAGATATAGAAGAGATTTGGCCTAAAAACACTTTCTCTTCACGCATTACAGGAAGTATCATCTACCTCTCTGATCCCACACGCAGCTACTGATAGCAGTGAATGTGCACACATATCTCATTCTAACCAACTGTAGTTCAGATAACATTTTTATCCATACAACACATGCATTTGCAAAGCAGCATCATGCTAAAAAAAACTTTAACAGATATCAGAGATTACCAATCTTACTTTAAATTAGATACACTATATTGTCAAAAGTATTGGTCGGCCTACCTTTACACACACATGAATGTTAATGGAATCCCAGTCTTAGTCCGTAGGGTTCAATATTGAGTTGGCCCCGCCCTTTGCAGCTATAACAGCTTCAACTCTTCTGGGAAGGTAGTCCACAAGGTTTAGGAGGGTGTCTATGGGAAGGTTTGACCATTCTTTCAGAAGCACATTTGTGAGGTCAGGCACGCAGTCTCCACTCTAATTCATCCCAAAGGTGCTCTATCGGGTTGAGGCCAGTCAAGTTCCTCCACCCAAAACTCGCTCATCCATGTCTTCATGGACCTTGCTTTGTGCACTGATGCGCAGTCATGTTGGATGAGGAAGGGGCCATCCCCAAACTGTTCCCACAAAGTTGGGAACATGAAACTGTCCAAAATGTCTTGGTATGCTGACACCTTAAGACAGAAAAAAAACAGATATTGTATTGTTTTTTCCTGTTTTCTTGCACAACAAATAAGATATGTGCAGTGTGCATAGGAATTTGACCATATTTTTTTCAAACTATAGTCCCGCCCCCCAACATTGTGAAGGTCAGTAAACTGGCCCCCTGTTTAAAAAGTTTGAGGACTCCTGCCTTAAGAGTTCCCTTCACTGGAACTAAGGGGCCAAGCACAACCCCTGAAAAACAACTCCACACCATAATCCCCCCTCCACCAAACTGTACACTTGGCACAATGCAGTCAGGCAAGTACCAGTATCTCGTGGCAACCGCCAAACCCAGACGTTTATCGGATTGCCCCAAAATTCTGCCCCAGTCTGTCCCTAGAAACCCAGCTATTTCTCCATTTCATACTACCATCTTGCCACTCACAGCAGAGAGAAGGCAAAGCCAAGCTGCCAATCACAGCCAATATGTTATTTTTTACCTTAAAGAATATGTAAACCGGACATTTTATATTCCTGATCTGTGCCTGCTATACCATGTACTTATATGAAAAAGTATTCTGTTCTCTTTGTATTGCTTCCTTTGTGTTAAATCCCTGGTGTTTCTGCCAGTCTCTTTGCTTTCCTTTTAAAAACTGACCACACTCATCCTCCAATGATCAGACTTGTCCTGGCAGACAATCCCTACACAGCCTTTCAGTGAGAAGATCAGTGTTATGTGGTTTCTCCTCCCCCAGCTCTTGTGCAACTGAGAACAGAGAGATCACTTATAAAAAAAGGCAAAAAAAAGTATTTGTGATGCTTTTTATTTCTATACACCAATGTTTTGCCATTTCTATTTTGAACTGAATGGGTTGTTTTAAAAAGAGAGGGTTTACAATCACTTTAATGCATTAAGCTAAACAAAACTTCTGCATGTAGCTTCCCTTTAATATTTGAGCTGCACCTGAGCTGGATCTTGAGCCAGTGCTGTGCCCGAGATCAGCGTCTCTCTCTCCCTCCTCACTGGAGTGGGAGACAATGGCTCCTGCTGCTGTCAATCATAGCCAGTGAGGTTAAATGCCTTTAAAATAATTTTAAAGAACTCCAGTATAGGCAAATAAAATCACCCATTAGTACACGCCCTACACAAAACACTAAACAGTTAATACAATTTTGAAAATCCTTACCATTGAGGTGAAAAAGTCTAATTGAATTTTCATGTCCTCATCTCTGTAATTCAAAAGATTACAGCATCTGCTTTGCCAAGGATGAGGTGTAAGAGCCAGGATTACATCATATCCTCTCCTCTCTCTCTGCAGTAAAAGGAAACTACAGTTCCCATCAACCACAGGGAATAGTAGTGAATGTGGGCGAGTACACTAGACCTGTACATGTTGAATGTGTTTGAGAGTCCCAGTCCACCCACCACTGCAAGTGGAGCTGAATTACATCACTGATTCCTGGAGAAAGAACTACAGAAGGGATGCACCAAGACCAGTGGCTGGGGAAACAGGAGGCATAGCAGCCACCGGTCTTACAAACAGGAAACCAAAGAGAATTCACAGTTTGATTTGAATATGAATAGGCTACTTCAGAGCAACTACTGAGTGAACCAGAAGATGAATGACATATTCAATGAAGGTAGGAAATCAGCAACAAGGACACGCAAAGATGTTTTTGCATTAAGGCAAAGCTGCAAAAATCAGATGCCCTGCTAAGAGCATCAAAAATGATACAATAAAACATTTTCTTTTCTGATTCGATTAACTTCATTAGCTGGTATAGGGCATGCAATACAAAAAAATTCTAACAAAGTAATTGACATCATAAAGCCACTGAGCAATTCTACTTCCGAAGACTGGCAGAATCTAACCTAGAAATGAAAATTCAGCTCTCAACAATCACACATAGCCAATTATATATCACTTTCTGCACTATGCAAACCACCAAGAGAGTGCAATTTAAACACATCGAATGTGCATCACAAACCCCAGCTGCTACATACAAATGTGCAAGACAAAAAAAAACTGGAGGGATCACTGTACTAACTATGCAATGTTAGTGCAGCGATCTCTCCCGCTGTGCCTTTGTGTTCTGACATGGGGACTCCCTCATCCCCGTCAGAACACAATAATCAGCACTCACAGCCATTGGCTGCGAACGCTAATCAGATGCTGGTTTTCCAGCAAGTCCCCTCCACAAAAGCCTTGGACCGGCTCCTGTCAGAAGGACAGCTGTACACATGGTCCGAATGTTGGCCGGTTCAGCAGGATATTTGCACTATGTGTATCCAGCTTTACTCATCCAGGTTCCTTATAGTGACTTGCAGCAGTTTTTGGCTTAACCAGTAAATGGAGCTCCCCTTCTACAGGATCCATCCCATGACATCCACAACCATCAGGAAGAAAGCAATTTGCATATAATGTCTAAATTACCATGGCCAACATTCAGTATCTATAGCAGAAACTTGTGCTTCTAAATTAAGTAACTAATGCATAAACCCACTTGCATAAAAAAAGCCATCCATTACAATGGAGCATCGACACCAATTCTATACCAATTTATCATTTCATTGCAAGATGCCATGCAGTAAATGGATACCAAGCTCTAAAAAAGTGCTCATTTGTCAACCATTACATATGCATATCAGAAAGTCAAAATACAGCCAACCCCAAGTAAGGAAAATTATAAGAATGAGTTGCTAAAAATATTCACATACATACAATATGTAAAATGTACAAACTAAGATATTTGACATTTAAAGAGCTAAAATTACCTTGCATATTCAAGGAAATGTGAAGTATCTGCGCAAAGGGGCCCCTGATCGGCTTATAATCACATTATCAGTGCTCCACCATCACTCCTTCCTCTATCATCCAGCAATAAAAATTAGATTATTGTACTTCTTGTAAAACCTTTTTTTCAGTTATATGCAGCTGCCTTCAGGAGGTGGACACTGAAAACCGAAAGGACCCTTAAGGCCCACCTCGAATGCCCCCTTATAAACCCACCTTTAACAGACTGCCTCAGTTTGTGAGCAAGCAGTGCAAAGGATAAAAAAAAAAAGCAAACAGGGGGTTGGGAACTGTATCCCTTAATAAACTCCAAGAAAAAGATTTTATGGTGTATACAAAGACCTTATTCCCTTTATCGTCCATTGGGGAACACAGGAATGTAGTCATACTGGCATGTATGGGACTACCAAAAGCAATGGTACTGATGGGTATCGGCAACAGCCCTGAGAAATCCAATGGATTATTATTATTATTATTATACAGGATTTATATAGAGCCAACAGTTTGCGCAGCGCTTTACAATATAACGGGAGACAGTACAATTACAATACATTTCAGTACAGAAGGAATAGGAGGGCCCTGCTCATGGAGCTTACAATCTAAAAGGATGAGTCTTCCTACTAGGAGAATATCATAAGAAATATATGCTTGACCAAGGCTAAAAGAAAAATATTGAAAATTGCTGCTAACAGTGAAAGGCAACATAACGTATCTGATATTTCAGTGTATGGCAGGTAGCACAGCTAAGAGGAGAGTGTAGTCTGATAGAATCAAGGATACAACAAGAACATAAAAGTACATCAATCAACCACCAAAAAGGAAAATAACGTGTGGAAAGGAGATACAGTATATATTAAAACAGCCTTCCCAGTAGTAAAGAGAGAGGAAGAGAAAGAGAGAGAAAATGAATGCATAGTTAAGAATTATGAACAAAAGAGTAATGAAAATCCAGGA
The DNA here is from genome assembly GCF_062004578.1 of Staurois parvus. NCBI lineage: Eukaryota > Metazoa > Chordata > Amphibia > Anura > Ranidae > Staurois > Staurois parvus. The sequence goes on along the minus strand of NW_028317947.1, from coordinate 9,768,080 downwards.
GATAAAGAAAATGTAAAATGACCAGAAATCTGCTCACATTGTCCAGAGTAGAAACTGCAGGTGAAACCGAAGCATTTAAATGCAAAAGAAATTCCAAGAGACCCAATATAACAAAAAAAGACTGCACAGGTAAAAGTGGAAATATGCTTTTAAACAGAAGGTTTTTGGCTATGAGACCTGCAGTTCACATGGGAGACAGATTTCAATCACCCAGCTGTGCAGCTGTATTAGGAAATGAAGGCTGCGCTATATCACCATCAGATTGTCTATAGTGCAGCAGGTCCCCAGAATCAGGAGGTTTGGGCATGCAACTATTAAAAGCATGGTAAAGAGATGACTTCCCTGAAATATATTGTATAAATGGATTGTCTGCATCCCAACTAGGTAGCCACAATGCCCCAAGCATATGAACAGCCATGCTTCTAAAAGGCCAGCACAGCTGAAGTAGTGAATATTATACAGTACATTTAAGAAATGAGTTGTAAAACTTTAATGTAGTGAAATAAAAGGTGTGATCTATTAGAACATGGTTCCACAAACAAAAAGTTGGCACCAGAAGAAGATTTAGTGGTTCCAGATTATTCAAACTGGGACCTAAACAAGGATTCTAGCAAAGCATCATTGAAGTCTGTCCACAAGAGGAATGGCCCAGTTGTCAAGAAATTCCTGAATATAGCACTGCTGGAAAAGTTTGAGTTTTTCTGGCCTCCCCAGTGGTGAACTGCCCTAAAGTGGACCCAACACTCTCCACAAACCAGTAATAATGCAAAAGATGTTCTGGGACCAGGTCAAGCCTTTGAAAGGGAAGTTCTGTTTAAAACAGTTACATCTAAAAGGCTAACCTGATATTAAACACAGGAACAAATAACTTGTAAGTCAGGGTCTAAAGCCTAGTAAACAAGATCAGAAAATCAAATGCAAAATACAGCTTTCAAAGCGATTGTACGATAATCTGATCTTTAGAACACAGCTTTCATCTGAAATTATCTGAAGGGACAAGCACAAACATTTTTCTCGACTGATAGCAGATCCTACGATTTTCATATCAGCACAGTTTTCATCCAAAAATACAATACAAATATGTTACATCACTTCCGAATTTTCTTTTTGACGTACAAGATTGTTCGTAACTTTAGTAACCTGTTCACTTATGATATGAGACTAGCATGCAAAAAACAAACAAACAATCATTCGTCTGATATTTTCATGATGTGTTTGGGGCTTCAGATTCTTTATTTCGCTCTTATTGCCTGTGAATGGGCTTTGCCAAATGCAGATAAGAATTGAAGGATCTGGCTAACAACTATAAAATAAACACAATAAAGTTAAAATCTAGCAGAGGACACCAAATAATGCAACAAACAGTATGGCCCATCTGCTGTCCAAGGTCCTTTCAGAACCAACAGCTAGCACGTTTTTTTCAGTCTGCCAGTGGTGCAACCCTTAAATATCTATAGGAGTATCCACTTTCAACATGAGAGTGTTTGTAATGAAAGGAAACCACTAAGGTGTCCTGGCTAGATAGTCATAAAGGCAGTTTCTACTTAGCCAACAAGTCTATCACTTGCAAAAGTAATAGGTGACCAAATAGCTTTTCATCACTGATGTTGTGTAGGAGTCCTCAGGTCAGCAGTCAGTCCAGGTGTTCTCCCCACAGCCAAGCAGGAAGTCATGCAACATTGAGGCTCTCATCTAAAGCCTGTGCCTTCTTCCTCTGTGGAGTCCTCAACACCAGTCCCAGACGGACTCTCTGAGATTCTCTCCTCCAGTAGAATACAGTCTCAGTCTCTCAGGCTTTCCTTTTCCCTTGAGTTCTGGTGGGCAGGGCTGAAATCCAGACTCTTAACGGCAGCTAGTCCAAGCCCTGCACTCCTCTGGACTCAAACTAAATGACTGAGACAGTACACATAGGTTGGAAAGCCCGTCTGCAGAGTGCAGTGTCCAAAGGTCACATTCCACTGATCTTTGCCCCATCCATACACTTCAGAGTCTTCAGACCCTAGGTCACACCAGTGGCTGTGCCATGTCGCTGAACATGGAAAGCACCTTGTGGCTAACTAATATAGGACACAAGGTCCACATGGTGCCACAAGCAGAGCCCAGTGCATTATGGTTACATTCCAAGTAGGCCCCACAATCTTGAGTCCAACAGGGTCTGAGTACGACCTCCAAAGCTGTGTTAAAAATTGGCTGAGCCAGGTTGTTACATATAGAGACCAGCTTAAGCAGCATAATTAAATTCTTAACAGGAGATTTAAAAAAGAATTTCTGTTTTGAAGAGGAAAAAATAGAAGACAAAAGCAAGGGAGAATTTTTCTTTAGTAGTGCTGATGAAAAAGCAACCAACCTCCTACCACACTAACAACAATAGCATTTCTGGTAAAGGTGGAGCTATACAGGAGCAGGCCTTCACCTTTTTTTACTTGCCAGTGTCTACCTCCTGAAGGCAGATGCATTTAACACATGTCCAGGATTTGCTACATTCCTGTGCCCCTCCAACAGATGATAAAGAACTCCTTATTGCCAGCTGGTGTCGGATGTGTCATCCTTCCTATGAAATGTGACAGTAATCGGTCCTGGGGATTGGCCCAGAAGATATAGGTGTTGCTGCCAACAGTGATGATAGAAGGGCAGGTGAAGTGACCTGGGACAGTTAATGTCAATGGGTCAGGGAGGCCCCCTTCATGAAGATGCAATCACGTTGACCTTTATGGTCAAGGTGACAGTGCCTCTTTAAATACAATAACTGTATATCATCTTCTACTGAAATGCCAGCAGTTTTTTTAGGCGTTTTCCTAGTTCAGTGGAACTGTTGGCTTCAAAAGTATATGCTCTCCTATATATGAACACTCTGATATTAGAAATGTCACAAAATGCTTTTGCCCTGAAATAATATCTACCTTTTTTGTGTAGACATATTTAATAAACTGCTGATGAAGAAAACTCAAATTTGTGGTGACAGAAATGATGTCATGTAAAGAAAAACAAGTTTTTGAACTCAAGGTACAGTCATCCCTCAACATTTCCCCTTTAAACGTTCCCTCCTACAACATGACCTCCACTGGGTTCTCACGATGCACAGATGGGTGGTCAGGTTACTGAAAATGGTGCCATGGTACATCTAATGTACATATTTTACAGAAGCTCTGACTAGGAAAGACGTCATATCTATCCGTTTTCTTAATTGTATTATTCTATTGAGGGTTATAATTCACTGATGACAGCTGAAGGCATAGCGGAATAAACAACTACTTTAAAAAGACACTGTCGCCATTGTCAAGGAAGGATAAAGTGACAGGGTCTATGCAAAGAGCAATCCCCTGACCCCTACTCACCATACATGTGTTTTCTTGCAGTTCCTTGTTCCTCTGCAGCTGCTGAGAACACACGGTACTCCTGGGAATAGGGGAGCATAAGGCATGCTCCCCCGTGATGGTGCATGGGCTTAGCAACCAATAGCTAGGATCAAGCAATATCACATAAATGACAGAGTAATGTCACCACCTCATGTCTCCAAAACAGGCGATTACTTTGCCAGCAGGAATATGTGAAGCAAGTAAGATGAGTATATGGGGTTAGGGATGCCTTTTCTAGGGATACTGCACTTTGCCCTGCATGGACAAGGTGACCATGTGACTAATTCTATACTAGTGTATCCAAATAAAGCTAAACAGGTGGACAGATGATGAAAGTGCAGTTATATATTTTTACCAAGCACTAAAAGCTCTAAAACAGGACCTCTGCTGATGCAGGTACTGTTCAGCAATTCATCCTCGAAGATCACAACACAATCCCTCTCTAACAGCATATACATAAACTGCTAGAAGAATAGCAGGCTGCCAGGTCACTGCAGCCAACAAAAAACAACGGTAGAGGAGATGCCATTTCAGTGCCTCTGTACTTTAAAGACATAGTCTACCTTTTGCAAATTGTAGTAAATGTGCATTTACTACATTTTTGCACTGAGGCCTGCAGAGCAGTAATCAGTGCGTTGCTTGAATTGTCCACCACCAGCTCCAGGTCCCTATGGAGGTCAGAACCTTCTGTTATGGTGCTAGAGGATGTGCTGGTTGGACTACAATTGCTATGATGTCACCACCCTGCTGATGCATGCTCTGCTAAGTGCTGCAGTGGCTGGCAGAGCTTTCAGTATTTTCACTGAGTTATCCCAGTACATGAAGAATGTGGCTGTGTGGGCAGGAAAATGCACAGCTACACTAAATTAAAAAGAAAACAATAAAAAAAACAACAACTATTTATAGTAAACAGCACCTTGCAATAAAGGTAAGGAGGCAATTTGGGTTCATGGATTTAGAGTGTGGATGTATGTGACCATGCTTCATGTTACACCCTAAGATTGGATGCAACATGAAACAGAGTCTCAAAGTGGAATTAGGTTTTAACCACCTTACATTACTCCACTGTATATTTCTATAAGCAGGAACTTTGTCATTATTTAAGACAGAAAAATAACAGATCATCTTTTATACAATCCATAAACAAAACAGTAGGAAAACCAAAGAAATCTCCTTTTCCCCACTTTGATCAGTTAGTCTAAATAAAATAGTGAACTGTTGATAAAAAGTATAAATTCTATCCTATCGTTTGTCTTTTTTATACTGACACTAAAATTATAATTCTGGTACAAAGCATTGCACAGATATAATACTTACAAATGAAATATCATTTTTTTAATGCAACACTGAAAAAAAACATATTTTCTTGTCATGTTGCTTAAACAGACATCATATGCAGATTAAAGCGAATCTATTTGATCTGGTGTTAATTCAAATATGAGTAAATTCAAAACTCTAATTAATTTGTTACTTGGGGCTTGTTAATACTTGCAGTTGGGGGGAGGGGGGGTAGTTGAAAACGCTAGGTTGAGTTGCATTTTTTTGAGGGATCACAAAACATTTTAGTTTATCTTCTTACCTTGATCCTTTCACCTTCTCCCAGCTATCCAAAGAGGTAGTAATTAAAATACTTTATAGTTATATAATAAGGTGAAAATATCATATATCTCTTAGGTTCAACCAAAAAAAAAATGCATCCACAGAAACCAAGAAACCATGTTTGATGAAGACAGCAAACAATTGTTATAAAGCATGGTCCAATTTACCCTAAGGCTTAGTTTACACTATCGTTTGTGTGGCGGCAGAATAGGTGGTCGAGCTGTGTTTTTACTGCCCCCAACTCTCCCCCTTTAAGCTGCAAAGGTAGCAAAACAGGAGTATACATATGCACCAGCAGTATTACCTCCTGAACACCTGACAGCCAGCTGCTTGCTGCTCTGTGAAAAGTGATCCACCAGAAGTGTGAATGAGCCCCTATAGGGTCAATTTAATCACTAAACCATGGTGGAAATTGAATAAAGCCATAGATCAATATTCTAATATTGGATTATTATTTTAGGAATTAATTCAACCCTTTGTTTAAAGTGATTGTAAAGATAAAAGGTTTTTTGAAACCCTAATGCATTCTCTGCAAAATGGTAAAAAAGCTTCTAAAAGTTTCTCCCTTCAGGCCCACCTTAAACACTTACCTAATCCTGATCTCGATCCAGCGATGTGCCCATCTGCAGCATCTTTTCTCCCCTCTTCCTCTTCTCTCGGGAGACTCGTCAGCAGTGGGAGCCATTGACTCTTGCTGTGTCAGTCAAAGTCTGTGAGGAGGGAGTGGGTGAGCTGAGCAGTGCTATGTGTGTCTATAGATAACTGCAGATGCCACATATGAATGATGCCCTAAAATGTATTCAAAGCCAAGAACAAAAATATAGGCAATATATTGCAGCTTACCATTCCTTAGATGTAGTGGCTGCATTAATGTTCTTTTTAAGGGATAAGAACATTTTCTGCTACTACAGAAAACCTCCTGTCTATCCTGCCAAAAATACAATGTTTTTGTAACTTTCTGTGCACTAAACTAAAGTCTTTAAAGTAGAACGAAAGGCAAAACTTTTTTCATTTTGGATAGCATAAGTGAGGGGTTTTTGACATTTGTGTCCCATTGAAGACTGCCCTTTACTTCCCGTCCTATAGCCAACACAGGAAGTGAGAGGAAATCCTTCCAAAGTGAAGAAATCCCTGGACGTCACCAGGGACACCACAACTGATGTTCCTACTGGAAGATTTCCATCTATACCTTTCAATTTCACTCTTGGTGTTAAAGGTAAAAAGGGTGAATCTCCCTAACAGGGGTACGGATCAAAATAAAAAACTGACAGGTGTTCTGATCCTGCTCCACTATATCCAAAACAAACAAACAAAGATGTTTTGTCTTTGGTTTTACTTTAACAGTTTTATCTGCCTTCCTAGCCATCTTCCTCAAACTACAAAACAACCCCCTCTTATTCAATGGAGATTAGAAGAGGAGGAGGTGTATAGAAGAGCTATTTGTTTATCTTTTTGTATTAGCGTGTGTAGGAAGCCTACATGTTCGAATGGAGATGCAGCAGCGGTCTAGGCTCACCTGCGCAAGCAATATTGAGATATACAAGGACAGGTGCACGGCCCTGACATACACTGCCATTCAACCCTTCCTGCGTATACTTCAAATTCAGAATTTCAGCAGTTGGGGTGAGTTTTGTTCAGCCATGGCGCCTCCATTCACTTATATAGGCTTCCTGGACGCAGTTCACCACTACTCTAAAAAGCGTATGCTGCACTGGGCTAAGCCCTTGTGTGTATGAAATCTAAGGTTGGTAAGCTGCAATATGTCACATTTTGCTTTTTTGTTTTAGATCTGCTTTAGGGCCCTTGCACATGGGCAGTTTGCATTCTGACCAGCAGGGAAGCCACTCACAGATCTCCTGCTGATCCTAGGAGAGCAGGGGGATTGGACACACCCTGCTCTGCTCTATGGGAGGCTGCAAGTAAATGGACTCCACTGTCCATTTACACACAGCTGCCTTTGATTCAGTCTGCCCAAATGGAAGAGGATGCAGTCCTCCTCCAATTTTTTTTGTGGGCCTAATAGACCCCCCCCCCCCCCCCCCCCGTAATGAAATGCCACTCCTGACATTTCACAAAAGCTTGGTTAAAAAATAAGTAAACAGTGTGATGAACCGAAATTGCATGTCTGCACTGTGTGACACAGCATACACTGGAGGCTGTGCATTCATTGCAGCTGACTAATGTGAACAGACCCTGACTGTTTTCCAAAAGAAAGCAAGTTAGGGCAGCACAGTGGCTAAATGGTTAGCACTTCCACCTGGCAGTACAAGGGTCGTTGGCTCAAATCCCAACCACGGCACCACCTGCCTGGAGTTTGCATGTTCTCCCTATGCCTGCGTGGGTTTACTCCGGTTTTTTCCCACACTCCAAAGACATGTTGGTAGGTGAATTGGATCCTGCCTAAATTTTCCCTAGTATGTGTATGTATGAATGTGAGTTAGGGACCTTAGATTGTACACCCCTTGAGGGTTAGGGACTGATGTGAATGTACAATATATATGTAAAGAGCTGTGTAAATTGACAGCGCTATATAAGTACCTGAAATAAATAAAGTTAGAAATTTCCAATAAGGCTCCATTCACACTTGCAATGGGGCCATTTGCAATTCCCTGCAGGGAGTCTGCGGTGTTTGCTGCAATTAGCTGTGGACAGGAAGCTCCGTTTAAAGCAATAGGAGGCTGACAGTGCTGTTCGCATGTAATTGGTCATGCAGCGATCGGCTCTGGACACAGACAGTTGGGAAATCGTTGCAGGACCATTTACATGTGAACATTCACAAACATCGATAGACGCTGTCAGTCCCTCATTGCTTTGAATAGGACTTCCGGCCCACAGCTTATCACAGAAGACCCCCTGAGTCTCCCATTGATAATCCCAGTCGGCCCCATCCTCAAGTGCAAACGGGACCTAAATGTTATCAAATTCCAAATAAAACTTACCAAAATTTCTGCAGCATTTTCATTTGCGCAGTGTGATATAAGGCATGCTTCTGGTGATAACAGTGACAGTTACCAGGGTCTATATGTCAGCTCTCAACAGTCAACTGACAATTCAAGCCCTAAACTGACTGTTTGCTGTTCATCATGGCATCTGCAGATCCAAACAGAGGTTAAAGCTTGCCACAGACCTAAAGATTTCTCTCGTTGAGCCCAGCAAGCTTTTGTATTCTAACAGTCGGCAATCTGTAAACACATACACCCTAAACTCAAGTACCACTGGGTACAGCATCCAACGATAGTCTTTCAAGCTGCTGAGCTGGATGCTGCACCTGTGCCTCCTGAGTGCACAAAAATGCCAGGTATAAACACCCCATGTGAATGGGGCCTTAGTGCCTGAATGTGAAAACTGCAACTTGGGCTTTAAGAAGTGTGAGCAGTGCAGCACACTGTGTTCTCACAGGCCCCCACACCCAGTCTTTGTTGTCTCCACACCTGCTCATGGTCTTACCTCAGCTTTCACTTCTGCTCTTCGTGCACTGACATTTTACTGCTTTCAAGTGGCTTTTTGTTTTTATGCAGACCTTGCTCTCTGCTCTCAGGAAGACAGAGGATTTATGAGAAAAATATTCCTCACACCTTCTGGTGGCTACATAAAGATTCTATATTGGAGGTATATAGCCGTGATTCTCAAACTTACAAGTAAGACCTTAGGCCTTTCATCCTGGCTAGTAGAGATATTTTTCTTTTTGTACTTTTCAATTCAGTTCCTTGTCTTATTACACTTATTGTTAAAATGCAAAATAAAATGCCTGAAACAAGAAATGTAACTTCTACCATGGCCCACCATAGTGTAATCCTTTTTCTGACAGTTTTTTTTTTCGCACACATGGGAAAGTCCACATTTTTTCCCATGAAAAATGCTCTTAAAGTGGACCTTCAATTAAACGTTGAAGAACCTCTCCTCTCCTGCCTCTCCCTCCTATCATATTTAGAAGGTCCATTTGCTGGGGGAGCAGTACTTTTTTCTGACAGGTACAGTGAAGGAAATAAGTATTTGATCCTCTGCTGATTTTGAATGTTTGCCCACTGACAAAGAAAAGATCAGTCTAAAAATCGAATGGTAGGTGTATTGTAACACTGAGAGACAGAATAGGAACAACAAATTCAAAAGAAATGCATGTCTAACAAATTCTGCACTGATTTACATGTTCATGAGGGAAATAAGTATTTGATCCCCTTCACAAAACGTGACTTAGTACTTGGTGGCAAATCCTTGTTGGCAGTCACAGAGGTCAGACGTTTGCTGTAGTTGTCCACCAGGTTTGCACACTATACCTGCTTCCACTTCCGCAATTCTTGCCTAGGTTAGAATGACAGAAGTGTGGACTCCCCCCTCCCCAACTGCAGCCTCCAGGGATATGAACACATCTCAGGATGCTGTGGGACCAATTCAAGTGCGCAGCTCTATTTTACACATTTGCAGTAGGGACCCAGCTATGAAACTGGCTACCACAGCCAAGATGGCAGGAACTGGGGATCTGAAGACCAGCGAAGAACCGGCCCCGGTGAAGACAGTGCTGGACCCCTGGGCCAGTGAGCGTTTATTAAAATTCAGCAGCTACAGAATTTGAGCTGCTGATTTTTAATTTGTGCTAAAAAGACTGTAGTTCTTCTTTAAACCCCTAAGCATCATATATTTTCTGAATGCGATTCTTTCTGACAAACAACATTTATCAAATCTATATATTCACTAAAAGTCTATATGTGCAATAAAAAAAGACACTAAAACTATGTTTGTGCACACAAACACAATACAACCTCCAAATTTTCTGTAAGTTTTAACAGAGAAGTTCAGACCGAGAACTGAGTGATCAAAAACCACTGATTGCTCAATTCTGCAGAGTCACTGGCTCTCTGCTCTGCCTCTCCAGTGCTCATTGGAGTGCCAGGCTGTACAGTGAGTGGAAGTGGCTGGCCCAGGCGCTCAACAACATGCTGAGAGGCAGAATCAGCTGGTAGTCAGGCATCTGGGTGGAATCTGGCAGTATGGTCAGGATTCCTGCAGAGCCTGGACCGACTCTGATGTCAGCAGGCTTTAGCCCGCTGTTAGTAAAAAAATGGGTCAAAGTAGTGCGGAACGAAAAGTGCACTCCTGCGATCCATAGGAGGAGTAGGGCCAAAAGAGGTTTGACCCTACTTCTCTTTTAAAGGGTGAGGATGAGTTGAGTAAATAGATACCACATAACTGCAGGTAGCAGCCAAAGTTTGACAAACTATGATAACTAGCAATTTCCATTGGCAAAGCCCTTTGCAGCTCATCAATGTGTGCAGCAATACCCTATATGTGCTGCGCAGTTGTCATTTATATACATGTTTGCGCTATATATTTGGCAGCTGTGTTTGGCCATGCGAGCTCACATGGGTGGGGGCTTTTTGTCTTTTAACATTTATTTTAACATATTCTTAAACATTTTTCATTTTTTCTCCTAGCTTTATTGCTACTTTTATTGGATGACAAGCTTCTTATGTTATAGCATATGCAAAGTGACAAGTACTCTTTACTCTCTTGGACCTCTTATGCCTTCTCTGCAATCCCCCCAACCAGATCAAGTACACACTGTACCTGATCAGTTCACATTGGACAGCTCTGAACCCAGAAGTGTTCAGAGCTGAGCACATCTGGATTCATTTATCACTGGAGAGATTGAGAAATGGATCTCCATCCTCCACTCCTGAAAGTGACAATGCATGTCCCAGGCTCATGAAGGACACAGGTAAGCCCAGGACACACAATGGGGTGCCACAGGTTTCTGGACTATAGAAATGAATCGCTTCTACACGAAAGCCTCTGTAAAAAAGTAAACAAACTCCCAATACTGCTGAACCATAATACTTGCAGTGGCAGCAGTAAAAGGATAAAGCCCAACTCAATGCTCTGCCTCTGTTAAGTTCGGCCCACCAGGATAAGTACTTACCTTCAGCCTTAATTCAAAGATATTTATTCCATAGCCCCACTTGCTGCCAAGCAACCTTTTGTCCAAAACACATCCTGTTGCACCACCTTCTTATCTTATGGATGCATGCCATGGCCCCATTCTTTCCTATTGGAAGCCATCATCATGCTGGCCTCAAATGTGGAGCTTTCACCAAAGGGGTCCCCAAGATAACTGTGACAAGCCGATATGTGGTTTACCTCTCCAGCATCTACTGAAATCTGAAACATCAGTCTGGGTATATGAACTGTGTCCCCGCCACCAGCCATGGTTCCAGTCTTTGTTAAACCCTCCCTTTGGGTTATTTTTAAGGGCATTTAATACAGTCCAAAAATTGACAGGCGAATCAAAGTGAATGGAAACAGTTGTCCCCAAAGGAGGTGTCCTAAGTGGAAAATATCCATTCACCCCTTGCTTTGAGAACAGCTCAAAAATTTTGTATTTCCCCTTTCTTTCTCTGTGACAACGACCACTGGTACAAAGGAGTGAATCTCCCCAATGGGGACACAGAGAACAATAGAATCCTTGACAGAGAACAATCCTTGACAAAGGATCTAACCCCTCTATCTAAAACTATGAAAAAAGCTTTTGCCTAGAGATCCACTTCAAAGTGACTGTAAAACCCTACATACAGTATGCCCAGTAAAGTAACTGGCCTCAGGTGATACACAGGGCAGCAACAAATCCTCCTACATACGTTGTACCTGCTTATCTGCAAGGGTCTTTCCCCTACATTCAATCAAAGTACAGAATTTACACAGGATCTCTAAGCTCTGAAAAGCAGAGGGAGGGGAGCTAAAGTAAAACTTGGCAGAGCTCAATAAGGGGAGCCCTGATTGGAGGGAAGGGACAAACCCCCCTTCACACAGTACGCAGGAAGATCTGAGGCTGTCAATCACAGGCTGTGTCCTCCCCATCACCATTTTTCTCTTGGTGTCAGGAAAACTTATGAGAGGTGACTCGTGCAGAAAGCAGAGGAAGGAGGCAGTAGACAAAAATGACACAGTGCTCTGGATTGAGACACACTATAGAGCAGGGGAAGGCAACTTTAAAGAGGTGAAGATCTACCTGAACAACATGGGAGATCATTGGGCATAATATCAGCCAGTGTCACCTCCCCACGCCTGACTTAAACCTCTAATTGCAGTACTAAAGTGTCACGTTCGTGTGCTTTGCACAGCAATCATGGGATTAAATCATATGTTGAGAAGGCAACATATCACCTCCTTAATGCCAGTCAAACACACTCAGATCGCTTTGCAGAGGAGCAGTAGTGTCTGCTGCACTTGTGAATGAGCTCTTAGTTGCATTGGGCAGCGGCACTCTTAGGGCTCATTCACATGTAAAGTTGGGGGTAGTAAAACCCTGTGGTTCAGTCATGGTTTTACCGCACCCAATCCCTACCCCCCCTTAGCCGCTGAGGCAGCAGCCAAAGGTATACACATGCTGCAGCAGGTATTATACCCCCTGTTGCTTTTGGTAGGTGCTACCGCCTGTCAGTCAAGACCCATTCAAGTAAATGGGGCCTCTCTGCAAGTGTCCCGAAACTGCATGCTTCTGCGGGGTCAAAGAAGTTAAAGCAGGTGATGAGAAAGCAATACACCGCTGCCTGTTTAACCCCTTGTTTGCTGTATTGCACACAGTTTCAGAGCACTTGCAGAGTGGCCTCATTCACTTGAATGGGTCATGCTTGGTAGGTGCTACACCCACCAACCATGACAAGGTGTAGGAACCAGCACTACAGAGGAGACATCAACTTATGCTGCTCTTGCTCCCTACTACAAGTAGTTCCTTTGCACTGCACTCCGTTTGATGCTCTGGGATGCCGGGTCAGCAAGCCCTGACCGTGATCTACCATTCACCTGGCCAAGAACTACTGGTAGATCACAATTTACTGGATGCTGACCTCTGCTATCGAGGGATATGCTTTGTTCATATTTTATGTTTGAGGGTTACAACCACTTTAAGGGCAGGCAGAGGGAGTTTGGTTTAACCGTTAATGTTTGGTTTTGGAGTGTTGGGTGTTTAAGACAGGCTAAAGCATAAGTGCACGTTTCCTTTTTGCCCCCTTCCTCAAATGAATACCTACCTTTATCCTCCTGCCATTTTTACATCCTCATGAGAAAATCTTGTGTGTTAGCCACTCCTTTGCAGTAACTCCACCCAGACTGCTATGAGGCTTTTTCCGGAGTCTGAAGATGTTCCATACATACCTATATGGATCTACTGCCCCAGCATGGCCAGCAGACAGAAGTTTTTCCCCTGAGGGTGTAAACATTGTGGAAGACTATAGTATAAAGGTAAGTATAAGTGCAGGCCTCTGTCATCGTTAACACATCATTAAATGTACATTCACCGGTCACTTTATTAGGCACACCTTGCTGCTTCTGCTGCTGTAGCCCTGCTTCTGCTTCAAGGTTCGAGGTGTTGTGAATTCAGAGATGGTATTCTGCATACTTTGGTTGTAACGAGTTATTATTTGAGTTACTGTTGCCTTTCTATCATCTTGAACCAGTCTGCCCATTCTCTCTGACCTCTGACATCAACAAGGCATTTTCGTTCAAACAACTGCCACTCACTGGATATTTTCTCTTTTCTGACCATTCTCTGTAAACCCTAGAGATGGTTGTGTGTGAAAATCCCAGACCAGCAGTTTTTTAAATACAAAGACCAGCCCATCTGGCACAAACAACCATGCCACATTCAAACTCACTTAAATCCCCTTTCTTCCCTATTCTGATGCTTAGTTTGAACATCAACAAGTCCTACTCACCATGTCTACATGCCTAAATGAATTAAGTTGCTGCCATGTGATCGACCGATTAGAAATTTGTATTACCAAGCAATTAAACAGGTGTACCTAATAAAGTGTCCGGTGAGTGTAATTTTCTAATGCAAGAACCAGAATTTGGCCTAGTATCAACAGTCTTGCAGTCCCTGTACAGCAGGGCTGGAGTGTGAGAGGAAGAAGCAGTACAAGGAGTCAGCCGGTTCATGTACTGACAAGTAGCAGGTTCATAGAAGGAGAGAGCAGAGTGACAGAGAGAAGGGTTTGTTGGAAGGGTTTACCAGGCGTATCCATGCAGTGGGAGGAGTCAACGCCAAGCAGATGCTTTAATATAGCTTTATGATGTAAAAGCCAAAATATAACTGAAATACCACAGGTTACACAATTGTGCAGGAGGAATTCCAACTTGCTTCACTTGTTCAGACAGTGGCGGAATATCACTGAGGTTATCACTACTTTAGGAATCTATGAGTGCTCAGGAGTGGAAGTAGACCGTTGGACTAATAAGGCAGTTTAATAAGCTGTACTTTGCTCTCTCCCTATCAAGCAGTTCTCTGTCTATGACCTATCCCCCACACCACAGGCATCCTGCATGAAGCATGTCTGCATCAAGATGGCTACCCAAATCTAACAGGATTTCTGCGTCCAATAAAAGGAACCGGTCTCCCCAAGCTGGTAGCATGGAGCTTATGAGAAGGGACAGCTTTACTCTCCTAACAGTTCCTGCCAACCTAAAGGATCACTAAAGTGACATAGACTTTAAGGTAAAGAACACTTTTTAGCTGGGTAATACATAGAGTATCTTTGTGACTTTAACTTGATTTCAGTACCACCAGCAATCTGCTAAAAATAAGCAGCACCAGGTCGTTAGCACTGAAAACGAAGGTAACAAACAGAAGAGTGTTGGAGGAGGATTCGCACGCTGGGATACATTATGGGCTACAGATCCCTTTTGTACTTGCTGTCAATGTCATTTAATGAATAATCCAAAATGAATTCATCACCACTGGATAGCTTTGCTCATCACTGGTTATTAGTAACTGTCCTAAATAATGTAAGCTTTAAAGCTTTAAATATCCGAGTCATTGTTCCTTTAATAAAATGAGAAGTGAGAATATTTCTAGTAGTCCTTGTTTAAATGGGAATCTCCGCATGGCCACTAGAAACAATAAACATAAGAAATGGGTGAAAAGCAACTGAATCTGGTGACTTAGGGGATTCCATCTGTTTCCTTATTCCAGATACAGGCTGATGCACTTGGCATGGTTTCCTAATGTCAGTCACTCCTTCACAGATGACTGTCACATTTATTAGTGTTTGCGTGACTTCATTTTCCTCTCAGACTTTAAAACCACTAGCCAGCAGTTTCCTGATTCTCTGCTCTTGACAATAAACATTTTTATTAGCTTAACAATGAATTATGTGATGTACCCTGACCACAGCTCTCACCTTGCCCTCTAGGTCAGTTCTTCTTCCTTTATGACTTCCAGGGCTGACCTAGTAGTAGAGAGAAGCCCAGCCATAAATGAAGTACATATTAAAGGTTTTCATGAACTTTTACTAAGCTTGGTATCCTAGAAAATGTTTTTGAACGGGCAACCCTGCTCGATATGAAATACAAGGGACTTACATCGACATTTTTCCAAATGAAGTTATCCACTTGCCTACTAAGCAATTTCACCCCTTTCCTGCCCAGGCCAATTTTCAGCTTTCAGCACTGTTGCACTTTGAATGACAATTGCGCGGTCATGAACAACTTTACCGACATGAAATCTTTTATCATTTTTTTTCACACAAGTAGAGCTTTCTTTTGATGGTATTTAATCACCATTGGGATTTTTATTTTTTGCACTATAAATGAAAAAAATACTTTGTTTCAATTAGAAAGTTTTGCAAACAGGTAATTTTTGTCCTTCACTGAATAAAGGTGGCACTGATGAGGCTGCACAGATGGGGCGGCACTGGTCGGCATTGATGAGAAGGCATTGATGAGGCGACACTGATAGGTGGCACTAACGGGCAACACTGAAGGGCACTAAGTGACAGGCACAGATTGGCAGCACTGATGGGCAACTCTGATGGGCACTTTTGGGGCTGTACTAATCAGTGCCCTGATTATCAGTGTAGATGAATCCTTTCACAGTTGCCGTTGATCGGCAGTACTTTCCTCGTGCTGTGGCAGCGTGAGGAAAGTACTGCCAAGTGTACCAGCAAGTGTATTTACGTAGTGACCAGCTGTAATTGGACACAGCTGATCACATGGTAAAAGGCAGCTGTGATTGGCCTTTTACCATGTCATGTGGTCAGCTGTGTCCAAAGGACACAGCAATCACAGAGAGTGCTGAGTGCGTGCTGCTGGGGGCGCATTCTGGGAGGATGTCATATGGCGCACTCCCAGAACTGGGCGACCGCGCTGTAGCCATCATTCAGGCCCTCACATTCCTTCTGTACTGAAATGTATTGTAATTGTACTGTCTCCTTTATATTGTAAAGAGCTGCACAAACTGTTGGCGCTATATAAATCCTGTATAATAATAATACAGCATGGTCAAGAAGTGTTTAAAGCATAACAAAAGGCAAAACCTTTTTTTTAGTTTTGGAAAGAGTGGAGAGGGATTAGAATGCTATTCAGCTTCTATTGCTGTCTGTGTCCCTTTTAGGGAGATTCACCCTCTCTATTTGTCCCATCATTAAAAGAGAAAGTAAAAGAAAATCAATATTTTGGGTTATCCCCAGAAAAGTAATAGAGGGGAAATCTTCCACTGGTGACCTGGGGATTCCCTTAATTTGCAGGGATTTCATCTCACTTCCTGTTTTGTCTATGGGACAGGACGTAAAGGAAGATTTCTGCAATGGGACACACACGATGAAAAAGAATCTGATAGGGGTTACACCACCTCCTTGCTCTTTCCAAAATGAAAAAAAAAAAAGTTTTGCCTTTAGGTCTACTTTAAGCTCCCCATTGGTTCTCAAACAACAGGCCACAAGCACTATTAAACACAGCAAGCATAATGCCCATTTTACAGTCCAAACCCGATTACTTACTTTACTTTATCCAAAATTAAAAAAAATAAAATAAATAAGTTTTGCCTTTAGGTCTACTTTAAGCAGCCCATTGGTTCTTGAACAGCAGGCCACAAGCACTATTAAACACAGCAAGCATAATGCCCATTTTACAGTCCAAACCCGATTACTTACTTTACCCCAAAGGTCTCTATAGATGGTTTGACTATTTTACAGACAGGACATTAAGAAGCACTCTTCCCAAAGAGGCTTCTTCAAGTTTTGGGGAGATTAACACGTCACGCACCTAATTGTTTCAAACATTAAACAGATGTAATAACATAATAAAATGTGCGGTTTAAACCTGTGCTACTTTGCCATATATGTTTTGCTTTTTACTATGAACAGGTGACCCCATTAGAAGATTTTCCTTCACCCCCTACTCTGTTGACAATTTTGAATTTACCATCATTTTACATTCTACTAATTATGGAGAGGGCAATGCTCCCCCATTCGGGGACACAAACAGCAATAAAATCATGACATATTCTACCACTTTCCAACCAGAAAAGAAAGTTTTTTCCCTTACATACACTTAAGCAATATCCATAGCTGGTACAAGGCACAATGAGCAAAAAAGAAACATCATACCTTTCTGGAATTGTTGAAGAGGTCATTAAAGTGAATGTAATCCCTAAGGGCCAATTCACACCGGTGCATTTTAGCGCAGCTGTAAAATGCAGCTCAATGGAAGGACATCTGAAAAACAATACTTTCCAATGTTTCCTATTCACAGCCTAACGTTGAGTTGTGTTGCGCTAAAGTGCAAAATGTATGTCAACAGACATCAGCGGTTGTTAAAATGCGACTAAAATGGATGAAAATGTGCATGCATTTTAGCACAAGTCAGTGTGAATTGGCTCTTAATCTAATTTTCAGTATATACAGTATGTCAATGGCTAGCCATCGCTCCACAACCTGTAATGAATGCCGACTTGGGGAACTCAGGTGCAAGCCACGAGACTCCACTTTGTCCAGATTACTTGTATGAAAAGAGACAGTCACACTTTGATGATGTCATCTTTAAAAAGCTATATTTTCCAGTATTTTTTGCTATCACATCTTACTGTACAGTATTCTTTAAGAAATATTTTTATGCATCTATTGCAAAGTTTTGTACCTGGAGATCCTGCCAGTAATAGTGTAGAGTAGGGCACAGAAGTGGCCCTTCTACGCCAATACATGGCTCCAAAGACAGGAGTCAGAGAAGTAAGGAGTCTGCCCTTGCTAGGAGAGGGGCACCATAGGGAAGCATATATTAGGAAGGCAAAGAGCTTTCTTGGTTATTCTACATGAGAATGGCTACTGTTTTTCTCTGTGGGTAGACTGGACTAGAAGCCTGTATAGCAGGACTGTATGCATCTAATGGGACTACTTGCATCCCCGTTTTGGGATGCTGGACTCTCTCTTAATATACCAGGCCTCTCCTCCATTCCACATCTCTCTGAACTACAGTTGCAAGAAAAAGTATGTGAACCCCTTGGGATTACGTGGAGTTTTGCATGAATTGGGCATAAAATGTGCTCTGAACGTCATCTAAGTCACAACAATAGAAGAACACAGTCTGCTGAACATAATACTACACAAACATTAGATGTTGCCATGGTTTAATTGCACATAACATGTAAACATTCACAGTGCAGGGAGGAAAAAGTATGTGAACCTTTGGACTTAATAACTGGTTGACCCTCCTTTGGCAGCAATAACCTCAACCAAACGTTTCCTGTAGTTGCAGATCAGACCTGCACAACGATCTGGAGTAATTTTGGACCACTCCTCTTCACAAAACTGTTTCAGTGTAGCAATATTGTTGGGATGTCTGGTGTGAATCGCTCTCTTAAGGTCATGCCATAGCATTTCAATCGGGTTGAGGTCAGGACTCTGACTGGGCCACTCCAGAAGGCGTATTCTGTGCTGTTGCAGCCATTGTTTTGTTGAATTACTTGTATGCTTTGGGTCATTGTCCTGTTGCATCACCCATCCTCTGCGGAGTTTCAGTTGGTGGACAGATGGTCGTATGTTTTCCTGCAAAATGTCTTGATAAACTCTGGAATTCATTTTCCCATCAATGACAACAATCCATCCAGGCCCTGAGGCAGCAAAGCAGCCCCAAACCATGATGCTCCCTCCGCCATGTTTTACAGTGGGGATGAGGTTTTGATGTTGGTGTGCTGTGCCTTTTTTTTCTCCACACACAGTGTTGTGTGTTCTTCCCAAACAACTCAATCTTGGTTTCATCTCTCCACAGTATATTTTGCCAGTAGTGCTGTGGAACATCCAGGTGCTCTTTTGCAAACTTCAAACGTGCTGCAATATTCTTTTTGGACAGCAATGGCTTCCTCCGTGGTGTCCTCCCATGTACTCCATTCTTGTTTAATCTTTTCCTTATTGTAGATGTGTCAACAAAAATGTTAGCATGTGCCAGAGATTTCTGTAGGTCTTTAGCTGACACTCTGGGATTCTTCTTTACCTCATGCAGCATTCTGCGCTGTGCTCTTGCAGTCATTTTTACAGGACGACCATGCCTAGGGAGAGTAGCAACAGTGCTAAACTTTCTCCATTTGTAGACAGTCTGTCTTACCGTGGACACATGAACATCAAGGCTTTTGGAGATACTTTTGTAACCCTTTCCAGCGTCATGCAAGTCAACAATTCTTGATCGTAGGTCTTCTGAGAGCTCTTTTCTGCGAGGCATGGTTCACATCAGACAGTGCTTCTTGAAACCAGTAAACCCAAAACAGGTGTGTGTTTTTTAAGGGCAGGACAGCTGTCAGCAACACATCCAATATCATTACACTGGTTGGAGTCAAGGTTGGCTCAATCCTGGCTCCAATCAGCTCTGGGAGCTCATTAAGCTAGGGCCTCACATACTTTTTCCTCCCTGCACTGTGAATGTTTACATGTTATGTGCAAGTAAACCATGGCAACATCTAATGTTTGTGTAGTATTATGTTCAGCAGACTGTGTTCTTCTATTGTTGTGACTTAGATGACGTTCAGAGCACATTTTATGCCCAATTCATGCAAAACTCCACGTAATCCCAAGGGGTTCACATACTTTTTCTTGCAACTGTATGCTGGACTGTTTGTAATTTAAAGCTGAGTGCCACCCGCCACCAAGGGAAGGCTGAAGTATGTACATATCTTTGCTTCTATTGTTTCTATAAACTGGTAAAAGCCATTTAAATGTTTGGAAATCTTCTTCAACCCTCTATATGGGGTCGTTTCTTGGAAATGAAAATTGTGCCCAAGTGGCTGAGTTGGGTCTCAATAGACCTGAAAGGCCTGACCCAGTTGTGCAGAGGACCATCAACAGGTGCCGGTTAAGCCAGGGCAGCCCCCCCCCCAAGCAGAAATCCCCACATTGAGGGAACAGAAGGATAGTTCCTTGGCCCATGGTACACTGCTAAGACAAAATTACTAGCCATGGGTCTAGGCAGGAACGGGTTCAAGAGTGGACATGCTCCCCAACATGCTGCACAACAATAGCAAATCCTGCTGCAGACTGACAATGCTAAGCCACTAACTTATATTAACAGCAGCATTATTGGACTTTTTCTATGCCAAAAAAAATATATAGTAATTGTACCACGTTGCCACCAAACACTTTTAACAATAGTTATCAGAACATTATTCATTGGTATTCTAATACATTCATGAGCTCAGACTTTGTTTATACCTCCTGCTGTGTAAGTGTCTGCTCTGATTGCACATGTCCACCCTTGATTGTGTGTCTCTACTCCTGCTGTGTATGTGTCTGCTCTGATTGCACGTGTCCACCCTTGATTGTGTGTCTCTACTCCTGCTGTGTATGTGTCTGCTCTGATTGCACGTGTCCACCCTTGATTGTGTGTGTCTACTCCTGCTGTGTATGTGTCTGCTCTGATTGCACGTGTCCACCCTTGATTGTGTGTCTCTACTCCTGCTGTGTGTGTCTGCTCTGATTGCACGTGTCCACCCTTGATTGTGTGTCTCTACTCCTGCTGTGTAAGTGTCTGCTCTGATTGCACGTGTCCACCCTAGATTGTGTGTCTCTACTCCTGTGTGTATGTGTCTGCTCTGATTGCACGTGTCCACCCTTGATTGTGTGTCTCTACTCCTGCTGTGTGTGTCTGCTCTGATTGCACGTGTCCACCCTTGATTGTGTGTCTCTACTCCTGCTGTGTGTGTCTGCTCTGATTGCACGTGTCCACCTTTGATTGTGTGTCTCTACTCCTGCTGTGTGTGTCTGCTCTGATTGCACGTGTCCACCCTTGATTGTGTGTCTCTACTCCTGCTGTGTATGTGTCTGCTCTGATTGCACATGTCCACCCTTGATTGTGTGTCTCTACTCCTGCTGTGTATGTGTCTGCTCTGATTGCACGTGTCCACCCTTGATTGTGTGTCTCTACTCCTGCTGTGTGTGTCTGCTCTGATTGCACGTGTCCACCCTTGATTGTGTGTCTCTACTCCTGCTGTGTATGTGTCTGCTCTGATTGCAGGTGTCCACCCTTGTGTGTCTCTACTCCTGCTGTGTATGTGTCTGCTCTGATGGCACGTGTCCACCCTTGATTATGTGTCTCTACTCCTGCTGTGTATGTGTCTGCTCTGATTGCACGTGTCCACCCTTGATTGTGTGTCTCTACTCCAGCTGTGTATGTGTCTGCTCTGATTGCACATGTCCACCCTTGATTGTGTGTCTCTACTCCAGCTGTGTA
Source organism: Staurois parvus (assembly GCF_062004578.1). NCBI lineage: Eukaryota > Metazoa > Chordata > Amphibia > Anura > Ranidae > Staurois > Staurois parvus. The sequence goes on along the minus strand of NW_028317947.1, from coordinate 9,746,646 downwards.
TGTGTCTGCTCTGATTGCAGGTGTCCACCCTTGATTGTGTGTCTCTACTCCTGCTGTGTATGTGTCTGCTCTGATTGCACGTGTCCACCCTTGATTGTGTGTCTCTACTCCTGCTGTGTGTGTCTGCTCTGATTGCACATGTCCACCCTTGATTGTGTGTCTCTACTCCTGCTGTGTATGTGTCTGCTCTGATTGCACGTGTCCACCCTTGATTGTGTGTCTCTACTCCTGCTGTGTATGTGTCTGCTCTGATTGCACGTGTCCACCCTTGATTATGTGTCTCTACTCCTGCTGTGTATGTGTCTGCTCTGATTGCACATGTCCACCCTTGATTGTGTGTCTCTACTCCTGCTGTGTATGTGTCTGCTCTGATTGCAGGTGTCCACCCTTGATTGTGTGTCTCTACTCCTGCTGTGTATGTGTCTGCTCTGATTGCACGTGTCCACCCTTGATTGTGTGTCTCTACTCCTGCTGTGTGTGTCTGCTAAGACTGTGTCTGCTCTGGCTGACTGTGCAATTTTTCTTGCTGTGTAGGTGTCTGCTTGTGCTGTATATGTGTATAATCAAACCACAAGTGTCTGTTCTGAATAAGTGTGTGTGCACTCCATGTGCATTAGGTAAAATGTGGCCTACAGCCTTCACTTTTCTGGGATGTGATCATTCTAGAGTCTCTATACCCCAAAAAGGGCACGATAACAGAGGGAAAAAGAGCCACACAGGAGGTTAATGTAGCTAAAATGGTCATGTGAGGGAAGTGCAACAATGAGAGTGGAATGAGAGGTGCTGCATGTGCGCATTACGGGTGTAAAGATGGTTGTATGAAGCTCTCTCCACCCTCTCTTTACTGGCTACGGAGGTAGCAGGGGGAGCCATTGGCTCCTGCTGCTGTCAATCACAGCCTGTAAGGAGAGCATGGGGGGCAGGGCTGGCCTCACTCAGTGTGTCAAATAACACACAGAATGCAGCTCAGGATCAAGTCTGCATGAGTGCCCCCATAGCAAGTGGCTTTTGGATGAGCCAAAACCCCAGCAGGGGGACACGAGAAGAGAAGGATCAGGGCTACTCTGTGCAAAATGATTGTACAGAGCAGGCAAGTATGACATGTTTGTTACTTTAAAAAAAATTCCTTTTACGATCACTTTACAATTTTGGTCCTGATGAGCTATAACAGGGGTCTCCAAACATTCTAAATAAAGGGCCAGTTTACCGGCTTTAGGGGGGCCAGACTGTGGTCAGTGGGAGTAGAAAATGTCTTGCCTCCATAGCAAGCAATACCTCATCATTGGTGTCAGTAGGAGGAATAGTGCCCCATCATTAGTATCAGTGGGGGGAATAGTGTCCCATCATTGGTGTAAGTAGATGGAAAAGTGAATACAATAATGCCCCTTCCTTGGTGTCAGTGACAGTAATTATGCCCCATTGTTGGTGTCAGTGGGAGGAATAGTTCCTTGTATTGTTGGTGTCAGTGACAGTAATTATGCCCCATTGTTGGTGTCAGTGGGAGGAATAGTTCCTTGTATTGTTGGTGTCAGTGACAGTAATTATGCCCCATTGTTGGTGTCAGATGGAGGAATACTTAAGTGGAAGAAATAATGCCCCAAGGGCTGGATAAAGGCAAGCAAAGGGCCACATCTGGCCCCCGGGCAGTTTGAAGACCTTGTAAGCTATAACATACTAAGGAGTTGGTACCCTTGGGACCTTGTTGCTTTCAGTTTTTCCACTTATACATGTTTATACGAGGTAAGTGTATAAGTAAACCCACACTTTTCTATTTGCTCCAGACAGAAAGGGTTGTTATTTTCCTGCATTGGAGTTATGTTATGTGTCCAATTTGACTTGTGTAGAGTTAATTTCAACTCTCATGTACTCTCTCTCATTAATAGGCATTCTAAGAAAACAAACCCTCTGCAGCGTGTGCTACATATCCCACGCACCTCCAGTCCAGTAAGATGGGGAAGTCTAAGTGGTGTCAGATATGCTATAAATCATTGCAGATGTTCCAGCCACAAACAGCTGGGAGCAAGGCTTATTCTATGCACTACTCCCAGGCTCTGTCATATCAGCGCTGACAACATGCTTAATAATAGCCCATACATTATTTACAATGTGTCACAGTCAAAGAGAAGGCCTCAGAGATAATTAATAAATACTGCGTCAGGGGAAATATGCGAGAGAAAATATTAAAGAAAAAATTTTAAAAAAGGTCTAAAAAAATATTTTCTGACACTGACAAATGCAATCACCCACTAGCTTCTTAGATCTCTTGGAATCTTGAGTCGTGAGATCTACAGGTGAAACTCGGAAAATTAGAATATCGTGCAAAAGTTTATTTATTTCAGTAATGCAACTTAAAAAGTGAAACGAATATATGAGATAGACTCATTACATGCAAAGCAAGATAGTTCAAGCCGTGATTTGTCATCATTGTGATGATTATGGCTTACAGCTCATGAAAACCCCAAATCCACAATCTCAGAAAATTAGAATATTACATGCAATCAATAAAACAAGGATTGTACATAGAACAATATTGGACCTCTGAAAAGTAGAAGCATGCATATGTACTCAGTACTTGGTTTGGGCCCCTTTTGCAGCAATTACTGCCTCAATGCGGCGTGGCATGGAAGCTATTAGCCTGTGGCACTGCTGAGGTGTTATGGAAGACCAGGATGCTTCAATAGCGGCCTTCAGCTCTTCTGCATTGTTCGGTCTCATGTCTCTCATCTTTCTCTTGGCAATGCCCCATAGATTCTCTATGGGGTTCAGGTCAGGCGAGTTTGCTGGTCAATCAAGCACAGTAATCCCACGGTCATTGAACCAGGTTTTGGTGCTTTTGGCAGTGTGGGCAGGTGCCAAGTCCTGCTGGAAAATGAAGTCAGCATCCCCATAAAGCTCGTCTGCGGAAGGAAGCATGAAGTGCTCCAAAATCTCCTGGTTAGACGGCTGCATTGACCCTGGACTTAATGAAGCACAGTGGGCCAACACCAGCAGATGACATGGCTCCCCAAATCAACACAGACTGTGGAAACTTCACACTGGACTTCAAGCATCTTGCAGTGTGTGCCTCTCCATTCTTCCTCCATACTCGGGGTCCTTGGTTTCCAAATGAGATTCAAAAGTTGCTCTTGTCAGAAAAGAGGACTTTGGACCACTGAGCAACAGACCAGGTCTGTTTTTCTTTAGCCCAGGTAAAACGCTTCCGACGTTGTTTGCTGTTCAGGAGTGGCTTGACAAGAGGAATACAACATTTGAAGCCCATGTTCAGGATCCGTCTGTGTGTGGTTGCTCTTGATGCACTGACTCCAGCCTCAGTCCACTCCTTGTGAAAGTCCCCAACACTTTGAATGGCCATTTCCTGACAATCCTCTCCAGGCTGTGGTCAACCCTGCTGCTTGTGCACCTTTTTCTTCCACACTTTTCCCTTCCACATAACTTTCTATTAATGTGCTTTGATACAGTACTTTGGGAACATCCAACTTCTTTTGCAATTACCTTTTGAGGCTTTCCCTCCTTATGGAGGGTGTCAATGATGGTTTTCTGCACAACTGTCAGGTCAGCAGTCTTTCCCATGATTGTGATTCCTACTGAACCAGACTGAGAGACCATTTAATGGCTCAGGAACCCTTTGCATGTGTTATGGCTTAATTAGCTGATTAGAGTGAGACACTTTGAGCCGAGAATATTGCACCTTTTCACAATATTCAAATTTTCTGAGATTGTGGATTTGGGGTTTTCATGAGCTGTAAGCCATAATCATCACAATTATGACAAATCACGGCTTGAACTATCTTGCTTTGCATGTAATGAGTCTATCGCATATATTAGTTTCACCTTTTAAGTTGCATTACTGAAATAAATCAACTTTTGCACGATATTCAAATTTTTCACGTTTCAACTGTATGCACCTGAGTTTCCAGTTTTACCCACATGACAACCATTATGATGAAGCTCTACTTTACATGTTGGCATACTTTATGTTACATTACAGAGCATGCGGTAGCAGGAATAGGCTTTGTGGGAAGAAGGAAGAGCAAACTTTAGTGGAAGGATCTTTCTGATAGAACCTTGGAGATAATTAGGAACCCAAGTGTTGGTCCAGATAAATTTTGTGGAAAAAGTGATTTTAAAATGTACCTGTAGCCATTTGTTTTGTTTTTGTGTTGGGTAGAGAAAGGGGTAATACTTTGCAAGGTTATTTTTTTTTCTGTCAACATATAACTGGAGAGTTTCCTTCACAACAAGAATTTGAGAAATCTCCCAAAGTGAGGGGAATACCCGTCTTAGGCAGTTGTCCTTAGAACAGATTGCCTCCATTGGAAGATGACCCTTTACCTCTTGATCTGGGAACAACTCTAAAGATTTGATTTCTATGCACTATCAGTGACCATGGTAACCAATACAAATAAAAGGGGTGAATTTCAGCAATGGTGGCGCAGAGCATAAAAAACTCAACCCTTCTCCTCTGTTCAAAATCAAATAAAAATTTTTACCTATAGATACACTATGCAAACCCAAAAACAGAATTACACAGCTGAGGTGGCTGCATTCATTACCTTTTCAGGCTTTTTTACTCCTTATTTTCCCCTGGTACTCCCGCAAATAAAGTTCCTGATCTTGGATGACTACGCTCACTTTTCAAATGTCTAATAAAGAAGCCAGGAATTCCGCAATCAGCCCTCTGATGTGGCCCTTGACTTCAAACTAGGGAAGTAGTTTGCTGACCCACCATCCCAGAGCATCAGAGTGCACTGAACAGGCAGAAGAGGAAGCAGGTAGCTGCGCAGAGCAGGAATCGCACAAGCCGACACTTCCTCTGTTCCTTTCCCAGGTGGTGCGATAACAAGTGCACTTTACCTGGGACCTTTCTTGAGAGCGATGCCAGAAGCTGGAAGAGAAAAAAAAAGGTTAGTGTATTAAACAACACATACACTGCACTTTCGCAATGGGCATATTAGCACCTATAAAAGGGTTTACAACTATTAGCCTGCTTTCACACTGATCCGTGGGTACAACGCAGTGCACCTGCAGGTTTCCTGAGGGTTAGATGTACTGAGCCATAGACTTCTATTATGAGTACAGGAGTTTTAGTGCGCAGGAGTTTTAGTGCCCCACACCTGCATGATATAATAGAAATCTATGGCAAAGCACAGCTAACCCACAGAAAAAGCCCATGCGGCCTCCCTGCCACATTCTGATTTACATTTGAACAGGAGGAATGAATCGGGGGAACCCATCCTCTCCATTTTCCTCCTGTAACCACTTCTCCTCCTCTTCCTCTCGCCAGCATTCAGCGGCTACAGGAGGAAAATGTTGGTTATGTTATTCAAAATAAAACATTTGAAATTCTGAACCATTTCATTTCATTGTTGCCCGTGACTGGTTACCAAATCGCTTAAGTGGCCCTTGCGCTTCAAAAGGTTGAGACCCCCTGATTAAACACATATGTCCCTGAACACATACAAATTTAAAATGAGAGGACTTCAATCAGCCACGTACTATTAAAGAAGTACTTCATTCTGTCATTGTTTTTGTCAAGTTTTAGCAATGGGCTGTATGCTGCACCTGTGCCTCCTTTGCACCTCTAAATACCAGGTTTTAAGCTGTATGAGCCTCAGTTGCATAAGTGCTTTATGCCTGAAAAAAAAAAAATTAATGCAACCAACACATAAGAGGTATAAGAGGAAAGGATTAGCCAGGTCACAAAGACAGTCCAACAACGTCAAACAAAATCTCTTTGTGCCTCCTATATCAAAAGCGGTTCTTCTCATCTTTTCAGGGTAACCCCAGCAGGGTCTATTTTTCCTGACCATCTCAAAGGGGCCATCAGATCTGGATAAAAGTAGATGTTTATGACCAGTCACACAGTATCAACCAGATAAAGCTGTTAGTGGAAAACGTTTGCAGTCTGTGTAGAAATGAGAAAGCTGGACTGTCTTTATAAGCCACCTCTGTTGAACCTTGAGCTTAAATGGTCCCCAAGCACAATAAAACATGGAAACCCCAATTTTATTCTCCTCCGAGTTATCACAGGAAATGCACATAGTGCACACTGTTGTGTCTTTGTAGTAGAGCAGAAAACGCCTGTTTTGTGCAGTTTATTAAATCTTGGATACTTTCATACATGTACACATAAAAATAGCACTCTGTCTAAACTCAACCCAACGCAATCATGGGTTAAAATTCTTAGCCTGATTCTAAGATTTCCAGTCAATATAACTAACTGCTGATGATACAGCCAGTAACATAACTACAGATAAAAAAATTGCTTTGCCAGAAAAAAAAATTACAATAAAAAAATCACAGTTTTTTACACGACCTCATTTCCATTTTAGAAACGGTACTTCTAACATTTCTGAAGTCTTAGGAAGTTCCTTCTGTGACTGCCTGGTTAACACCACTTATACATATTCCTGAATAAATGTGTTGTGTCTATAACAATGGAAAATAGTTGTTGAATATCTTCTGTCTGTTATCATGTAGTTCCTGTTTTGGGTAACTTCATCCCCAACTGTCCAGTAGCCTGTTATGTTGTTAATACTGACCCCTTGTCCTGCGTTTGCCTCATTAACATCCTGTAGTGTAACCCTATGCTGCCTCTTCCTAGTGGCATGAAGCACAACCATGACCTGATCCTGTCCATCAACTACTCTCTTTGGGTGCTGATGACACATAGAAGTTTCCCTCATCCTCATCCTGCCGCTCAGCCACTGAATGACATCGTACATAGTAATAAATTCACCTTTAAGATAGAATAGTACTCACAACTAAAAATAAATAAAATATTAGCTGGTAAAGCGCTTTCAATATGACATATGACAATATGACATAACAAATTAAATATCATATAACTTCATACCATAACCCTTTATCATAAACAGATCCCCCAGTATTCAGTATCCTTTTGTGAATGTGCTCTATATATATATATATCACACACCGTATACACACACACACTATAGCTCTTAAAGCATAAAAAAAACTAAAGAAAATGTATAGTCCAATGTGAGAGTCCCATGCACCGTACAATCTTCAATTGATATATTAATTCTTGTCTTAACAATAATATTATTATTATACAGTATTTATAGCGCACCAAAGGGTTTGCTCAGCGCTGTACAATATGACTTTCTTCATCACCATGCCCTTCACCACACCTCATGGGTATATCCTCACCTTATATCATGGACCCCACTGCAAAAGAAGGGTTATCTGCACTGGTCATTACTCATCTCCCAGGAATAGTTATATTAAAAGGAAGCAAAGAAACATCCAATAGTGCAGAATGTCAGTTTATTTCCACAAGAAAGTTAAAATTCCGCTCACACGTTATAAATTCATAGAGGCATGTCACAGGCTATTAGCATACTTGACTTTCCAAAATGGCATCTAAGCTTGGCCCAGAGTGATGAGGTCACTGCCCACCTGAAGTGTTGAGCACCGGTCGGCTTTCTCAAAGGCTCCTGAAGCCTAAACTAGCACTACACTATTGGTTGTTTCTTTGCTTCCTTTTAATATATCTATTCCAGGGGGAGGAGGAGATAAACAGCGCAATGTTAAAAATATTACACTTTTAAGTCGCCATAAAGACCCTTTTATTTTTAAAAGCCCCAGACATTACTAAAATCACCTCCGATTTAAATACTGTTTTGGTTAAAAAAAAAAATTATTTTTTTATCCGGACAAGTAGATTGTCATGAAGGACAAGTAGATTTTTAAAACATTTCTACACCCCTGTGTCGTATCATGTTGTTCCTGTTTTTACTAAACAGAACGATCACTTCATCTCCAAACTGCCTAGTAGCCTTCTATATCATTCACAATGACCTTCTGTCCTGCGGTCACCTCATTGTCTTCCTGTAGTGTAACCATATGCTGCTTTTTCCTGCTGGCATGAGCCACAACTATGACCTGATCCTGTCCATCAACTATTTTGTATTTTCTATTTAAGTTCTGGTGTTGGTAACACGTAAAGAACAGTTTCCTTCACCCTGCCCTACAGCCACAGAATGTCACAGTACATAGTCATAAATTCACCTTTACCCTCCCCATGTTTAGGCTAATTACAGACCATGTTCATCTTCTATTTTGTATCAATATTGTGAAGCATTTAGAGCCACCTTGACTGGGGTTCTTACCATCTGAGGGCAAGGTTAAGGGGCTGTAGAGAAGATCCAGAACATTCTGTTCAGCTCGACTAACACAGCCATATCCCTTTCTTTGCAGATAATAAGCATGAGAAGATCCAAAACAGAGGAAACAATCTGATTTAGTACAAAAAAACCCAGGATATTTATTTCTATACAATAAAAATGTGGTAAAGAACACACCCCAGGTGAGGGACATGCATATCAGAGACCATAAAGGAAGTTCCAGGTGAAGAGCTTATCAAGCCATGGCCAGCAATGGGACTTATGGAGGACCATACGAGAAGCAGTGGAAGAGGACCCAATCTGATTGCTTCACAAAGGTAATGTACCCTTGAAACCTGCAGTCCACAAAGCATCACTGTGACAAAATCAAGAAGAAGATGAGCTTTCTTTAGCTTTTCATGTGCACCCTGGGTCACTTGACAATGACAGCGGTGTGCTTCTCCATCATCCCTATCGGCAGCCATGGTTTCTGGGCTCTCTACCTGAAACATTTTCTGTGGTTGCGGATATACCTGTCCATCCCCGATGCTTGTGGGTGGATTAATGCATTTCACTTTTATACAATTAATATTAGCCAATGCTTTATGGTGATAGGTTGATGCACTTACTCTGTGATTGTATACTTCTAGTATCAAGGGTCTTTTTGAAGTTGAAAGACTTTGAAACTCCTACATGTAAAATGCTTTATTATGGTTTCTTTGTGCGCTTTCTACTCAGTAATGATTATAAGTGACTTTCGAGGCTGAATTACTTTGTGCCACAGGATTTGAATCTATAGGCTGATATTACACACACTTTTTTGTTTCAGAATGTATGAAAATGCTGGTTTTCATTTGCTAAATTAAAAAAATTGAGCAGGACATTTTTTTTTTATAAGTAGAGTAGGTGTATAACCTCTGACAGTTATTTTTACCATCTGTTTCACATTTGGGAGATTTCCTTTCATTTTCTGTCACATAGCCAAAACAGGAAGTGAAAGGAATTCCCAACAAAGTGACAGAATCTCTGCTTGTCGCCAAAACTAGTTTCCCCATTGGAAGACTCCTGCTCTATTTTTGTTCTGTTAACAACCTAACATTTTAGATTTTCTTTTACTTTCACTCTCAATGACAATGGCAAACAGTAAAAACTTAACAAGTGTTCTAATCACTCTCCACTCTATCCAAAACCTAAAAAAAAGTTATACTTTAAAGATATGTGAATTTAAGAATTAAAATTGCAAATACTTTTTGAGGTTTTTTTTTTACAACGGTATTTATATTAGAATGAAGGTGGTGGAATTTTGTTCTCATTGTGGGCAGGTTCTTTTTTACTTTCAGTTTCAGGACACTGACCTTCAGCAGAGTGCTACACTGGCTGGTTTTACTGACATCACAAGACCTCAGGACTTTCCATTTATTTCTAATTTCTAGTGGGACTTTCCACTATATGAGATCACAGCTTAAACATTTTATTTAATAAGTTTTCATTCCTATTATTATTACATGATTAAAAATGATTCATTATTTATTTTAAGATTTAGCTGCTCTTCCATATTGTAGCTTAGCTCCAGGTCATGGGGCTCCGGTGTTTAGTTGAGGGTGGAAGGCACAGGTGCTTTGTCCAGCCTTGCTGCCGGGCAGCCTGTCAAAGTCTTCGAGAGGCTGACAGCTGCTGTGGCTGTGCAGGGCTGGGTAATGCACCTAGCTGTACCTAGTACAGTATGTACCCATGAAGAAATGCCTGGAATGTGAGAACTCTATTCCAGGCATTCATCTCTTGGTGCATTCTGCTCTAAACAGAAGTACCGCCTAGGCCAGAATAATGTGTCGCTTCCTGCAGCCTGCTAATTTGTTTACATCACATCTCTCAGGAGGCTGCAGGAACAGACACACAAAGCGGCCGGAGTGTGTGCCTGGTGTGTCATCAGTTGATCCTGATTGTAGGCACTCGGAGGTACTTCTATAAATTGCAATGTCACAGTGCTGATTAAGTAACTGATAAAGTTATACTCTCGTAATGCATTTTCTTCTTAAAACCACATAATGCTTTTAATGTAAACTTGTATAGTCTCCATACATAGTGCTATATATGAAAAGGCACTGCAGGCTCATAAAGGCTCACAGTATGACAATATAGAGTCGTGTCTGAGTGACATCCAGAATAGGTTGCTTACTTGTCCAAAGATGGAAGTGGCGTGCTGGTGATGCGGTGACTGACACCTGGAGATGGTAAGGCATGCCTGGGGTGTAATAATGGGGAATGGCAGCTCCTGTGGTAGGAGGTTCAAGGTGCACACCAAGGCACCCACAAGGGAAGCCGCTGGAGCATGGGAACACAGGCCGGCACTCGGCTTGTCACAAGGCGTGATGCGCCAGCTGTGATGTCCTTAAATCCAGAAAATTGCTGTTTGAACCTAATAGAGACTGCAAGCTAAAGAGGACCAAGATAGAGGCACAGAACCCAACCTATGTCACCCGAACAGCAAATTGTAGTGGGACAGCACTGGATTTGCTAGGCAGGTGAGTATGTATTATAAAGAGAACACATCAATACAGGTAACGGGGGAAAAACATAGGGGGATTAAGAACAACTTTAATGAGCTGAGTAATGAGGTCTCCATGCCATGTTCATCCAGCACCAGCTTCCCCCAAGCTGTTGTGGACATTCTTCAGCTTAGCAGACTCCTCCAAAGATGCTCCACACAGATAGCATTCATCTTCATTCTCTAGGCCCAAACTTAGGCTGGCTTAGATTTCTTTGGACTTGGCTCAGGCCACTAGTTAAGGCCAGGCCCCAAGAAAAGACATCCACAATGTGGCATTCTCTCCAGGCTAAGGCCCTGGTATTAAGGCAAATGACCTTTTATTTTGGTTGCTCCAAATATTTCCCCTTAGCTCACATCATTTAATAAAAAAAAACTCACTGACTGGCTAAGCAGACAGATATACATTGTTACTTCTCAAACTACTGGGAACAACTCACCAGCAGACAGAAATAATTAATGTCCTGTACTCAAAAAAACCTAACAAACCAGAGAATATAACCAAAGTTAGAAAACAGCCTAGCTGCAAAGGACACTACATTTAGCTAGGGATACCCCAGCTAAAGACAAGCTGCCTTGGAGGGCAGAGGAGGGACCAGGGGTCATAGACCTCTCCTGCTCTTTCAATAAGGACCTGTCAATGCCACAAACCATTACAAGGGACGGTGTTAAATTAAAAAAAGCATATAGAGTATAAAAATTTATTTAAAAATATTTAAAAAATTTTAATAATATTAACCACTTGGCAACTGCACTATAGCCGAATAATGGCTACAGCACGGCTGTTCAGTTCTGGAAGGGCATCATATGATGTCCTCCCAGAACGTGCCCTCCCACACGCCCCCAGCGGCGCACACCCGGTGATCTCCGCGATCGCGGTGTCCAACGGTCACAGCTGATCACGTGATGTGGTAAAATGCCAATCACAGCGGTCTTCTACCACGTGATCAGCTGTGTCCAATGACACAGCAGATCACCGGGTAAATACAGTTGCTGGTTATCGGCTACACTTTCCTCACGCTGTCACAGTGTGAGAAAAGTACTGCCAATCACCGGCAATTGTCAGAGAACAGATCGGCACTGATCATCAGGGCAGTGAAGATCAGTGCCCAGCAGTGCCCCCCAGCAGTGCCATTAGTCAGTACTGCCCATTGGTGCCGCCTATCAGTGCCCCTCATTGCTGTATATTAGTGCAGCATCATCAGTGCTGCCTATCAGCGCACATCAGTACTGCCTATCCATGCCACCTCATCAGTGCCCATCAGTGCTGCCTATCAGTGCAGCCTCATCAACGCACATCAAAGGAGGAGAAAAATTACCTGTTTGCTAAATTTTATAATAGAAACAAAGAAAAACTTTTTTTTTTTGCTCTTTTTTTGTTTATAGTGCAAAAAATAAAACACCCAGTGGTGATTAAATACCACTAAAAGAAAGTAGTATTTGTGAGACAAAAAATGATAAAAATTTCATATGGGTACAATATTGCATGACCGAGCAATTATTAAAGTGCGACAGCGCTGCAAGCTGAAAATTGGCCTGGGAACGAAGGGGGTATAAGTGTCCAGTAGGCAAGTGGTTAAAGAAATTTTAAACCATCTCCATCGTGTTTGCGTGCAAATGCCATAGCACACGTAGGTCCCACACATAAGTAAATGGTGACTGCACCACAAGTGAGGTGTCGCTGCAAACGTCAGAGAGAGAAATAATTCTGCCACAAGAGCTCATATTTAACTCTAAACTGATAACCTGTAAAAGCTTAAAGCATTATCTATGGGTAATTTTGGGTACTGTTTCTAGCCATTTCACAGGCATGTGCAATTTTAAATGTTGACATGTTTGGTATCCATTTACTCCATGCAACATCATCTTTTCTATTTACCAAAAATATGTGTGATTAGAACACCTGTCAAGTGTTTATTACTGTTACCCCCATTAGGGAAATTCACCCCCTCTATTTGTCCTGTTTACCATGATCAGCAAGGGTGAAAGTGAAAAAAAAAATCCTATTAATAGGATAAAAAATGGGGTCAGAACATACTTGCCATAAAAGATTATCAGGGAAATTGATGACAGGGAGAACACAACTGTATTAAACGGTTTCTCCCCAATTTATGCAAAATAAAAGGAGGGGTATAATAAACAAGACAGTAATAATATGTAATAACATTATATTGAATGTACTCTTGTGCCTGATGAAAATCAGTAAAGGACTAGAAAAACGTAAAGTGGAACTACACTGCATCTGAGCACCACAAAGCAAAATTGATATTTAATACATTTTTAATATACAACGCAAACCCCATTCATCCATCTATGTCTCCATGCTTTATTTTGCTGAGAAATCACTTTGAAAAAAACCCCACAGCATTTCTCGCTGTGGCCATCTTGAAAAAGGGCAAATAATTCATGTAGCATTGACTTCCTGGATACCCATCTGCCCTTAGTTCATTTATAAAAGAATGAGGGTTTGCTTAGCTGAGAAAACCCTTCCTCCCCTCTAGAAGACTCCTGGAATGTATGACATAATTTGCCTAAACAAGAAACCAAGAAGTAACTGAAGAAAGTAAGCAAAATAGTTTAAAACGAGTAAATTTGATAAACTTTGCTATCTATTCACTGATGCTAGCAGCATAAGGATTAACCATTTAAAGACTGCCCTATAGCAGATATACTGCTACAGAGAGGCCACACTGTGCGAAATCACGCATAAATACGTGATTTTGCATTTCCGTGTAGGGGGTGCGCGCACTGCCAAACCTGCTCTGTCATTGGCTCCTGGAGATGTCAACAACCGGGTCACGGCCAGAGACTCATTGTCGGGACTCAGTGATCGTCAGAGAAACTGACAGGGGAGAAATCTGTGTGTGTACAACACAGGTCTCTACTGTCAGCAGGGCAGTGCTGCATTCTATCTCACTGCAAACCGGAGAGATAGAAAGCAGCACGTCCCCTAGTAAAACAGCACACAGTAAGCACAAAACAGCACACTGTGAACTCTTTGATCACCCCAGATGTTAACCCCTTCCTGCCTAGTGTAATTAGTACAGTGTCAGTGCTTTTTATTACCACTGATCACTGCATTAATGTCATTGGAGATGTCAGTTGCAGTTAGTTAGTTAGTTCCCACCCAGTGTCAGTGTCAGAATGCCCGCTGCAGTCCCATTATAAGACGCTGATCGTCACCCTTACTAGTAAAAGTAAAAAATAAAAATAGCAGTATATAAACCGCCATTTGTAGACACTATAACCTTCACATAAACCAATCCATATACACCTATTGGGATTTTTTTTACCAAAGACATGTAGCAGAATACATTGTGGCCTAAATTTATGAAGAAATGTTATTTTTTCATTGGATGTGTTTTATAGCAAAAAGTCAAAAATATTGCGGGGTTTTTTTCAAAATTGTCAGTTCATAGCACAAAAAATAAAAAACACAGAGGTGATCAAATACAACCAAAAGTATGCTCTATTTGTGGGGAAAAAATTAAATGTAATTTATGTACAGCATTGCATGACCGTGCAATTATATCACAAAAAATTTGTAACATAGTAGTGTAGAAGTGGACTCCGACTTACCAGTTATGTAAAGTTCTAGTGACAGACAAGGATTCCCTCACTTTGGAACACCTTCTGTTCTAAGAAGATTGTTCTGTGCTACAAAAGAAGAAAAACTTGTAAGGTACATATTTTCATAAAACAAAAAAATACACATCAAACTGCCATATATAGATCGGATTCATCGAAGGGTACCATTCTTACACATCTTGCAATATCACACCCATAAACTGGAAACGAGCACTTCTCCCTTCAAACTGATCAAAGGCAGAACAAATAGAAGACACATCAATGGTAACTTGTCATGAAAGAAATATGGGGCCTGCCAATGCGGATTCCTTCTAAAAAATGCTATTTGCGTGGCTGTCATACTCACCCCTCTTGCTTCAAGAGTTTTTTTGCTCTAAATGTTTTTTACCTAATGCATTCTCTGTATCAAGGTAAAAAAAAAAACCCCATTACTTGTCCTAACTTCCCCCATCCCTAAACACTTACCAGTCAGGGCTTGGACTGAGCAAAGCTAAAAGGGAGGGCCAGCATGAAGGGGGCGTGCAGACGAGGCGGAGCGTGTATTTGGGTGGGAGTATATGCAGGAGGTAAGGGGGTGGTTACTCACTTGATTGGAGTACGCAAACTTGAGGGGTGGTCTTGCCAGGATTAGGAGGTGGGTTTGGTCTTGTCGGAGGTCAGTCGGAGCTTGTGTCAGCACGGGGGTGGTTTCTCCTGCCCTCCCTCCCTGGAGCTGTTTCGTGTTTTTGTTTTGCTATTTTGGTCATGGTTTGTTCTTTGTGTTTGTCCTGTTTGTCTTGTGTGGGTTCTTTGAGTTTGTTTCTTGTCTGGAACGGCATTTGTGTCCTGAGGTGTTTGTTTGTTTTGTCATGGCAGCCGGCAGGGGTCTATGGGTCTTTGAAGGCGGTGCTGGAGTGACATATTGGTGGATTATGGGTTGGGCCCATCGTAAGTATCCCAATTATAAGGTCACGTTGGTAATGTGGGAGTTCATTGGCTGTATCTGGGACTACGTAACTGAAGTATTGTCCCCGAGTTGGTGTAGTAACGGCTGGAGACCTTTTCATTGGGTGTCAGATACAGCCGAGTTTTTGATGTGCGTAATGGTGCCTTCGAAGACCTTGGACTCGGTTGGGATCATTACTGTCAGTTATTATTTGAGTGTATTGTAAGAAGTGTTATGTTAGAGTTATGTTAAATAAATGGCTGCTATGGCCAGTTTTACACCATAAAGAGAGTCGCGTGTTTATTTAGGTGGGGGAGGTTGAAGGGTGGTGGTGGTTTTATGGATTAGGGGGTAAGTGTTAGCCTCGATATTCTGCATGTCCATCAGTCATGACTCATCTCACTGCTCCAGCGGTGTTTAGCTCCAGCACCATTCTCATTTCCTGCTATCACAGGAGAAACTAGGGGCAGCAAAGCCATAGGCTCCTGCTGCTGTCAGTCAATGTCCTGTGACCAGGGAACGGGGGCACGGCTTACTGGCACACCGTGCATATCTTTGAATTCGCACAGCTTGGCACATGAGCACGCATGAACAGGTGGCTTCTCGGCACTTAGCTTGCTTCAGCAGATACTCCGAAAGAAGGAGAAGCGGACAGAGCTGGCACGACACTGCCAAAAGTGGAGGAAAATTACATTTCTATGCAATATCACTGCACAGAGCACTAAATATTAACTCTCTTTAATTAATTAAAAATATATAGCTTTTAGTATCACTTTGAGTCGCTGACATGCACATTTGTTCCAAGTCAGAGAACTCTCAATATAACCACCGATATGACAGGAGCATTTACACTGCCAACCAATGTAAAAGAGAATTCTACAATGACCATAATTTGTGGGAGAGGGCTGTTTTGAAAGAATTCTAGGTACAGCATTTTGTGTACATAGTTACATTGGTCCAGCTTGGACCAATGTAACTATGCATATACCATATTTATGGGATCTTTCTAGAAGCTGGAAACTACTCTAGTTGATACCACTACTCCAGTGATCTCTAGCTTCCAGGTTTCATGTAGAGCAGCTGCGCTACTGCTTAGTGAACTCAGGTTGTTACCACCCTGTCTTTCCATCTCGTCCAATCAGAAAAAGCTTTGCGTTCATTGAGAAAAAGCAAAGCATTCTCCAAATGGCGCTTGTGCAAAGTGGCCACCTTCCTGTGTTAACAATGCAGAAGAGCAGCCGCTCAGCATGGAACCCAGAAGGTAGAGAAGATCACTAGAGCAGCAATGTCTACATCAGTGATTTCCAACTTCCAGGGGCATCTGCCAGACTTGCTGGCTACAATTTGGGCTCCATAACAGGAGGTTTGCAGGGACTGCATATGAGGAAGCTGGTGGTGAATGAATATAAGAGGGCTACACATAATGGGATCCAGTAATAGATAATTATGAGAAGGGCTGCAAGTTGGGAAATTGAGGGTGAGCTGCTGTCATGTGTTCCAAGTTAATATAAATTGCTTTTGCAGCTTTATATGGGGTTGCAGGGTGATATAATGTACCAATGTGGCCTGATATTATTATTATACAGGATTTATATAGCACCAACAGTTTGCTCAGCACTTTACAATATAACGGGAGACAATACAGCAACAATACAGTTCAATACAAGAGGGATAGGAGGACCCTGCTCCTTGGAGCTTCCAATCTAGGATGGATATTGTATGTCTGTGCAGGGTGATAATGTGCTGCTGTGATGTGATATAATTCTGTAGCTAATTGATGCAATTTGCTATAGTGTGATATTCGCTTGTAACCAGGGGCGGAAAGACCATTCGAGCACTCGGGCGCTGAGTTGTCAGTCCGCCCCTGCTTGTAACCATATACGTAATTTGGTGTAAGAGCAGTATAATGTGCTGCTGCTATGGTATGATGTGATTTGTTGTTGCAGTGCAATTATTACATATAGTGTAAAGATTAGTTCGCTAAAGTAGACAAGTTATTTTAAATCCATTCATTATTTTATGTCAGAAATATCTCAGAAATTTTCTGCTAGGAATGCTTGAGGTGATTGTAGCCGTATTAGTGCATTTGCAACAGAAACAATTGAGTACTGTCCGTGATACATTTTTTATTTGCACTAACATACAATTTTGAGGACAAGCTTTCGGGGTATGTCCCCTTCTTCAAAGTCCAAACAGTACTATTACAAATCACAAAGTTTAAGCAGAATGTTAGAAGGGATTGAAAAAAAAAAAAAATCTACAGATAAGATACATCAAAAGCGAGGGGGGGGGGGTACTACACTCACACAGAGGGGGTCAAGCTTCAGCTAATAGATAGTCATAAAACTGTCGCATAATGGTTGAGGAATCCCATGTCCAAGTTAAGGCCGTTATCTCTTGTGTCAAATAGAATTATTATTCTTAGTTCAAATGTTTTTCTTTCCTGAATGGATTTGAATTTTCCTTTCAGAACTAAAACATTGAGGTCTCCCATTGTGTGGCCTGGTTGTGTGAAATGGTGTACTACAGGTGTGCAGAGGTCATCTTCTTTATGTTCCTTG
Organism: Staurois parvus; assembly: GCF_062004578.1. Lineage (NCBI taxonomy): Eukaryota > Metazoa > Chordata > Amphibia > Anura > Ranidae > Staurois > Staurois parvus. The sequence continues at coordinate 9,728,898 of NW_028317947.1, read as the reverse complement.
ATGGTATGTCTGTGCAAATTCATCCTTGTTTGCAACTTCTGTCCTGTTTCGCCAACATAAGATCCTTTGCTGCATTTTCTGCACTGGATAAGATACACAACATTACTGGAGGTGCAGCTGTATGATCCGGAAATATTGAAGATTCCTTTTGAGTGTCTGACACTTTTTGATGGATTGATTTGGTTGCACAGCTTGCAGCGTTTCTTATTGCAGGGTGTGCTTCCATTATTTGTGACATAATCAGAAGGAAGTTTCCTACTGATTAGTTTATTTCTGAGGTTGGGGGGTTGTCTGAAAGCCAGTATTGGGGGTTGCTGGAATATTTCTTTCAGAGTTCCATCCTCTGTTATGATGGGTTGTAAATCTTTGATTATTTTTCTTATTCCTTCTAGTGCTGGGTTGTATGTGGTTACTAGAGGTACTGTCAGGGATGGGGGTGTGACCAGAAGTGTGTGTACTGACACAGGGAAACGCAGGCTTCAGATATGGTATAAATAAGACAATTTATTAAGACTAACAATACAAATATAAACGCAGTGCACCAAACCCCAAGCTAACACAAATACATACAACAAGGTGAAACAAACCCAAACCTAAACTGATATAGATACACAGGTACATACACATATAGAGCACAACGTAGTCAGGCAGGCCGGGTCGATAACTATCGGGCAGGTAGGTACAGGAGGAGCAGGCGGAGAGTAGTCAGGTCCCGAGCCGGGTACAGCAACTAACGGACAGGTAGGTACAGGGGGTCAGGCAGAGAATGGTCAGGGTCACAAGCCAGGGATCAAACAGGAGAAGTCAGAAATCAGGATCAGGCAGGGTCGGCAACAAGTCAGGCAGAAACAGGAACAGGAACAGGAATGCAGGTTACAAGATACAGGGGCCCATGGAAAAACACACACCAAGGCACAGACTGCAGGTCTGGCCATCCCTTAAATACACCACCTGCAATCAGCCCCAGGTGATGGCTAATTGCCGAAGTGAACCTCTGGTTGTTGAGAGCACCCGCCGGCCAGCCCTGGTACTGCAGCCCACAAGGCAGGCGAGTCCCACCACTATTGGCAAGTCCATTCCTGACAGGTACACGGTTGTTTGTTTTTTTTCTCTTTGTACTGAAGTAGATTTTCCCTTCGGGTTCTCAAGGCTGTGTTTATGCTGGTGTTGATAGTTTTGTCCTTGTAACCTTTCTTATGGAAGGAGTCTGCTAGTGTCCCGAGATGTTTATCTCTGTCTCTTGGGTCAGAACATACTCAGTGGTATCTAATGGCCTGACTGTGTATGATGGCACGTTTCATGTGTTGGGGGTGGAAGCTGGAATGTGGAGGTAGTTGCATCTGTCAGTGGGTTTCCTGTATATTGAGGTGTGAACAAATACATTTTAATAAAATGGCCATTTAACTGTTGATATAATTTTATATCACAAAAAAAACTGAATTCACTAAGCTACAATGCATATGTCATCTGTTATTGTGATTGTTGTGTTCAGGCATGCAACTGTCTTTTTTTCTAGAACATTTTATATTTCATTGCTGAAAATAACAATCATTATGAATATAATGATCATTATGGTTCGGTGGAGGGTGGGTAAACATTTTTGCTCAAGAACCCCTTTTGTTGACTTTGTGCGGCACTGATCTGCACCACTCTTGGCTTACTTACCTGTTGTTCTTGCAGAAGATAGCTGGCTGGAACACCTTTACCACATCCTCTTCACAACCACAAACCCTGCACACACTTGTTATACACTACTTCTAGCATTATGTAACAGCATATACAGTAAGTGTAGGGTGCCCCGTGATCCATAAAGAATTCTCACACAAATAACAACCATCTATATGTTGTAATTACCACAGGGACAAGCTGGCATGAGAAGATTTTTCATGCTATGGCCTTTAAAAATGCTTGCTATGTGTTAGGAAGATTAAAGCCCAATTGTACCATTCTAAAAATCTGAATATATCAAACAAGGTTGCATAAAATATTGAGGGGAATAAAACAAAGCTTAATGCACAATTATAATGGTACAGGAAGCTGGCATGAGTGATGTGCACCCCATAAACAAAACACATATACCTAAACACATAAATCACAGCAGTTTGTATAAGAAAAACTGCTGCAGATCCTGGCCAGACTGGATGTGGTGCAAAAGGATGTCTGCTGGTAACCTGGCAGACAACTCACATGCCTCCCTCTGCCTGTGCAGAGGACACACCAAACAGGCAGAGCCTGCATAAGGGCATCTAGTAAAGAACAAAGGGAAAAAGCCCCTCTAAGTCCTAAGGCTCATCACATAATAGTAGGTCCGGGACACTGTGCTGGGAAAGCTGCTGGGGAGCCGCCAGGGTCTGCATCCACACCATGAATGGTATAGGGAAGTCGGCCAGGCACTTCAAAGATGGTGCTGGAGAGCACACGTGGCTAAAAATGTCAGCGGGATGAGGTGACCAGAGTCAAAGCAACGCGTTTCAGAGCACGCGCTCTTTCATCAGGCTAAATAGACAGGAATGAGAAGCCTCTATGCATAGCGATCTGCCCGCGTAGGACTACAGAGCTCAGCAAGATTCATTTATATTGCAATACCTATAACAAATTCCAATAAATGTAAAAGCATGATAAAGTACACAGGTAACTAAAAAGCAATAATAAAATGTAACGTGAAAATTATGTAACTGCGCTGAGTGCCAAGAAAATCCAAATTGTGAACCATAAAACAAACAGTGAAACAATAGCTGCGCTCAAAAAATACACAATACAAATACTCAGTTAATAATATCCAGATATTGTTGCACTATTTATAAAAATATATTAATAGTGAGTCACTTATAGTTTAAATGTGCTCCTTCCAATAATATTATTAAGTCAAAATACATGAAACACCAACAATGAAAAAGTCTTTTGATGACAAAATTCAAATTATGATGAATCTGTGTCCACAATATTCCTCCACGTGTGTAGTGAAATAGAGACCTCTTGGTGGTGGGCACTATTAACATATTTTTTATTAATAGCGCAACAATAACTGGATATCAATAATAAAATGTAAATTAAGGATAGCAGATAAAGTAATTGTTAATTGAGACATTAATGTGAAACATGATTATAACACATGATGCACTAATATCAGTTTATCTAGAAGGTAGAACTGTCATATACAATAGTAACACAAATAAAGCTATATACAGTATACACTCTCTGTTTCTAATATACTGTATATATACACTGCCCAAAAAAAGTAAAGAAACACTTTGAAAACCCATCAGATCTCAATGGGGAAAAATCTCATGCTGGATATCTATACTGATATGGACGGGGTAATGTGTTAAGAACATAAGGATGCCCCATTGTTTGATGGAAATGAAAATGATCAACATACAGGAGGACTGAATTTAAAGACACCCTGAAAAGCAAAGTAAAAAAATTATGTAGAAGGCCAGTCTATTTTGCTGAGATTTCATTGCAGCAACTCAAAATGGTACTCAGTAGTTGGTATGGCCCCCATGTGTTTGTATGCATGCCTGACAACTTCGGGGTATGCGCCTAATGAGATGACGGATGGTATCCTGGGGTATTTCCTCCCAAATCTGGACCAGGGCATCACTGAGCTCCTGGACAGTCTGAGGTGCAACCTGGCGGTGTCAGATGGACCGAAACATGATATCCCAGAGGTGTTCTATTGGATTTAGGTCAGGTGAGCATTCAATAGTATCAATTCATTCATCCTCAAGGAAATGCCTGCATACACATGAGGCCTGGCATTCTCGTGCACCAGGAGGAACACAGGACCCACTGCACCAGCGTAGGGTTTGACAAAGGGTCAGGGATTTCATCCCGATACCTAATGGCAGTTAGGGTACCATTGTCTAGCCTGTAGCGATCTGTGCGTCCCTCCATGAATATGTCTCCCCAGCCAACACTGACCCACAACCAAAACGGTCATGCTGATGTTACAGGCAGCATACCATTCTCCAAACCCTTTCACGTCTGTCACATGTGCTCAGGGTGAACCTGCTCCCATCTGTAAAAAGCAGAGGGCGCCAGTGGCAGACCTGCCAATTCTGGTGTTCAATGGCAAATGCCAATCGAGCGCTATGGTGCCGGCAGTGAGCACAGGGCACACTAGAGGACATCAGGCCCTCAGGCCACCCTCATGAACTATGTTTCTGATTGTTTGGTCAGAGACATTCACACCAGTGGTCTGCTGAAGGTCATTTTGTAGGGCTCTGGCAGTGCTCATCCTGTTCCTCCTTGCACAAAGGAGCAGATAATGGCCCTGCTGATGGGTTAAGAACCTTCTACGGCCCTGTCCAGCTCTCCTAGAGTTGAGCCTGTCTACTGGAATCTCCTTCATGCTCTCAAGATTGTGAGACACAGCAGACCTATTGATGTGCCATCCTGGAGGAGTTGGACTGCCTGTGCAACCTCTGTAGGGTCCAGGTATTGCCTCATGCTACCAGTAGTGACACTGACCCTAGCCAAATACAAAACTAGAACTAGAAAAGATGAGTCAGAAAAGATGAGTAGGGAAAAAAAATGTCAGTGGCCTCTACCTGTAAAACCATTTCTGTTTTGGGGGTCATCTCATTGTTGCCCATCTAGTGCACCTGTTGTTAATTTCATTAACACCAAAGCAGCTGAAACAACCCCCTCTGCTACTTAACTGACTAGATCAATATCCCAGGAGTTTAATTGACTTGACTGATGCTAGACTCTGATTAAATAGCGTTCCTACAAGGTATTCAGTAAGGGTTTAGAGAATGGTAGCTCCTGATTGAGACCACCAGGAGAGCGAGTGTCAAGGTTGTATATCCAGAAGGTCTCCCTCTGTCTATGGAAGCGCACTGCCTCGAGGAGTTCCCTCGGCATACCCTCAATCAAACGTACCTTTAAACCTTGGGTGGACTTTAGATGAAATTCGAAGTGGGGCACACTGTGCTTTTCTTTACCATCTTCTATTAGGTGACAGTGCTCGCCAAATGTTTTCCTCCGTGGTCTGGTGCAGCCTACATAGGAGAGATCCAAAAAGACAGATAAGACAATATACCACAAAGTCTAAGAGCCAGCTAAAAAAGTTAGGAGCCAGTTGTTTTTTTGTTAATTGAACTGGTAATATATAATGGGACGTTATGGCATAAGTGTGACAAGTGCCACCCTAAATTTGTAGATTTGTTTTTTGCCAGGGTTTAAACAACCAGGAAGTCTGCAGGAGGTTAGTAAACACCTGGGTGGCAGTATTTATGCATAGGATAATTTAGGGGACTAGGGGGAGGGGGGTGGCGGTCTTTTAAGTGAAAAGAAAACTTATCCTTAACTTATTCCACCATCCTTACCTACCCAGATGACCACAAAGGGATAATATATACACACAAGCGCTTTACTTTTGCGCTTCTGGTGAGTGCAATCACATTATCAGTTTCGACACGGATCACCTGAATGTTGGACTTTATGTATTTTGCTGTTGTATGTCAATAATTCAACAAATCACTCAAGTCACTTTATATTCATATTTATTATATTTATTTATTTTCACTTGCTGATATGTCATCATTGTACAATTCACGTTATACTCATTATCACATATAGCACTATAAAGCGCTCGCACCAGTCACTTTAATTTTTCCTTTTCTCAGCACTGCATATTTGTATATACCGTATTTGCCGGCGTATAAGACGACTGGGCGTATAAGACGACCCCCCTACTTTTCCTGCTAAAATTTAGTGTTTGAGCTATACTCGCCGTATAAGACTACCCCTCTTCCAATGCACACCAGTGGGAGGAATAGTGCCCCATCATTGGTATCAGTGGGAGGAATAGTGCCCCATCATTGGCATCAGTGGGAGGAATAGTGCCCCATCATTGGCATCAGTGGGAGGAATAGTGCCCCATCATTGGTGTCAGTAGGAGGAATAGTGCCCCATCATTAGTATCAGTGGGGGGAATAGTGCCCCATCATTGGTATCAGTGGCAGGAATAGTGCCCCATCATTAGTATCAGTGGAAGGAATAGTGCCCCATCATTAGTATCAGTGGGAGGAATAGTGCCCCATCATTGGTGTCAGTAGGAGGAATAGTGCCCCATCATTAGTATCAGTGGGGGGAATAGTGCCCCATCATTGGTATCAGTGGCAGGAATAGTGCCCCATCATTGGTATCAGTGGAAGGAATAGTGCCCCATCATTAGTATCAGTGGGAGGAATAGTGCCCCATCATTGGTATCAGTGGCAGGAATAGTGCCCCATCATTGGTATCAGTGGGAGGAATAGTGCCCCATCATTGGTGTCAGTGGGAGGAATAGTGCCCCATCATTAGTATCAGTGGAGGGAATAGTGCCCCATCATTGGTATCAGTGGCAGGAATAGTGCCCCATCATTAGTATCAGTGGGGGGAATAGTGCCCCATCATTGGTATCAGTGGGGGGAATAGTGCCCCATCGTTGGTGTCAGTGGGAGGAATAGTGCCCCATCATTGGTATCAGTGGGAGGAATAGTGCTCCATCATTGGTATCAGTGACACCAATGATGAGGCACTATTCCTCCCACTGACACTTGCTGACCCTGTTCTCGTATGGTGCTGCTGCAGCCACTTACCTGCTGGTCCTGCACTCGATTTTCGCGGGGCCGCTCGGCTCCACCCCCTCGCCGGTGATTGGCCGCCTGTGTGCCTTTCCTGAGCTACAGTTCTGGCGGCCAATCACTGGTGAGGAGGCGGAGCCGAGCAGCCGCACGAACATCCAGTGGCCGAACTGAAGGCGCAGCCGCGCTTCCTGGACCGGATCGTCGTGGGACCGGAACCAGGTAAGAAACAGCCGCTGCCCACCCCTGTACTTAGTGTCCCTTCCATTGGGGGAAGGGGGGGGCAGCGGCGGCAACGCGCCGCCCCCCTAAAAAGTGTCAGTATGCCGTATACCGGCGTATAAGACGACCCCCGACTTTTGAGAAGATTTTCAAGGGGTAAAAAGTCGTCTTATACGCCGGCAAATACGGTATATGTTATACTTACCTGTGCTGTGCAATGGTATTGCATAGAGCAGCCCCGAACCTCCTTTTCTGGGGTCCCCCACTGGCGCTCTAGGCTCCTCTTCTTTTGTATCTCCAAAGGAAGCCACTTGCTATGGGAAACCACTTTCAGGCTTGATCCCAAGCCGGGCTGTGTGTGTGTCTAATAAAAAGCACTGACACTGTACTAATGACACTGGGCAGGAAGAGGGTAACATCTGGGGCGATCAAAGGGTTAACTGTGTGATGTTTGTGTTTTACATTATGTGCTGTGTTGTGCTTTACTATGGAGACATGCTGCTTTGTATTGCTCTGCTATGCCGAGAAATACAAAGCCACATGTCTATGCTGACAGGAGAGAGAACTGTGTTGTTTACACACAGGTCTCTCCCCTGTCAGCTCTGCTGACGATCACAGTCTCAGCTGAGAATCGCCGTCCGGAACCCTGTGATTGATATGTCCGGCAGCCAAAAGCGGCGCAGGTAGGTTGTCGAGCACGCCCCCTACCCAAAAATGCAAATCATGTATATTTATGTGATTTTGTGCATCCCTGCCACTCTGTAGCAGTACTTCTGCTATAGGGCAGGGACGAAGTGGTTAATGCAGCAATAGAAACTATGGGAGGAATTGGCAAAGAGTGATGCAAGCATGATGCAGCACATGGTGCTTCTAAACATAACAAATGGAGCAAATGATGCTCCTAATTAACAAAATGGGTGTAAGCCCCTTTGTTAATTAACAGTGACCAGTTCTCTGTTCTGTTGTGTCTGTGACAGACAACACAGAGAATGAACTGCTGGAGCTGCATCCTCCGATCTCTTGGTCATCTCCTGCTGGGCTTAGATCGGGAAGGAGTAGTTTACCCTGCAGGCTCTGCTCAAGTAGAGAGAGGGGAATGAGCAGTCTGCTGACAGCTCACATTCTGTACGACAAGGTTGCACCTTACAGAAATCTGTGGAAATTTTCTATATGGGACACTATCATATTCCCTCTTTTACTTAGTGGCAGATCTGAACCAGTTTTTATTTCGCTCTGAAATAGAAACTGGCACAGATAGACCTGAAACAGGTGTACCTGTTGTCTTAATGTGATGCATGCCACTTCTGACAATTTTCTGTGTCATTATAACGGCGCAGGAGGCTTAGTTAATTCCACAGTATATTTTTACATTTTCAGTACTACAATCTCTGTAAAACTAGCAGTAAAAAATGTGATCATGCTAAAAATATCATGCTATAAAAAAAAGTTGACACGTCTTCACAATGTGCCTAAATATCCATGCCATGAGGTTTGCTCCACAAGCTGTGCACCAAAATAAAATGATCTGGGGTTTGTAGACTATGCAATGCCAAAGTTTGCACAGTGATTTTCTTACAAGTATTGCGTATGATTCTACACTGGGATCACGGAGTTGTCTGTGAGTGCATACACAATTCAGTATACTGCTGGGTGTTCAGGATGAAGTGATTCAGGAAGAAGGGGAGGGCGTTCTAGTTTTGTATATTCTCTATGTATAGTATGGACTACTGCTCATTCATTTCAGAGTCAATAGAGGATCACATATAGCCTACAAACAGGAACACACATCAGTCACCATGCCGCTGCTGAGAAACTTTGGTGAGTTACTCCTCTTATTACCATACAGGAATGTCATACTAGTCTCTTTAGATCTCATGCAGAGCCAGTTCACAAAACTAAGAATCATACTGCTCTGCAATGACATTCATTCATAATATAGTATAAGCAATGTATTATGGTGACTTTGGTTTGATTTATTTTTCACTTTGATATCTTGTTACAAACGTTATGGTATTTGAGATGCTACATATAAAATGAAAATGCTTAAAAAATCCCCATAAAAATACATAATAACATGGGAATTTTGTTAGGGGGAATTGTATTATTCTCTTGGTCAAATTTAAAAACTGGGCTCATTTCCTATAATTTCCATTGACAGGTCTTCTAAATCAGAAATTGTTACTGTAAAATCGGGGACACTTGGGAACACTGGGTTACTTTGACATACGTAAAAGTGGGTGAATTTGCCTGTGGAGAACTGCAGATGCAAATTGGGTTTCGTAAATCCATCTATACATGTAACGGTAATGAAAAAGATTAGGTGGATCATTGACGCCAGTTATTAGTTGTACGTGGTTTGCATTTCTTTTTCCAGAAATGGAGATCTACATACAAATCTCTGCTTCACACAGCAATACACCTATGGACATAGCCGTGGGTAACAGTTACAGTAATGGGTTTAATTCATAGGGCAACATACAATGATTATGTAGAAAGTGCAGTGACCCAAGGTAACCAATAATTCTTGATCTCTGAAGTGACTGCAGCCAACTAAAATGTATTTGGTTGCTATGGGTTATTGCACTTTGTACAATGACCAGGCTCCCTTCATTTACTAAGAATGTATCACCTTCTTCAATAAAAGTGGGGGTGGAGTAGTGCACAGTACCCTTAACAACCAATTAATATTCATTAACCTTCATTAATGGTCCAACTTAATAAAATGAATTTACTTTGATTGCTTGGTCTGTCATATTTCAGGCTGAACTGTGCTCTTTGCATTAAATAGTGAATATCCCCTTTGAACTGAAGTCAGATATCTGATGTATGCAGCTCAACCCTAAAGTGCCAAAAGTCTTAATAAAGGGTTATTATTATTAGGTGCAGTGCAGTAAACCATATGAACCAATCAGAATCTATTAATTCCCACTCCACCTTTAGCAAAATGAATCCTTATTAGCTATACATAAACAGCATTGGAACCCTATGGCCATACATCCAAAATTCTGTGTTGTGGTTCTTTGGAGTGGAGAATGACTCCCTCTCATGGGTATCACAGGAGACAAGAAAAAAGGGTATGCGAGAGAGCCCTTTTAGTGTAGTATGCCTCAATACATAAAGTAGGGGATTGTTGGAACAAAACGAAAGAGCAGAAGGAATAATATCACCAACTGTACATCTGTTGAGGTTGAGAATGACCAAAAGAGGATGGTTGATGCAATCTGGACCATCTCCACACAGAGATATAGAGGTGGTTGCTCCCTGATACCTATAAGCAATGCCTCAAGTTGAGTTTAAGTAAACAGCCAGGTAATGCTATTTCAATTATGAGTGAATATCTCTCCAAGAAGTATGAACAGAGATGTCTGTCCATGCTTCAGAAGGTCTTTTCCTTCAATTTCAACAAAGAACACTAAAGAATTGAGCCTGATTACATTTTCATTAACCACTTGAAAATTACCTTCCCAACTGCTGTAGGGGCCCACATACCTTCTGGGAGGTCCGCCATGGAGTAATCATCACACATCACATGGGCTATTGACCTAAGAACACACAAAATGAGTGGCAATGTGTTGTAGTCATAGAATCTACAACAAAGCTATGTGCCTACAGTGATACACTCATTTCGGAGCATACTTTAGGAAAAGCAGATGTTAAATGGGACTTGACAGAATTTCTGATGAGTAACGGGGATGTATACAGTATGTCAGAACATTGAGAGCATACATCCATTAAAGTAGAGTCCCCTAAGCAGTGGTCTGACATCCCTCCAGCTCCTGATTCTGCCTTCCTGGTCCTACCACTGAAAGTAAACTATTGACTGATCTATAGTCATGTACTTGCAGTAGAAGCACTGTGTGGAAACTGTTACCCTCTTGCCGCCCACGTAATGCATATGTGCAGAAGCAAAGAGGGTATACATATGCATCCATGAACAGGTTTCTGTGATGGGAGGGCGATCACTATGTGCTTCCAGCACAGTGAACAAGCTGTCATAGGTCTTGGTCTCTCATTATGATCGGAAGCTGGAAGAAGGGCTCGTGATCATGTGACCACTGTGACAACCATTCACAGTGGTACCATGATCAGGAGGTCCCTCCCACCTCCAGGCATAAAGACCCACATAAAAGGACTCCAGGACTGGGCAAAGGAGTTAAACTTCAGGATTAGGTTTTGACTTGAGCATGGTTAGAGGTGGTTAGCTGTCATGTTAGTATTGTACCTTTTGTTTCTGTGAAAAAGGAAAGCTATATTAAGCTGCCACTTTAAGATTCAAGAAGCATATGGTCATACAGTTTGCAAATAATACGATATTGTGTTGTTGCAATTTGATTGAGTTCTCTCTTTGTCCAGGTTATACAATGTATTTGTTCTACGAGGAAGCCTTAACCACTTGCCCTCCTGAGGATTTACCCCCCTTCCTGACCAGGCCATTTTTTTCCTTACAGAGCTGCGTTACTTTAACTGACAATAATAAAAATGTAAAAAAAAGACCAAAAATTTTGAGAAAAAAAACTATATTTTTACCTTTTTGCTATTAAACATGTACAGTAAAAAAAAAAATTGTAAAAATCTAATTGTTATAAATTTACACCAAAATGTATTCAGCTACATGTCTTTGCTAAGAAAAAAAAAATCCCAATACATGTAAATGAATTGGTTTACATGAAAGTTATAGCGTTTACAAATGGCGGTATACTGTAGATACTGGAATTTTTTTTACATTTTTACTAGTGATAGCGGTGATCAGCGAATTATAGCGGGACTGCAGCGGGCATTCTGACACTGGGGGAAACTGACTTGGTGTCACTGACATCCCCAGTGACACCAATACAGTGATCAGTGCTTAAAAAAAAAAAGCACCGACACTGTACTAATGGCACTGGGCAGGAAGGGGTTAACATGAGGGGGCGATCAAAGAGTTAACTGTGTGCTGTTTCACAGTAAGCTCTGTGTCTGTGCTTCACTGTAAGCACACTGCTTTGGATGGCTGTGCACAGCACAGCCATCCAAAGCAATGTGCACAAGCTGATAGGGAGGAGAACTGTATTGTTTACACACAGTTCTCCTCCCCGTTGGAGATCCTCGGCAATCACCGGGTGCCAGCAAGTAATCACCGGCCAGAACCCAGTGAATGACAGCTGCGACCGCGTATGACGGCACAGGTAGGGCTCACGCATGCCCCCTAACCGGAAATGCAAAATCACTTATGAATTTGCGCACCCGTGCCGCCCCGTTGCAGTATATCTGCTATAGGGCAGTCAGGAAGCGGTTAAAGAACAAGTTCACTTTTAAAAGAAAAAAAAAAAGCACTAAATGCACATTTTTTTGCAGGTAAAAAAATAAGCATTTTTTTTTCTAATGAGCCTGCAGAACACTGGATGTAAGGCTCCTACAGACTCTCAGGATAGCTGTCTTTCCGTACCTTGTACCTAAGAGCAGGAAGATCGTTGGACTATGACAGCATTATATATACAGCAATAGCCAGCAAAACTTGTAGGCATTCATTCACAGGAAATTATGAATGAATGAATGACATGGTTTTGTGGGTGGAGCCCAGCATGGACCTGTTATTTTCTATTTGTGACAGCGGGTGCAGAGAGATGATCCCCTGCCCGCTGTCACAGGGAGGGGGAATCGGGGGGCTGCAGATGCTGGATCATGATACATGTTCCAAACTAAAAACAGGTGGAACATGTAACATGTTCCAAAGGTGAACTTATCCTTTAAAGTGTATATAAAGCAAAGGAGAAGAGTTAAAACCTGTCAGAATTCTAAAAATATTAAATGTGAGTGGACGGATAGTTTACATTATTTGTTGTGTTAGGGCAGAAGCACATGGTCTATTTTTTTAAAAGCTCAATCACTGTGCTAAATTGCTAGCAAGTAATCACTATGGGGTCCTTTTACTAAAAAAATAAAATAAAAATCTGTATTAATGGTTTAAGAATTCACATAGCTGTCAGTAATAATACCAATATTTTGCCTAATATATTTTTTCCCCATGATCATTACCTCCATCTAGTGACCATAATGTGGTATTTTCCTGAAATACCTCAAACAGGAGAATCCAGCATTATGGCCACTAGATGGAGTCGATGATTATAGGAATTAAACATATTAGACAAAAAGCATGGATTATTTGTGACAGCTGGGCAAATGCTTTAGACATTCACAAGCAAATTTTTTATAAACATAGCCCAAAAGGGTAGAAATCAGTCTCTAGGCGAATGTACAAACTGATAACTATGGTGCAACCTACAAAAAGTATCATTTAATCACACACATTATGAGATAATTTGCATTTACTGTAGTTGCTGCTATCTGTTATCCTATAGGAAGCAGGGGCGGACTGACCATTTGGAAACTCGGGCACTGCCCGAGGGCCCGGGGTCAGTAGGGGGCCCCATGAGATGCCCCTGGTACTTTTTTCATAGGCTTTTTTGAGTTTGGCCAAGGACACAGGGGCCCCATGATCCCCTATTGCCCGGGAGCCCCATGAGTTGGTCCACCCCTGATAGGAAGCCTTTTGTTCCGTCTCTTTACTGATCAATTTTAGCAATTTTAGTAGCTTTACTGAGCTGCAAAAATTACCCTAATGCTCCTATCTTTGGATAGTTCTCAGTGGCTGTGAAAGAGTTAATCAATTCTGCTTAATTTGCATTGCATCACCTAGATGATCAAAACTGAGAAACAGTTGTGGGACATTTTATGCTGCTTCTCAAGTAGATGAGAAACGAATGCTTGTTTGTCATTTCACAACTTTGACAGAGTGGTTTGCTGAGTGGAAAAAGTAACTTGAAAACAGAAAGTTTATAACGTGGTTTACCCTCTATGGTTTTGGTCAAGGTAACAGTAACAGTGCTTTGAACGCACAATGCAGCTATCCCTTGTTGACATGCCTACATTTAAAGGAACCTGGTCACTTAAAATGAACTTTCCAGCACAAAACTAACTTCCACTCATCTTCTTTCACCCCCCTCATTCTTACATAATCAAAGATTGTTTAACTTAGTAAATGTAGAAAACATTTTTGTTCCAGTCTTTTTTTGAACGCACCAAACCCGCGTTCAGGAGTAGATTTTATCAGTGTTTCAAATGCCAAATGCTTGTAAACGTGTGTAAACGTGGTTAACCACGTTTATAAGCATTTGCGGTTAGAAAATATTTTTAACTCTTTCATTTCCAGATGCTGTCCAGAGCCTTTTTTCATCATGAAAAATGCATGCAAAGCATTTTCCCAGTACTCAAATGAACCTGGCACACCATAGTTTGAGGATTCGCATGAAAGAAAGTATGTTAGACACTGCTGCAATAATTTCTGCACAGAAATGAGCTGGAACACATCCAAACACCACAAAAAAAAAAAACAGCTAATCTCAACACATACTGCTCTCTCCACTTCTGCTCTCTCTATTTCTCTCAAAATGTCTGAAATAGTTAATTTTTTACTGTTTTTCAGTGCATTTTGGAAGGTCTCCTGAGGTTATCTTTAAAAAACACTTCTAAACGCAAACGCGCATAAACGCGGTATGCAAACACAGCTAAAAATACTTTTTTTAACCTATGTTTTCCAGCAGTCAGTGTCCATTGTTCAGAAGTGTCCTGTGTACATGGAGCCTTAACCTCACCTGTTCTGGTGACAACAGGGGTTTCCCATCAATTTCTATCTTTGTGAAAATGGCCATGGAACAAAAGAGGGTAAATCTCCCCACTGTGTATATAGCAAAAAATAAAAAAGGGGGGGGGGGGTCGAACCTTTCAAACAAAAAGAAGGTTTTGGATATACATCCACTAAATTTCTAGAGTGCAGAGAGTTTTTGAGATTTTTGCTTTTTCCTGCGTGATATACTGTAGATCAGCCTTTCTCAACCTTGAAATAACTTTCCGGTTTCAGGGAACCCCTGCTATAAATTATCATATATCTATAACTCATGATACATTAGTGTGATGGTCGGTGGGAAGAATGCTCCTTACACTTGTGGTCATTGGGAAGAATTACCCCCTTATATATAGCTAAAACGATCAATGGTGTCAGTGGGACCTTACCTGAGAGGCAAAAATTGATCATTACTCAAGCAACCCCTAGCAACCTCTGGAGGGACCCTAGAGTTCCACGGAATCCTGGTGGAGAAACCCTGGTTCTATCAGTGTATTCTTTGGCTTTTATATCAGCAAACCAATCAAATGGATTGCAGTGGACACCAAGATCTACTCAATAAATAATAATAAAGAATTTCTTCTTTAGGGTCACTTTTAATCCACAAAGGTGTTATTTTGAAGCCTAAAGTACCAATTTATGTGTAGAAATGTAAGAAAACAGTATTCTATATACAATAGAGCTTGAATACATTCCTTTACTTATAAATACAACAGATACTGACTTTATTCCTTTCATCATTTCAGAAATGCTGCAGAAATTCTCCTTGGTGGTAATTGTTCTGACTACTGTGCAGGTGAGTATTCTGAGACTTTGTGGGCATCATACTTTTAGAAATCAGATTTCACTGATATTTGGGGTCAAGTAACTACCATGCTTTGGTTTCTGTGGCACAATACACTGTCTCAACTCCTCCCAACCTATCCCCTCTGCATTTTGTCACTCCCTCTAAACCACAACTGCCAAACAGTATCTTTGTATGGTATCATTTTCTGCACACCTTTGATACAAAGGAACTCTACTACAAAGGCAGCATCCAAAATAGGCTTGTCACCGACACAGCCCCCCTTGTATGTATATAATCCAGGCAACTCTATCAGACTACACCCAACCTACATGACATCTTAACCACAAGCATCCTATGTGTTTATCTGCACTCTGTAACAATTTGTTTGCCAAAAGGAAGAAATTCTTAGAAAAACAGGCACAGGTTATCTGAAGAGCAACACAAATTATAGTTTTAACCCGTTTGCCACCAGAGCCCTGTTCGCATTTTTTTTTTCTGAAAGCAGACACTTGGGAGAATAAAATGGTGGCAGTTCCAATTTTGTTCATGTCACATGATATTAATGCGGTGGTTTATCAAGCACAAAGTTTCAGTAAAAAATACACTAATGGTGATTTTAGGGCACGCAAACACAATACATTTTCCCATTTTATTGGAAAAATATAAAAGATGACTTTAGTGTATGTGGCGGTTTATCAAGTGCAAAATTTCAGGAAAAAATACACTAAAGTTAATTTTAGGGCACACAAACACAATACATTTCCCCATTTTATTGCAAAAATATATGAGGTTGCACCGAATAAATAGATACCCAACCCGCCTGTGAAACGGCGACAAACTTTGGTACCTTAAATTTTTCATCGTTGACATTCTAAAAGCCCATACGGGTCTTCAATTTAGCATTAACTTTGAATAATGGGCCAAGAATTTTTGTTCTCATTCTGGCGTGCACGGCCATAACAAGCATGTGAAGCACGTGAATGTTTTTATATGTAGGCACTTTGACAAGTGTGATAACATTTGTATGTGTGTGTATGTAGGGGGTTTAAGCGCTTGGGTGTAACTTTACTTTCACATATTTTTTTTTTCCACTAAAATTTTTTTTAACAGATAGGGGAATAAAAGGGTCTTTCCTTTTTTTGTTTTTCCCTTCGGCCCTGACTGCGCCACCATTCTTGCCTGGGCTAGTATAACATGTCCTGCTCCTGCTGCCCCCTCCGATATCCTTCCTTGCCATGTATCCTAGCATGCTATGGGAGATCATTCACCGATCAGCCGGCGGCAAAGCTGTATTGTGTCATTGGAGGGTGGGGCAGCAGGATGAGGAAACCAAGATGGTGATGCAGGACAGTCAGGCTGTGACACCTGAAGAGTGGATCGCTGTAGGACAACTCTGGATCTGCAGGTGGGTATGTTCTATGAGAACCCAGCATAGCAGTTAATGGGGGATTGCGGTGAAGTTCCTCTTTAAACGCTTCCAGACTGCTCTATAGCAGAACTATTGCTACAGGGTGGCAGGACTGCGCAAAATCATGTATATATACGTGATTTTGTATTTTCGGGTAGGGGATGGGCGCGAGCACCCTACCTGCGGTGATCGCCGAGTATCACTGATGGGGGAGAGGTCTGTAAGTAAACAATACAGATCTCTCCCCTGTCAGCTCCAGCACACTGCTTTGTATTGCTCTGCATAGTAGAGCAATACAAAGCAGCATGTTTACACAGTAAAGCACATCACACAGTTAACCCTTCGCCCCACATTTTCCCATTCCTGCCCAGTATCATTAGTACAGTGTCAGTGCTTTTTATTAGCACTGATCACTGTATTCGTGTCACTGGGGATGTCAGTGACAGTTAGTCAGCCCCCCCTCCCCCAGTGTCAGAATTCCCGCCGCATACCCGCTATAAGTCGCTGATTGCCACCATTACTAGTATAAAAAAATAAATAAAAATTCCAGTATATATACCGCCATTTGTAGACACTATAACTTTCACGTAAGCCAATTCATTTACACGTATTAGGTTTTTGTTTTTTTTTAGCAGAATACATTTTGGTGTAAATTTGTGATTAAATTTGGTTTTTCACTGGATATATTTTATAACAAAAAGTAAAAAATATTGTTTTTTGTTTTTTTTTCAAAAGTCTTTTTTTGTTTATAGCGCAAAAAATAAAAACCGCACAAGAGATCAAATATCACCAAAAAAAAGCTCCATTTGTCGGAAAAGGAAGGACATAAATTTAATTCGGGTGCAGCTTGCATGACTGCGCAATTGTCAGTTAAAGTAACACCGCGCCATATCGCAAAAAATGGTCTGGTCAGGAAGGGGGTTACATCCTCTGGGGGGCAAGTGGTGAATCTGGATTACTTTCACAGAGTGGGTTTATTTAATAAAACTGAAGAGTGCAAAATCCGGTGCAGCTCTGCATAGAAATCAGATTCCATTTTTTTTTTTGTCAAAGCTTAATTAAACAAGCTGAAGTTAGAAGCTGATTGGCTGCCATGCACAGCTGCGCCAGATTTTGCACTCTCCAGTTTCAGTAAATCAACCCCACAATATCTAAGAAGAACTTTACAATGATTACCGACAAAATAATCAAAAAAATGACTATTACTATGCCAAACTCACCCATATTTAGGGGAACATTCATAATAAAGCATTGTCAGGTTATAGCCATCCTGGTAGGTGCTCCCCAACCTCCCTTTCTAATCCTTAAAGTAGGTCAGTATACTATTATTGCTTTGGGAATTTAATATACATATATTGAGGCATATTAAAAAATATTGAATTTAAAACTACTTACTGAAACACAAGGCATGTTATAGAAAGAAACCATAAAAAGGGATGTGCCATTGCTGACCATGATCTCATCAGCAGCATGTTGTCAGTGATATTACAAAGAAGGGAAATTTCCAGTCAGTCATGTGTGAGTTTGGTTTTTCAGTCATGTAAACTTTTGTAGACAACAGAACAATGAGTAATTGTTATGAAAAACAATTCTAGATAGCATTTGGCAAAAGGTAAAGATCTGTAAATGAAAAAAGACAATTGCCTTGCGCATCACAAAAAAACAAAAACAAAAACCTTTTGCTGCAATACTCATTGTCATACTTAGTAATTCCTTTACACAACCAGATGCTTCCAGTCTTTGTGGCTAAATGATGTACAGCCTCAGTCAACACACTTCCAGTAAGCCCAGGCTGTCATGGACACACCCCGAGGAGGACATCATCATGCTGACTTGAGCTTAAGTTGGCCAAAGATGGATCAAAATTCATATGCTTTAGCAGGGACTGTCTGAATTTCGATCCATCTATGGCCATCCCCCACTTGACAGAAGTTGATCCAATGACTGGCGTTTGTCAAACACGATGTTAGAAAAATTTAATTCAATCAATGGCATCAGCGCTGGTCAGTGTATTCTGACAATGGAGGATTCCCCACTGTCAGAATGCAATGCCAGAGATGGGAGAATTCCTCTATCCACTTCACTTGTGTGGATGGGGAAATCCATTCAGTTCTTTCACGATCAGCCCTGTGGCTGATCGAAAAAAAAAAAAAAAAAAAACAATCTATGGCCAGCCTAAAGGCTGGTAAAACAGGCCAAATATTGGCTGGCTCAACGGAACCTGGCCAATATTCAGACAGTGTGTCTAAGACTGGCTTCTGTCAAACCAAGATCCGATTGGCATTTGATCAGTGTGTTCTGGCAGGGGGGGGGGGGGGTCATTCCCCCTGTCAGAACAAAAATAGCTCAGCAGGGGAGAGCGCTACACTAACATCCCTTGTGTTAGTACAGCGACCTCTCAGTTTTTTGTTGTTCAACCAACTGGGTTGAATGAACAAAGACTTCTCATGCGTACCTAGTAAGATAATCCCCTAGAACAATCATGCAGCCAGTGAAGCCTAATGCAGGCCATAGACGGGCCGTTTATCGGCCGAATTGTTGGCTGATAAACGGAAAATCGGTCGTTGCTGGCACCGGTGCTGCCACCAATGTCCACGAAAAACGTCCATTTTTTCGTGGATTTTCCAGCATGACCGATAAAACTAAACGAGAAGATCCGCGAAAAACGGCCGACGTGCTGAACCCACTAACGGCATGAATATCACCCAATTTTTCGTGCGGACAAAAATTTGGCCGATAAACGACCCATCTATGGCCTGCATTAATAGTCCAAACTCTTGTCTTGCTTAATTGTTCCAGGTCACCGATTTGCTAACTTATGCAGTCATGTTTAAGATGACAGTCCAGGACCTTTAGCTTTAAAATCCAACTCAGCAATGGCATCGCCCATATTTCAATACTCACAGGTTCCCTCACCTTAATTCATGAGGTTAACTCATTCCCACTCCCTCCCATTTAGGTAGGTTTTAATGACGGGAGGCTGGATGGACTTCCCAATCACATAATCACTATGATTGGCTGTCACACTGGTCACATGCTCTGGGATCCATCCAACCGCCTCTTGGTCACCTACAGGAAGCGGGAGCTCACCACTCATTTGTAGGCATTAAGACCCACCCTCCGGCCGACACAAATATGCATTGCATGGTCGGCAAGAGTTTTAAAAGCTAAAGTCCACCTTTCATGGGAATAGTGCAGTGTCTGCTGTTGCTGATCTCTTTAAAATGCCTTTTGCCTAGCTGTCTTCTTCATCATCAATCATTTCTTTGCCACTATACTAGAACGATCATGCAGCACGTGAAACTAGAACCTATTTCAGGTTAGTGAAACAGAAAGCACTCAAGTTAGGAAGTCAGCAAGGCAGCCGGGCAATGAGCAATTTAAGAAGGAGCCCACAATGGCTGCCCCTGTATTTCCTTTTGAGGAGCATGACAATAGTTCTTCAAAGGGAAACATTGTAGGGCACCTACTGTATTCAATTATCAGTGAAATTACCAGTAAAATGTTAACCGAGAGACCTATAAATACATACTCAATATAATAAAATATAATAAATTCAGATAGTAAAAGGGACATGTAAAGTAGGTGGGTGGTCAAGGTGGATTGTTTAGCTGTAAACTAGCTACACCTGCTGCAGCAAAAACTTCTTTCCATTCTCAGTAAGAATCTGTGGCTTCCTGACCTCAGGTGAGAGGATGTGGTGGAAGAACAGAATACAAAAGCAGACATGTGCAAAGCAAAAAAAAAAACTTGTACACCTGCAAAAATGTATTTTCATATATAGAGGGGATGAGTGACATAGAGATGGTTTTGTACCTCTGGTTTTCCAACAGTGATAAATCTGCTATGTCCTACCCTATAGGTGTTTGACTGGTTTATTCAGGTTATTATGCTAGCCATACAGGCTAAACAAGAGAAAACCAACAAATTCCTCCATCCATGCTAAACAGCATGGATGGTTGAATTTCCAATAATGACTGTTTCATTCAAGCAGTTGTGTACTTAAACAGTGATTGCATCTGATAGGTGCTTGGAGCTGTGGCTGGCCTGGTTAGAACCATGAGGGGTGAGCTGTCCGTCCTTGCCACATTTAACATGTCTCCCTAATCCCCGGCCAGCTCCCCCTTCTCCTCTATCACTGTGCACAAGTGATGGACCTCGATGGAGAAATCTACCTGACAGCTGCACTAGTTCTGATACTGTCAAAATGAGGAGATATTGGAGATACTGCGCTTAGAGAAGCAAGTATTGCCTGATTTTCTAAATATCAATGGAAGAATGTAGTCCACATTAAGGGGTCTATTTATACAAAATTTGATGTTAGAAAGTCACAAGCTTTCACCCAGCCCTCACAAATTCTGAATGTAATTTGCTTAATACTTTGATTTCCTATCAGTTCCATCTAATGGCCATAATGTGGTATTTTCCTGGTTAAGGTATTTCAGCAAAAATACCATATTATGGCCACAAGATGATACTGACGATCATAGCAAATCAATGTATTAAGCCAAATATGATCAGAATTCCTGACAACTGGGAAAATGTTTGTGACATTTGTCCAGCGAATTATTCAGAATAAATAAACCCATAAGTGTTGTTTCCCTAATAAAATTTTGCCTTTCAAATAGTTTTTCTGCAGCTAGCACCAGGCCAAACAAAACCTCTCACCCACTATTAGTATACATGTATGAAAATGTTGCTACAGAGACATGTTTCCACATACTGCACTAGAAACTGAAAAAAATCCCCTGTAACAATTTGGGGTGATTTGTCCATTTATTCTAAGAAAAGTTCTACTGTCTACCATTTTCTGAGTCATGTCATTGCCACTGCATTTTAATATCTACTACAGAAAAAGACTGAAGAAACAGTAAATCTGGGTATCACAGGTAGTTCAATTTGCTCATCCAGTGGGTTGAACATAGAAAAGTGACGTCAGAAAAAGAACGAGTCATCCACGAGTCTGCCCTTTTGTGTGTATGTGTGTTTTTTTTTTGGGGGGGGGGGGTGTTGTTTTGGGGGTTTTTTTTACTTTTTTGTCTGAGTATAGGTCTGTGCTTGTCCTAAGCATGTTTGAAGCTATTTGCTGTTGACTGGCTCACTACCTCTGCTGGAAGTTTATTCCAAGCATTACCTACCCTTTCAGTAAAATAATACTTTCTGAGATTAGTTTTGAACTTTCCTCTAGTTAGTTTAAGGTCATGTCCCCGTGTTCTTGATTTTGGTTTTGTGTTGAAAATATTGCCCTCCTGAATCTTATTCACCCCCTCGATGTATTTAAAAGGTTTCTATCATGTCTCCCCTTTCCTTTCTTTCCTCCCAACTGTACATGTTAAGTTCCTGAAAAAATGATTAATCCCCAGATCAGCACATATGATGTTGGTGCAGGAATCTCTCCCTCTCCAGAGTACTTTATCAGCACTTGGAGCTGCAAGCACTGATCTAATGCTGGCTTCCTAGCACAAACATTCGACAGAAGCTGGTCATTAGACTGGCTTCTGTTCAACAGAGAAGAGTAGAGATATATCAAAAGTCAGACGGTTCCTGCTGAACCAGCCGACATTTGGTACCAGTGTGCCCAGCTTTAGGGAGAGAGGATACCCACTTCTGATAGCCCTGAAAAGGTGCCATCTAAGTTGTAATTCTCAATGTTTCCACCCAAGATTCACACATTGTTTCCATAGGATTCAATTACAAAAGTGTGAGTCTTGGGTGACCCCCTAGTGCTTGCTCTCTATCTTCTCTCGCTCTTGTCTATTTACTTCATGAACCACTATTCCCTAGTACACATTTCCTGTCACCTTTTCCTACATGTTTCACCAAATGCATGGCGTCATCAGGGTACATAACACCATTGTGTTGTGATTACTGAGCACTACCAATACCAGATACCACATACTGTACTTCATTGCACATGTACAATGACATTATTCTATCAGTTGTTTGATCATTTTGCCTATGGTGGGCATGCGCATATACAACTTGTTCAGAACTACTGTTGTAAAAAAAAAAAAAATGATCTCAACTATGTTGCATTTCTGAATAAATAAAATAAAAGTTTTACTGTAGGTATATAAGGGCAGGCCTACGAAAAGTCCCTTTGGGGCACTGGGGTATCCAGTTTGGAAAAGTTTTGTCTTTTCCAAATGGCTATTTACTACTATTTCCTCAACGTTTTGGCCTCTTCTGTACGTTCTATTTTGGATTACTGTACAGTTAAATCCAACTTGATAACTCTGTCTTTCAATGTTAATGGGCAAAAAAATATGTACAAGATGATAGGATTCAGACAAGTAAGTTCTCTGCGGAACCTGTGTCAAAGAGCAGTGCGGCTCATGCATGCGCAGTGAGAATCTGGCTGTGAGGCCACAAAGCTTCACAACTGGTTTCTCTTAGTTAAGCTGCTGACATCAGGGACCCAAAGAGCGGGTGAAGAACAAGCTCAAGTGAGGACGCGCTCCTTGGACAGGTAAGTGTCTATATATTAAAAGTCTATTAATTTTTGGGTGGGGAGACTGAAGCTTCTATTTAACAAGTGCTTTTCATTGTGCTTGTTTATAGGCCCCTCCAGGCCCCTTTTTGGATCCTAATCTCTGATTTATAATCAGATTTCTTGCTTAAAATGTTCTTTTACTGAGAAGTTTCATTTGTAATATACATATAAACCTTTAGTAATGACATTCAGTACCATTACTCATTTCCCAAATTCGGTTCTCTGTCCTTCCCACAAGATGAACGTAACATTAATGAGCTAAGTCTATAATATTATTCTATATATGATGTATACTGTATTAGGTCATTGTTTTCTGTTAATAATATGGCATTTTCCAACCAGCAACAGAATACAGTTATATACAGATTCATACACAAGCTATCCTCATAACTGCCCCCTTTAATTACCTATATCTGATGCCAATTAAATTAAATTATGTAAGTATTTATATAATGAACTGAGTATGGAAAAATTACTGACAAACAGACACTTTGTGATTCTGCAACTGGTGATTTCAACCAATTGTTAGTGGCAGGATCACTGGTGGAAGAGGCACTGGGAGCTGGAGTGTGGAATGGAGAAATGTTCAGCTGCACAGAGGAAACCTTAGCTAGGTGCATTGATTACTCATGCTGTCACTGATCAAGGGAGCCAACAGTAAGCCAACAGACCAAGGGTAGACATGAGGAATCATGCTGAGTGAGCAAGCTGACAGTCAGTGTTCTGAAAACTGTAGTGGTTCAGAGGAAAGAGATAACCAATGCCATTAGGATTGAGGTGTTTGATGGTAGCAAAGTAAGACCCCCATGGGCTGTGGCTTCTGTCAGATTTTGGCCCATCTTGGTACTGTCCAAGCTTGCAGACATATCTCTAGGTACGTGCTATATATACACAGTACCAGTCAATAGATTGATATGGCTAGTCTAAACCGATATTTTACACTGATCAGCCAAAACATTTTAACATATGGTTATGAATCTGATAATTATGTTCTGCCCTTCTTTCAAATATATGAATCACAAAACACTATGACCACCCCACCATAGCTTGTCGAGATATGGGACTCCACTAGACCTCCTTTGAAGGTATGCTGTGCAATCTGGCACCAGCACATCCCACAGATATTCAATTCGACTGAGATACGGAGAATTTGGAGGCCATGTCAACACCTAAACTCGTGTTCCTCAAACAATTCTTGAGTTTATTAGACTAGACTGCCTTCTTCCATTGCTCCATGCTCCAGTTGTGATGCTCATGTGTCCATTGAAAATTGCTGCACTGCCTCTCCCAAAAACTACTTTAATTAATTAATTAATTAATTAAATGAATGAACTCCCTACTACACAAAGGGTCCCCAAAAATATGCATGTGCTATAATGCCCCGCGGGCTGGCAATTATATCCCTCCTCCCCAGTGACTAAATCCCAAATAAACCAATAAGTAAATGCAAGGTGCTTAAACGACCATAGTGCTAAAAATAGCACATATACAATGTCATGAAACTGTGTATACAGTGAAATTGTATAAAACAATACATATACATATATATATATATATATATATATATATATATATATATATATATATATATATATATATATACATACATATACACACACACATATATATAATATATATATATATATATATATATATATATATATATAAGTCCCAATAACTGTGCAAACATATAAAAGTTCCAAACGAATTGATACATTTCAAACAAAACCCAAAGAAACCCCCATCTGCATCCGGTGTGAATATTAAGTGATACAGTAGTAAATCTTCTTATCCATAGCTATTCTCTTTGTGTAGTGCTCCAATTAGTGCTCCCCCTCCAGAGCCCCAGCCAACACAAATATTTGACCACTTGGAATGGTAGGTCAAATATCGCATGAGATGTTGCAGCGCTCTCCTGCAGGAAAGTTGGCCGTCTGTGTGGTCTTGACACCTCTATTCTCTGATGATAGACTCCATAGTGAAAACACCTCTCGATCAATTGTTTGCGACAAAACTCCTCCAGAACCTCCACAGTACTCCTCCACCACCGTAAAAACATCAAAAGGAAACTTCCATAGCTTAACACCGTATTTATTAGGTAAAAAACTATTAAAATTGCACTTACATAAAAACCATGTGTATGGCACTTTAAATCCCAGCAAAAAGCTACTGATGATGTCATGCGACGAAACATGTAGAGCGGGGCTTGATAGAGCTACACTTGTCCTCTGAGAAGGATTTGCTTTTTGCTAGGATTTAAAGTGTTTTTTATGTAAGTGTATAAAAACCATGTGCCCTGTCAGGGCTTTGTTCTAAGGTAAGTATTTCATAATGTACTAGTATGTGATGTGTACTAGCAAAATTATGCCATTGTTTTTCATGGGTTTTTCTTTTGTTTGTTTTTTTAAAGGCAGTGGTTTACTACCGTTTTAATGGCCGAGGTGGACAGGCAGGCAGATATCATCATAATCTCCACCTTGGAGGAAGCCTTGTATACATTACAATAAAAGGCTTCTCCTAAATAGTGGAGATGCAATATAACCAACTCTCTCTATATCCAAGAATAGATGGCAAGTGCTCCTCCATACCCAAAAATGCCAGGTATCCTGCCCCTGGAGTCTCCATGAGATGTTAAAACCTGGAAAGTTATTTAACCCACTAGCCCCTGCTAAAAAACATCGATTTAGGGTCCCTCTATCCAGCGGTGTCCTTACACCAGCTAGGTTCACTGGCCATCCTGTGTCCCTGGCACCGAAATCTTCAGTGTGGGCGCCTGGCTGGCTTTGACAACTTGTGCACATGTGCAAGTAGCGCTGCACTTTGTGAATGGTCCCGTAGTCTTCTGGGACCTGTCACATGTCCTAGAACACTAGGGAGAAAGAGGGGGGGGGGGGGGGGGGGGGACAACTTTCGCTTCAGTGGAAGTGGGTACCTGTCAAATTCGGGTACCCCCTCCCCCAAGGTGCCAATCCTTATTGCTGTAAAAGAACAAAAACATAAGCGCACCAACCTTGCGCATTACCTCAGTAAATAAAGGGTGAAGTTATTGAATTGAGATATATACTCACAAAAGTAGAAATAATAAAAGCATATAAAATCCGACATCAGTGCACTGGAATATCAGACACGTGCGGGTTCCAGTGAGGGGAGACTCTCGGGATGAAGAGCATTTATCCTGAGCATGTTTTTATGTTTATTTTATTTGTATTTGCTCTGTGATTTTGTAGCACTGTTGCCCCACCCCCCCATGATGTAAATGTCCTGCCCATATGGGAAAGCTCACACATGGCCTTGTGCTATATATAGAGGAAGCTATTCTCAGTTTGACTAGCTCTCAGGAAGAAGGGATCCCCCTTCGAAATGCGTCAGATTCATCCCGAGAGTCAACTCTCGATGGGACCCGTACATGTCTGCTATTCCAGTGCACTGATGTTGGATTTTATATACTTTTATTATTGCTACTGTTGTGAGTATATATCTCAGTTCAATAAATGTACCCTTTATTTACTGAGGTAATGCGCAGGGTTGGTGCGCTTTTGTTTTTGTTCTTCGTTACATCTGTTATTGGGCTTCCCCAGCCTTGTGTCAGAGTTGCACAACATTTGATCGGCTATTGAACTTTCCTATATGGTTCAACCCGTTGAATTCTGATCTGGGTCTCTGAGCGCAGGAGATTTTGTTTCTGTTTCTGCCAATCTTTATTGGGGAGTGGTGTATAAGGCCTTAAAGCAGAATTTCCCCTTTTGGGTGGATGTCCGCTTTAAGCTTACAATACTTCAATATGTTTATCTCCTATATAAAAGTTTTCTATAAATTGTTTTGTTTTTTTTTTTTAGCTATGTGCTGGTCAAGAGAATGATACCGCTATACCTGAGGATGATGGTCAGGAGAATGATACTGTTACACCTGAGGATGAAGATAGTAACTTTACACCAGATTACAACAGCTATTTACAAACTTGTGAGAAAGCAGATGTCCGTGGGTTCCGGTCTATCTTCTTGCCAATAATGTATGGATGTATTTTTGTGATAGGGCTGGCAGGGAATGGCTTAGTGATGCTGAGGTATGTCTGCTTTAACAGACTGAAAACTGGAACAGATTATTACATGCTGAACTTGGCTCTAGCGGACATGGTCTTCCTCTTCACCTTGCCTTTCTGGGCAGCTAGCACTGTCCAGACCTGGATTTTTGGCAACGACATGTGCAAAGTCATATTTTGTCTCTACAAAATGAGCTTCTTTAGTGGGATGTTCATACTTATGTCCGTGAGCATTGAAAGATACTTTGTTATTGTCCTGGCCACCTCTGCCCACCGACACCGGTCCAGGACAGTGTTGATCAGTAAACTCTCCAGTGCTCTCATTTGGGTCGTTGCTTTCTTCCTGTCTATCCCTGAGTTGATCTACAGTGGTGTCAACACCATTAATGGTGAGAAAACTTGTGACATTATCTCTGCTGAATTACAAAGCCTGAACGCTGGACTCAAGATCTCCCAGATGGTTATTGGATTTCTTATGCCGTTGATCATCATGGTCTTCTGTTACAGCATGATTATCATGACACTGCTTCATGTGCGTAATTTTGAGAAGTACAAAGCCATCAAGGTCATCATTGCCATTGTTATTGTGTTTTTGGTCTTCCAACTTCCTTACAATAGTGTCAGCTTGATTAAGACCTTTGATAACAGCACTGATTGCAAAATCAGCAAGACCATTGATATCGCCGATTATGTTACCTACACCCTTGCCTGTTTCCGATGTTGCTTGAACCCATTCCTCTATGTCATCATTGGGGTCAAATTCAGAAATGACCTGTGCAAGTTCTTTCAAGACTTTGGTTGCCTGAGCCAGGAAAAATTTGCAGAATGGTCAACAGCCAAGCCAAGCAAGAGAGGCTCCTTTGCAATGGACACTGACACAACAACCACATTTTCTCCCTAAATCTTCAGTTAATGGACACAAAAGTGCTTTCTAAAGGATCAGTCAACCCATAACCGATATTTTCATTTTTGATTTAAACCGTCTGACAAAATATGTCTATAAATATCTAAAATATACTTTTGATTACACTTACAAGATGAACACGGTCTAAAAAGGCACAATGTCAAAACCCGAATCACAACCACCATGCTTAAAAATGAAAATGTCTATTGTATTGCATTGACCTGTCCATAAAAATACTTAGTACAGTGACCACATTTACTATTTATCAGTGAATCTTTTATATTACAACACAGGAGTCCACAGGCATCGCACTTCACCATAAATATTTTGGAAATTCTTCCTAGAAGGTCACATGATAATCTGACCCAAGAATATAATTGTGTGCTTGATATATAAAAGTATTTATTAATTTTAAATAGTCTCTCACATTAGCTATCCAAAGTCAGACAAAATGGTCAATTGGCATATTGACTGGCCATATAATGGAGGATTCCTCCACTCTGTCAATTGTACCTTGTGAGAAAATAGGATTGTACTGTGAATCTCAAACATAAAATTAGCAAACAAAACCGCTCTGGGATTGAAAAAAGTGGGCTTACCCTAGACAAAGACTGTCCTCTAATGGGGTCAGATAGTTTCAAATAGTTACAATGCAAAGGAGTGTGTATAAATCCGGCTGTAGAAGGATCAAATCTCTGCCGATTCAGAGCCCTCTAAAGGTGGCTAGTGATCAGCTCTGGTCTCATATGTGTCTGATCACTTCCTGGTAGTTTAGTGTCATAACCTCGCTAACACTCTGTGTTACATCACAGTCACGTGACGTCCTCAGGTGTCTCGGGTTAGGCAATCCTAGCCACCTTGTTTGGTATCATGTTGTCATAGTAATGAGCTTCCCTCTCATTAAGCTAATGCTTAAAACAGAACTATACTCACCTCCGATCCCATGATGCGCTGTCCTGCGGCTCCCAGTCTGGCCCGCTGACATCCTTCAGGCGCCCGGCTTCCAATTTCTAAATGCCGGGCACGGTCATTGGGCAGGTGGGGATAACGTCACTCCCAGGGGCGGACTGACAACTCATGGGGCCCCCGGGCAATAGGGGATCATGGAGCCCCTGTGCCCTTGCCCAAACTGAAAAAGCCTATGAAAAAGGTACCAGGGGCATCTCATGGAGCCCCCTACTGACCCCGCGCCCTCGGGCAGTGCCTGAGTTTTCAAACGGTCAGTCCGCCCCTGGTCACTCCCGTGCATGCACGGGAGTTATGTCAAATTCAACATTACCGAATTTGTACAGTGAGCTGCTCGCCTGCACAGCTCCCTGTACAGGGGGGGAACAGGCAGGTATGTAGCTTTAATGCAGGAGAGACAAAGCATGTCTCTTCTGCATTAAAATCCTGCCTGTCTGCCCATTTTTATTTTTTACCTAAAATTCCATTTTAAGGAGTAGTGATTCTCAAATGTCCCTTGATGAGTACCAATGTACAGCCAATACATTGAATAGAAAGAGTATTGTCCACAATCAATATTAGTATACAAGATGTAATTCCCAGCTGCTGCTTTGCCATGCTTATATCCAACAAATAATGGATGTGGATATGGGTGGAAAAGCTCAGACTTCAATCAATAGATAATTTAGTTCTCAAATACTGTTGTATACCACATAGATTTATATCAGCATATGAAAATGAGCACTTTCTATAACATATGTAGTGATAGGTGATGAAATCTCCCCATATGATGTCATCCATTGTACCAATAACATCAAACACCCAGACCCACATGATTTCATCCATAGTCCCAATATCATCAAATACACAGGCCTCATATCATCATTCTCAATAAAAGTGCAGTCCAGGTGCCAGTATCCAAATATCTCATAAGCAGAATGAAGTAAATGCATGAAGGCAGTCAACCATCGAAATGAGCTATAAACAGGAGACGAAACTGGACAGTGATCCACATGGCTCTGGGACCAGGCCTTTATGTGTTTCACTATAATGGCATCATCAGAGGGGCATTTATCTTGTTAATAAAAAGTATATTTTAGATAGTTATATAAGGTGGTGACCGGGTAACCTATTTTTAATGTATTCCATTTGCAAGTTTATTTGTGAAGGCATCCATCCCACCTTTACAGTATTTGTTTAAAAATATATTTCCTGGATGGTGCCAGTATTCTTTAATTCTGTATAATCCTCTGACTTTACTGGTGAGATATCTTCTTTGCCTTCCTGGCTCTACACACCTGCTGTCGCTATTTCGGAGGATTCCCACTGTTCTTGCTGGAATTATATTTATTTCATATTATAAAAAAAATATCACAGGACTAGCTTCAACACTCAAAGCATGTGCTAGAACATAGACAGGAACAGAGACGGGAATTATGCCAGGGAGGTCCACTTTTGAAGGTCTCAAGAAGACATACAAGAAGCCAAGGGCAACTCAAGTCACCAGATTCCAGCTAAAACAGAAATATCAATTTGGGTGGGCTGACCCTTTAACTGAATGTGTAAATATTTCTGACAGTGATATTAATGGACTCCATATAACTTGATCAGAACAACCACTGACTTTGAGAAGACAAATAAACAGTTTGCCACCACTTCATGGCATTTCAGGTGAAAACCCAACTTTAAAAGAAACCTAAACTGACGCAAATTAGGCAACTCAAGTAATCTGTGAATCATAGTTTACTATTCAGAAATGGCTTTCTTCTGTCTGACTCATATGACATTTGGTATTATTGCTGATCTTTATCATATCGGCTTTAATTGACTGTGTAACTCGCTGCCAAAACAAAAAAAAACATTTTTGCAGAAGCTGAATTCCCCTGGAAACCTCTACAGATAGTCGTGATATTACTGATGTGGAACTGAAAGGAGACTGGTTTAACTGTCAGTGATAGGAATTATATTGTACAGAATGTGTAATAAATTCACTCCTATTTCTTTCTTGTTCATGTTTTTAATATAAATAAGCTAATTTAAAAGGGAATGTGGACAGATCTTCACATGCATTTTCTTTATTTACTTGTTATGTGTACTATTAAAAAAATGAAAAATGTGTCTTATTTCTTTTCAATCAATTAAATATGAAATATCAGTCAAAGCTGACTTAACATTAGATATATTTTTTGTTCATGCTAAGTGCATACACATCAAGGGGTCTAATTTTAACCATCTGCTTCCCAAGCCTATTCTGACACGTCTCTCCTACATATTATTATTATACAGGATTTATATAGCTCCAACAGTAACAATACAGTTCAATACAAGAGGGATAGGAGGTCCCTGCTCCTTGGAGCTTACAATCTAGGATATAAAAATTATCCATTTTTTTTGCAAGAAAATGACTTAGAACCCCAAAACATTATATATGTTTTAAGCAGAGGCCCTAGAGAATAAAACAGTGAGTGTTGCAATTTTTTGGAAAAAATACACTTTAATAAATTTTAGTGCACAGAAACAACATAATAACCATTTTTTAGTAAAATATAAAAGCTGATGTTACGCCGAGCAAATAGGAACCTAACATGTCATACTTTAAAATTGCGTACGGCTGTGGAATGGCACCAAACTACGGTACCTTAAAATCTCTAAAGGGGACACTCTAAATGCCTTTATAGGTTACCAGTGTAGAGTTACACAGGTGGTCTGCGGCTAGAATTATTGTTCTTGCTCTGACATTCAACATTATATCTTACATGTGTGGTGCGATCACTGTTCACATATGCATGCGGAACTGACGCATGCATTCACCTTTGTGCGCAAGCATGGGAGGATGAGGGTGCTTTAATTTTGTTTAAATTATGTATTCGATTTGATTTTTTTTTTATTTTTACATTCTTTTTTAATTTTTTTTTAATCACTTTTATTGCTGTCACAAGGAAAGTAAACATCCCTTTTGACAACAATCAGCAGACACAGGTCCTCCTTACTGAGACATCTGGGGTCTATCTGACCCCAGATGTTCCCTCTGCCCTTAACAGTATTAGATCAAGCCAAGATCTGTCTGATCTGATGATTGTACACACTCATAATAGCTTGTAAACAAACGACTGGAAGTGACAAAATCTTGGCTGCTTCCAGTTCCTAATACCAAAGAGGTGACCGGAGATGATCTGGTCTCCGAAACCCTCTATGGTAAGCTTCAGTGCCAGGCTCCCCAGGAGCCAGTAGAAGGGGTAGCTAATTAGCCGCTAGGATGACTTTTACATACAAAGAAATCAGATTGGATTGGAGTAGAGAGAATAAATTGAGAAGGGGAGGAAGGTTTATAGATTACATATATAGCTAAAGGCCCCTCACACTATTGTGTTGTGGTATTGTACACATTACTGCATGTTATGTGTGTTGGTATGCCATGGTGCCATTTATTCTGAATGGTACCCCAATGCCCCTTCCCAACGCACCTGCATCATAGCTCACTGCAATGCACTGTAGTGACTATAATGCACTGTTATGTTGTGGTCTGTTGCAAAACATGCTGCAGTTCCACTTTTTTGTGTTCTGGTGTGTTTCCAGTCCAATCAAATCAGTGAGCTGCCTTTACACAAACGCAAATAATGTGCAAACAACACAATGCACCAGGCCACAAAAGTGTGAGTGGGCCCTAAATGACTCTTAGGATGGACAACATCCCCCCTTCCTTTCTCCTCAAAGGCGGCAATGTCTTAATAGGACTATTTACACAGGCTTTCTTATTAGATCCTAGACTCCCATCTGTCCTTTCAGCCTCAAATCCAATCACTGTCCAAATCTTGTAGACTTCACCTCCACAACATCTCCAAGATACGCCCGTTCTTAACCTCGGAAACCACTAAGCAACTTATTCACTCCCTTGTTATATCCCGCCTTGACTATTGTAACTCCCTCCTCATTGGCCTACCTCATCGCAGGCTATCCCCTCTTCAGTCCATCATGAATGCTGCTGCCAGACTCATCCACCGGTTCTGCCACCCCTCTCTGCCAATCCCTCCACTGGCTTCCCATTGCCCAATGGATAAAATTCAAAACATTAACAATAACATATAAAGCCATTTATAACTCTGCCCCAAATTACATCACCGATCTTGTCTCTAAATATCACTCAAACCGTACTCTCCACTCCTCGCAAGACCTCCTACTCTCTAGCTCCCTTGTCTCCATCTCCCATGCTCGTCTCCAGGACTTCTCCAGAGCTTCCCCCATCCTCTGGAACTCTCTACCCCAATTTTCAGACTATCGCCTACTCTGCTCACTTTTAGGCGATCTCTGAAAACCTATCTCTTCAGGGAAGCCTATCCTGCCCTCAGCTACTACTGGAATCTTCTACTCTTCCAACCAGTCCATCCCCCACAGTAACTACCTTTTGTACCACTAGCCCCTCCCTCCTAGATTGTAAGCTCCAAGGAGCAGGGCCCTCAAATCCCTTTTGTATTGAACTGTATTGTTACTGTATTGTCTCCCGTTATATCGTGAAGTGCTGAGCAAACTGTTGGCGCTATATAAATGCTGTATAATAAGAATTAGAGCACCTTGCACACTGACACCAGAAAACTAAGGAATGAAGCCTATTGTTTTTAATTGGCCTGGTGTGTAAAAAATAATAAATCCGTGTTGCTGGTCAGATATTTAAGCATAAGAGCGCATACATCACACCCCTTGACAAAAACCAGCAAGAATTGTACGCATGTGCACCCGAATATACAGTTGTGCTAAAAAGTTTGCATACCGTGGCAGAAATTATAAAATGTTAGTATTGATATTGAAGATATCTGTCTTTTATTTAAGGATAGATATTATATTATATGAAACCATTTATTATCATAGTTGTTTGGCTCCTTTTTAAATCATGATAACAGAAATCACCCAAAAGTTTACACACTTTGGAATGTTTGGCCTTGGTACAGACACAAAAGGTGACAAACACAGGAAAAATGTCAATTGAAGGTTAATTTCCCACATCTGTGGCTTTTTAAATTGCAGTTAGTGTCTGTGTATAGTCAATGAGTTTGTTAGCTCTCACGTGGTTGCACTGAGCAGGCTAGATACGGAGCCATGGGGAGCAGAAAAAAAAACTGTCAAAAGACCTGCGCAACAAGGTAACGGAACTTAAGATGTAAAAGGATATAAAAAGATATCCAAAGAATATGCCAGTCAGTACTGTTCAAACAATTATTAAGAAGTGGAAATGCAGGGATTTCTTGATTCTAAGCCAAAGTCAGGTAAACCAAGAAAGATTGCAGCCACAACTGCCAGAAGAATTGTCTGAGACACAAAGAAAAAACCAAAGGTAACATCAGGAGAAATACATGCCGCTCTGGAAAAGGTGTGGTTGTTTCAAGGAGCACAATATGACAAAAATGAGTTGCATGATCAAGTTGCCAGAAAGAAGCCTTTACTGCACCTATGCCACAACAAAAGCCTGGTTACAATATTACCAGCAACACCTTGGCACACCTCACAGCTTCCAGTACACTGTTATCTGGAGTGACGAGTCCAAAATAGAGCTTTACGCTCACAACCATAAGCGCTGTTTGGAGAGGGGTATACAGCGACAAGATGAAGCATGGTGGTGGCTCACTGATGTTTTAGGGGTGTGTAGGCTCTAAAAGGCACGGGGGAATGTTGGTAAGACTGATGGCAAGACGAATGTAGCATGTTATCAGAAAATACTGGCAGACAATTGGCATTCTTCTGCATGAAAGCTGCTCATAGGATGCTCTTGGACTTTCCAACATGACAGTGACCCTAAGCACAAGGCCACGTTGACCCTCCAGTGGTTACAGCAGAAACAGGTGAAGATTCTGGAGTGTCCATCACAGTCTCCTGACCTTAATATCATCAAAAATACAGTTCATGCAAGACAAAAAAAGACTTTGTATGAACTGGAGGCAATTTGCAAAAATGAATGGGCAGCTATACCGCCTGCAAGAATTCGAGGCATCATAGACAACTATTACAAAGAACTGCACACTGTCATTGATGTTAAAGGGGCAGTACACAGGTGGGTGGCACTGCTGGGCACTGATCATCAGTGCCGCTCTGTTCTCTGCCAATTGCCAGTTTTCAGCAGTACTTTTCTCATGCTGTGACAGTGTGAGGAAAGTGCAGCTGATAACTGGCAATTGTATTTACCCGGTGATCTGCATTGTCATTGGGCACAGCTGATCACGTGGTAAAAGGTCGCTGTGGTTGGCTTCTTACCACATCACGTGATCAGCTGTGTCCATAGGACACAGCCATTAAGGAGATCGCTGGGTGTGCGCTGCTTGGGGCGCATTCTGGGAGGACATCATATGACACCCTCCAGAACTGGGCAACAGTGCTGTAGCCATCATTCGGCTATAGTGCAGTTGCCAAGTGGTTAAAAATGTCATATAACATCAGTTTTCTTTAACCAATAGAATGCATTTCTTATGTCCAGCTCCTCTCCCTTTGCTGCTACTACTCCCGCTGCTATTAGTCAATTTCCACCTGTCAAAATGCAGCCGCTCTTGTGTACAATGACAAACTTCTAAGCTGTTTAGTATTTGTAAAAGGGTTCCATCTAGTGGAATATATTGTGTATGACAGTCATTAAAAATTTGAAAAATCTGTTCTTGTGAATGTAATAGCACTTGAAAATACACTCACTGGACACTTTATTAGGTATCCTCAATACCTTCAGGGCTTTGCAGCCCTGCATATCCAGCTGAGGCTGGAACCGACAACACCAACCTGAGCATCAGTGTTGTTTCAGGGCCTTGCAGCCCTTCCTGTCTCACCTCGGCTGAGGTGATTGACACCAAATCTCCATCTGGAGATGATGATCACCACCAGTCATCTCCAAAACCCTCAGGATGTTAGAGCCCTGCTAGTCCCTCCTTGGCCAAGGCTGGGACTAACATCAGCGCCTCCAAACTGATGCAAGCGAGTGATCAGCACCCACGGATCCAGTGTAGTGGTCCGGGGATTTGAAATCCTTGCGCTTTTCCCTCTTCTATCTGCAGTACTTCTGGGTCAGATCAGAGCGATGTTCTGTGCTGGTGATGACCGGTCAAAATCTCACTGATCCGTCCCAGAAGCGTTGCACAGTAGAAGAAGAAGAGCAGGGATTTCAAAGCCACTACACAGGCTACGTGCGCACTGACAGCTCAGCACCCACGGAGGTAGGTACAACAGGGACCGGGTGAGTGGGCATGGTGTATGGTGTTAGTGTTTACCTTTTCAGAAAAAAATGAAAAGGTTAACTAAGTAGAGAGCATACCACAGATGGTTGATCCAGGGACTAATGCGATCGGGGGGGGGGGGGGTGTCAAGAAGGAATTTTTTTTCCTTCCTCT
Source organism: Staurois parvus (assembly GCF_062004578.1). Taxonomy (NCBI): domain Eukaryota; kingdom Metazoa; phylum Chordata; class Amphibia; order Anura; family Ranidae; genus Staurois; species Staurois parvus. The sequence goes on along the minus strand of NW_028317947.1, from coordinate 9,692,507 downwards.
GGATCAACTGTGCGTTATGGAATTCACCTGCAAAACATCCCATCATCAAGTCCTATACATACAGAAGAAACCACCAAGAACTTGTGTCCTGCACCTACAGCGTTTCCTTTTGATAGAAACCACTAAGCTTTGTGCCCTGACACAGTGAAACCGCCAAGAGTTTCTTCCCTGTAGGTGCAGTGTTTTTATACTGGAACCGCTAAGCTTTGCTCTGTATATCTGGGGAAATAAAACTGGCCAGAGAGGGATTACTTTGACGCAGTTGGCCAGCTTAAACATGTATTGCAATATATGTGAACCAAAAATCCCTCTTTTATGGAAAGTTGGCTAGAAAAGAATAAGAATGTATAGAAGTGCAGAGTATTCATTCAGAATTTCTGCCAACACAGCACAAAACAACACAAGGCCACCTGTTGGAGTGCGCTGCACATTCTTTGCAAGATTTGGGAAAAACTATGAAACAAGATGGTGGCAGAAGGTGGGAGGAGCTCATCTTTATTTATATTGGCCTTATCGTTTCTTAGAAGCAATGCCATTTTATTCAGATTTAATGAGGCTCTCCTAAAAAATATATCCCTTAGCATAGTTTAAATAACTTGAAAATAATTAAGAGGGACACCTCAAAGGGCTTGAGAAAAAAATGAGGTGTGCAAAGTGTGTGGTCAAGAGGGCCTGAGGGAACACTGAAGAGAAAGAAGAAATAAAACAAGTCCTATGATTGGCCTCAGTGAGAATAAAATAAGTCCCTTCACTGATATCAGTGGTATTAAAATAAACTCAATCATTGATGTCAGTGGGATAATGAATACTTTATCATTGAAGTCAGTTGCAAAATAATAAAGCCTATCACTACTGTCAGTTGAAATAAAAAAAATCCCATCACTGGTGTCAATGGAATAAAATAAGTCCTTTCATTGGTGTCGGTGGTATTAAAATAAATTCAATAATTAATTTCAATGACATAAATTATGCACTCCATGTATGTTGGGGGGAAAAAATCCCATCACTAGTGTCAGCTGAAAAAAAAAATGAATCCCATCAGTAATGTCAGTGGAACAAGTCCTATTGTTGAGTCAGTGGGAATAAATAAATAAGTCGCACCATAGGTGTCAGAGAATAAAACAAGTCCTGTCATTGGTGTCAATGAGAAAAAAGCCTCATCATATGTGACAGAGGTATTAAAATAAACTCAGTCATTGATGTCAGTGGGATAAAGTATATTTCATCATTGATTTCAATGGCAAAATAATAAATCACTAATCACTAATCTCAGATGAAATAAAATGAATCTCATCATTGATGTCAGAGGGATAACTCCCATTGTGGTGTCAATGACCTGTGGCATGACCTTAAGAGAGCGATTCACACCAGACATCCCAACAATATTGCTACACTGAAACAGTTTTGTGAAGAGGAGTGGTCCAAAATTACTCCAGATCGTTGTGCAGGTCTGATCTGCAACTACAGGAAACGTTTGGTTGAGGTTATTGCTGCCAAAGGAGGGTCAACCAGTTATTAAGTCCAAAGGTTCACATACTTTTTCCTCCCTGCACTGTGAATGTTTACATGTTATGTGCAATTAAACCATGGCAACATCTAATGTTTGTGTAGTACTATGTTCAGCAGACTGTGTTCTTCTATTGTTGTGACGTTCAGAGCACATTTTATGCCCAATTCATGCAAAACTCCACGTAATCCCAAGGGGTTCACATACTTTATCTTGCAACTGTAGACCTGGACGTGTGGGCGGTCCACCATTATAGTGCAGGTTCTATGAGCCTGTGTGGGAGGTGGAGCCAGGGACAAAATGTGGGAGGAGACCAGGGGCGGACTGACAACTCATGGGGCCCCCGGGCAATAGGGGATCATGGGGCCCCTGTGTCCTTGCCCAAACTCAAAAAAGCCTATGAAAAAGGTACCAGGGGCATCTCATGGGGCCCCCTACTGACCCCGGGCCCTGGGGCAGTGCCCAAGTTTCCAAATGGTCAGTCCGCCCCTGGAGGAGACTCACCTAGTCTCTTGGTAAATGAAGGAAGATAAAAGAACTTAATATGAGAAATGGGCAGAGCAGAATAGTTAGGGGCGGGTCAGAAGGAGCATATTGTAATCCCTCTTCTACAGTGTTCTGGGGGAGGTACTAGAAGAGGAGACTGCAGCTGTCAGCTGTGCCGCCCCCACACACACACACACACACACACACACACACACACAGTGCCCGAGTCATGTGACTCTTCCTTGTCCTGGGCCTGCTTCCATTAGTATGGAGACATATAACCCCCATCAATTGTAAATATAATCAGGCACAAGTAAGATTGCCTTCACTTCTGACCGACATGGGAGCCTCGTGTTTTTTGTGCGTGGTTTTTTTTGTGTGTTTTTGGCACGACATGTAGGGCAGTCCTCATGTTAATAAAAGTGCCCACAGTAGCTCCTGTACCCTTCTTTTGGGTCGGCTTTGGTGTGTTTTTGAATAGCATTTTCGTTTTTTCCCATTCCTGCAACAAAACACACGTTTCTTTAGTGATTTTAGGGTGCCATTATTATTATTATACAGGATTTGTATAGTGACAACAGATAACGCAGTGCTTTATAACATAAGGGCAGAAAGTACAATTACAATACAAATGAATACAGGAGGGATCAGAGGGCCCGGCTCCATTAACAATGAATGGCACCCAATTGCAGAATCCATATGCTGACCAATGTGTGTCACCAAAAAAAACCTAGACAAAAATGTGCTTTTGGCATGCGCCTGGTGTGAAGGCGGCCTTAATGACTTCAAATACTATTCAATGCTTCAGGGAGAAAAATGAGTATTTAGCAAAGAAGGGGAAAATAAAGTCCAGCAGTGAAAGGGTCAAAATTATCATTAAAAATGAATATCTGAGATCTCACCCCTCCCCCTCTCTGGCAGTTGCAGTTCCTTATGTCTGTGGACATAACTACAGCCCCCCCCCCCCCCATAATCTGCTGCACCCCCTTTTTGAATACAGCACCATTCACATCTGTGCATTGTGGGAATGCATGCAGACGCTTTTTTGCACGCATTGCGCTTGCGGTGCACGTCACATGTCAAATGCGCTATAAAAAGCACAAAGCTCCATGCCAGGGAAGGTCCTGGAGTTTCTTTTTAGCATGTTTTGTTGCACAGAGAAAAGCCCATTCACTTGAATCATGTGCTGTTGTGCTAACAATGCAGCTAAAAAAAAAAAACATGAAAAAGGTGCAATGAATGTGATGCAGCACTGTGAATGAGGCCCATCAACCCCTGCTTACCAGCTGAAAGTTAAAATCAAGAAGACTGGAAATGCCTGCACCATCTGCCAGCAAGTGAGAGAAAATATCAAAAATGAGCAAAAAAACAAAAAAAAAACAGAACAAAAACTGTCCATCAGTGAAAGGGTTAACATGATCATAAACATGAATATCTGAGCGCTCACCCCTCCCCTTCTCTGGCAATGGCAGTTACTTGTGTCTGCTGACATCCCTCCCCCCTCCCCCGCTGAGCCTCATATATAATCTGCTGCACCCCCTTTAGATTCACCCTAGGTTCACAGGTAAGCATTTTGCAGAAACGCAGTACAGTCCAATTAACATGATTTCCTATAGGACATGTTCACACCTGTGCGTTTTCACCCGATGCGTTTTTGGAAAGGGTCAGGGACTTTTTTAAAACACAAAAAGTTGCGTTTTTGGTTCTATAGACTTCAATGGAAACACTGCAGGAAAGCATGTAGTGCATTTTTGCTATGTTTTTTATGCGTTTTTGCCATGTTTTTGATATGTTTTGCATTTTAAACCTGCCTAGCAACAAGAAACAAAGAAAAGCATCAAAAACGCAAAACGCAATGCAGAAACATCTCAAATGCAACCTGCATAGGTGTAAACCTAGCCTAAGTCCCCATCATCCCCCAATTACCAGCTGAAAGTTAAAATCAGGAAGACTGGAAATCCTTGCACCAGATGCCAGCAAGAGAGAAGATACCAAAAATGAGCAAAAAAAACAAAACCTGTCGAGCAGTGAAAGGGTTAACATGATCATAAACATGAATATCTGAGCGCTCACCCCTCCCTTCTCTGGCAGTGGCAGTTACTAATGTCTGCTGACATCCCTCCCCCGTCCCCCGCTGAGCCTCATCTGTAATCTGCTCACTCCCTTTTAGATTCACCCTAGGTTCACACGTAAGCATTTTGCAGAAATGCAGTACAGTCCAATTAACATGATTTCGTATGGGACATGTTCACATTTGCGCGTTTTCACCTGCTGCGTTTTTTGGAAAGGGTCAGGGACTTTTTTAAACGCAAAAAGTTGCGTTTTTGGTTCTATAGACTTCAATGGAAACACTGCAGGAAAGCATGTAGTGCATTTTTGCTGTGTTTTTTTATGCATTTTTGCAGTGTTTCTGATGTGTTTTGCGTTTTAAACCTGCCTAGCAACAAGAAAGAAAGAAAAAAAAATCAAAACCGCAAAACGCAATGCAGAAACAGCTCAAATGCAACCTGCATAGGTGTGAACCTAGCCTAAGTCCCCATCATCCCCCAATTACCAACTGAAAAATAACCATGACTATCTGAGCGCTCACCCCTCCCCTTCTCTGGTAGTGGCAGTTGGATGTGTCTGCTGATAACACTACCCCCTCCCCCACTGAGCCTCATGTGTAATCTGCTGCACCCCTTATATGGCATATATAATTTAAGTAAAATTTCCCAAACAGATGAAGAAACCAGTATTTTGAACATGGGTTTAAAATGTGCACATAGAAAATCTTTGAATAAATGCGAGATGTACATGTAGATGCACATAAATACACGCATACACTCAACTTCAATAAATATTTTTTGATGAATCCCCTTAGTATGAGAACTCAGAAGATTAAGATAGAAAAAGCAGCAGATAGTGGCCTTACAAATAGGCCCACGTTTAATCCCCAAATTTCCAACAACCATTTTGTGGAGGTCTTCCAAAATTTGGTCCTAAGGGATTTGAACCAAATTAAGCCAAAAAGGTATGTTAATCCCAGGTATATTAGTGAGGGAATAGAGTCCCTGGAGAGGCACAAGGACATCATTATATGGCCTGCCAACAAAGGTGGGGGTGTTGTTATATTACATAAAGAGTTTTATCATTCCCAATTATTAGATTTGTTACAAGATTCAGAAACGTACACTAAACTTTTGATAGATCCAACGTTGTTGTATAAAAAAGAATGAGAAATTGATACAGTGGGGTTATAAATCTAGAGTTTTATCCAAAAAAGAAATGAGATATTTGATTCCAAGTTTTTGCAGACTACCAATGATATACACGTTACCTAAAATTCATAAAAACATCCAGTGTCCACCTGCCAGACCCATTGTTAATGGCATTGGTTACGTCGAGATTAGGGGAATATTTAGATACATTTCTCCAGTTAAGTGTAGTAAACACAAAGGCATATTTAAAAGACACCAAGGACCTAATACGGTTATTGAATCAGGTTGATTTTCAGGATATCTACAATCTATTTAGTGACTGCTGACGTATCATCCTTCTACACCATCATAGGACATGATGATGTTTTTTTGGCTCTGATTTAGGCCTTGAGTAAACGGGATGATTTACCCTTTTCTCAAAAGAACTTTTTAAGAAGAGCTCTGGATTTTTGTTTATCACATCATTATTTTTGGTATCAAAATCAGTACTAAAAACAATTAAACGGTGTAGCCATGGGTGCCAAATTTGCACGGAGCTTGGCAAACTTCTTTATGTCGGAGTGGGAGGATAGATTTGTGTTTCATAATTAAAAACCTGAGCTGATCTTTTATTGCAGATCAATTGATAATCTGCTGTTTATTTGGGATGGCTCTGAATCTAATTTGCAATAGTTTATGACATATTTGAATACTAATATTCAGAATATTAAATTAGAGTACCATTATAGTCAGCAGGAAGTGAATTTCCTTGACTTCATTATTTCAAGGCAGGATAATAAACTGGTTACAAAAGTATTTTAAGCCGGTCATCTTCGTGATCGCTGTGTCCTACGGACACACCTGATCACGTGATGTGGTAAAAGGCCAATCACAGTGGCCTTTTACCCCGTGATCAGCTGTGTCCAATGACACAGCAGATCACCGGGTAAATGCAGTTGCAGGTTATCGGCTGCACTTTCCTCACTCTCACAGCGTGAAGAAAGTACTGCCGATAACGGGCAATTGTCAGAGGACGGATCAGCACTGATGATCAGTGCCCTAATGATCAGTGCCCAGCAGTGCCACCCACCTGTGCACAGCAGTGCCACCCACAAGTGCCCAGTGCCACCAACCTGTGTCCATCAGTGCCTAGTAGTGCCACCCACCTGTGCCCAGCAGTGCCACCCATTAGTGCCGTCAGTCAGTGCCCATCAGTCAATGCCACCCATCAGTGCCCATCATTGTTGCATATCAGTGTAGTATCATCAGTGCCAGCTCATCAGTGGTGCCTATCAGTGCTGCCTCATCAACGCACATCAGTGAAGGAGAAATATTACCTGTTTGCAAAATTTCATAATAGAAACAATCAAATTTTTGGCTATTTTTTCATTTATAGCGCAAAAAATAAAACACCCAGCTGTGATTAAATACCACCAAAAGAAAGCTCTATTTGTGTGAAACAAAAGGTTTCAAATTTCCTATGGGTACAATGTTGCATGACCGCGCAATTGTCATTCAAAGTGCAACAGCACTGAAAGCTGAAAATTGGCCTGGGCAGGAAAGGGGTATAAGTGCCCGGTAGGCAAGGGGTTAATGTAATCATCCAGATAGTTTTACAGGTTTTGTTAGGATGGATGGTATATATATATGTATTTTAATGGTTTGAAGTATTTTGCTTTTTGGCCACAAGATGGTGCTTGCAAACACCATATTTACATTTTATTTCAAATGGTCAGAATCAATATTTTTTTTGGCCAAGATGGTGCTCGTGAACATTTCACTCTGTCATTTGTTCTGCATGGTTAATGGAACACTATTTAAATAGCTGTGTCGTGCTGGGGGGCCAACCCTTTGATAAAGTCAGGTGACGAGACACGTGTCAGGGTCGGGCTGCACTACGTATTCTGTAATGAGGCATCCGCCTAACATTCCCCGCCGGAAATGACGTATCGCTCACGTGCAGCGAGGAGGATCAGGTGAGACTCTCACTTCATGTGGTGCACAGATACCCTTACCGGTTATTGTGGATATTTTGGCATGCTTTCATTTATTTCATGTGAGTGCAATACTTTCTATCCAATAAATGGTTTTTAATGGATTCACACTATGAGTTTCTTTTTCAATCTTTCCTTGATTACGGAGTTCAATAGTTTGGAGGGTGTCTCGCCATCATATCAGTCTCTAATTGATGAAGAGCTTGTTGATTGATGTCTGTACTACACTGACACTCACCATAAGCGCTACTGCCTATCAGGTTTGGATGGGCCACAATATCGTGAGTGCTACTGAATTGGGGGAGGTTTTCCTCTGGAGCACGTGGTGATATCTGAGTGCACTTTACTCAATCCATTATTGTTATAATGTTCACGTGGTGATTTTGGTGTATCAATAACACAGTTGTGTTCAAAATAATAGCAATAGAAAAACAGGTGGCAATTATTGCCCTTATTTAAGGAAGGAAGGCAGCAAATGTTGTACATGCTGGTTACAGTGCATTTCTCTCTGAAATTCTGAGGAAAATGGGTCGTTCCAGACATTGTTCAGAAGAACAGCGTACCTTGATTAAAAAGTTGATTGGAGAGGGGAAAACATATAAAGAAGTGCAGAAAATGATAGGCTGCTCAGCTAAAATGATCGCAAATGCTTTAAAATGGCAACCAAAACCTGAAAGACGTGGAATAAAGCGAAAAACTACCATCCAAATGGATAGAAGAATAGCCAAAATGGCAAGGACTCAGCCAACAATCAGCTCCAGGAAGATCAAAGAAGGTGTAAAGTTACCTGTGAGTACTGTTACAATTAGAAGACGCCTATGTGAAGCCAAGCTATCTGCAAGAAGCCCCCGCAAAGTCCCACTGTTGGAAAAAACATGTGCTGAAGAGGTTACAATTTGCCAAAGAGCACATTGACTGGCCTAAAGAGAAATGGCGCAACATTTTGTGGACTGATGAAAGTAATATTGTTCTTTTTGGGTCTAGTGGCTGGAGACAGTTTGTCAGACTAACACCAAACACTGAATTCAAGTCACAGTACACTGTGAAGACAGTGAAGCATGGTGGCGCAAGCATCATGATATGGGAATGTTTCTCATACTACGGTGTTGGGCCTATTTATCGCATACCAGGGATCATGGATCAGTTTGAATACATCAGAATACTTGAAGAGGTCATGCTGCCTTATGCTGAAGAGGAAATGCCCTTGAAATGGATGTTCCAACAAGAAAACGACCCCAAACACACCAGTAAACGTGCAACATCTTGGTTCCAGACCAACAAGATTGACGTTATGGAGTGGCCAGCCCAATCCCCGGATCTTAATCCAATAGAAATCTTGAGGGGTGACATCAAAAATGCAGTTTCTGAGGCAAAACCAAGAAATAGAGAAGAACTGTGGAATGTAGTCCAATCATCCTGGGCTGGAATACCTGTTCACAGGGGCCAGAAGTTGGGTGACTCCATGCAACACAGATGTACAGCAGTTCTCAGAAACAGTGCTTATACAACTAAATATTCATTAAGTGATTCAAAGGAAAGCAAAATCTTCAAACATTTTTCAGTTTATATAGTGAATGTTTGAGTTTGTAAAGAAGAATACAAACACTGCTATTTTTTTGAACAGTCTAATATTCACTTTCCATCAGTTTTTTTACAGGAACAACACATATTTGATATATTTTTCTTCGTGTTTTGATTTGGAATAGAATGTGTAGTGTTCCCAATGCATTTGTGTGTATGGAAATAAAAGCTATTAGAAGGATTTTGAGCTTTATTCACTTTTTTCAACACAACTGTATATATATATATATATATATATAATATTTTTTTTTGCGTTGCTTTTATTCATCATTGTTTCATGAGATGATGCAAGAGATTGTCAGAGACAGTGGACATGATACGAGAGATTGTGGATATGATACAACAGACCCAGTCAGAGATTGTGGATATGATATAAAAGACCCTGCATGTCTCATTAAAGAGAACCTGTCACATAAAAATCATCACGTGAAGAAAAAAAAAAAGGTTAAAAATTTTTTTATTGCAAAATATATAAAAAGTTACACCCAAGCATATAAGAGCCCTCCCAAATAAATGCACATGTTGGGGCGCATGAAAACGTTGATTGTGATAAACATGTTACAAATAGTCACATGCCGGAGTGAGAGCAATAATTCTAGCACAAGACCTCCTCCCCATGATGCTAAACTGATGAAGCATCGCCTAAAGAAAATATAGGGTACTGTAGTTTATCGCCATTTCATAGGCACACACAAATTTCATGGTTGGGCGCAACCTCGCCTTCTATATTTTACCAAGCAGCTCAGTGTGGGAGCTCATTCTAGCTGTGAGAGGTTCAGGGGAAGCATCGCTTTTTTCTGCTCCTTGTTCTCTCTAGGGTTTCTGCTATTTCAGCCATGGGGTGTTGCTCTAGATGTCACAAAGCCAGAGAAGATGATGACTATTACCACCAGTCATCACTAAAACCCTCAAGTTGTCCGAGTTTCCAAATGGTCAGTCCACCCCTGGCTGGGACTAACATCAGCACCTCCAACCTGCTGGAGGTTTCCTCCACACCGTCAGGGTATTGCAGCCCTGCAGATCCAGCTGAAGATAGAACCGACATCAACCTGGGCACAGAGAGTGTCCTTTCAGGACCCTGCAGTCCTTCTCATCCTGCCTTGGCCAGGGCTGGAACCACAGACACCAAACCAAGCTGTGACATGACAAGCTTCATATTGCACAATGTGCTCGGAGAGGGAAGCTTTGGAAGGGTAAGTACTCATTTACTCCCCTGCTACTTAGATTAGTAGCTCCACCCACAAAACAAATCCCTCCCTGGTAATCAGACATTATGTACCAACCATCAAAAATGGCTTCAGCTGCTGATAGACTAAATCATCACCCACTGCCTTCTCAAATCAAATTCCATGAGGTCCCCTTCCATCATGTGGTCTCACTTTTCTATTCCTTAGTATGAGGAGTGCAGCATAAAAACACCAAGAAGAGCACTAGGAGGAGTTTTGAACACAAAAGCAGATAGGTCTCAGTGCCAGAGATAGAAGAGGACAGTCTGTGTCTGAACCCGTCACTCTTCACCACAAACTATTTCTGCTTCATAGTCAGTGCTAGTTACACCCTGCCCCAGTCCTGAACACCCCTTTCAATATGATGCGTGTGCTTTTTTACTAGGGGACGTGCTTCTATTTCTGCTTTACAGAGATAGAAAGCAGCATGTCCCTGCTGACAGGAGAGAGAGCTGTGTTGTATACACACAGGTCTCTCCCCCCAGTCAGCTTTTCTTGCAATCGCATGAATCGCTGGCCGGGACCTGGTGATTGACATCTCTGGAAACCAATAACGGCTCGGGTAGGGCGGCGCGCACGCACCCCCTACCCGGAATTGCAAAATCATGATTTGCAAAGCACAGCCACCCTGTAGCAGTATATCTACTACAGGGCGGTCCTTAAATGGTTAAAGAGCTATCTTTTTTAAACAGGAGCTCTGCTTTACCACACATTGATAAGAATATTTACATCATGTTGAGATCTCTTACACAAAGCTCTAACACAGTAATTAGAAACAGTATGCATACCCTTGAACAGAACTGTGCTCATTACAGGCTCACAAAACAATATCACAATCAGCTAGGATTTGGAAACAAAAATCAGTCATTCCATCCTCACCATATTTCTGGTGAAGAATCCTCTATTATAATGATTGTCACAGATATCAGGTGACTAACAGATGTCAGCACAATGCCTAGAATGAGTAATCGGCCAGCCTGGAGAAGACAGAGTTAAAGGAGGTACTCGTGACCAAATATTTAGGAATGAGAAGGTGTGTCGCTGACGGGAAGGGGTCCCCCTCTACAGCAACTATCAAATACAAATCACAACTGCAGAGAGAGGGCTAGAGGGGGTGAGCATGGAAACCTCCTATTTCCTATAGGAAGTGGGGCTGTGCAGTGTTTGCCCAGGGAGGAACCTCATGTTACACAACGTCTTCATCTTAGGAATCATGAATCATTTGCTGCAATAAATGTCTGCATTAGTTGTCAGTGCTTTCCTGACCACTTAAAGTATGTTCATCACCTCCAAACAACGGAGATACAGTAGTCATCTAGATACAGTAGTCATCTAGTCTGCAGGTCTCTAGATGCTGAGGGAATAAAACAAATCCAGCATAGGTGAAAAAAACAACTTCTTCTCATCTTATTTTAAACTGGTTATACCTGAATTGAATCCACTTTAAATAAGAACTTATCCATTAAGTAGTCTGCACAAGGAAATATGTGGCTACTAACTGCAGCTGGAAAAAGTTGGCTATTAACCACTTGCCCTCCTGAGGATATACCCCCCTTAATGACCAGCCCTCTTTTTGCTACTTGGTGCTGCACTTATTCAACTGATAATTGTGCGGTCATGCAATGCTGCACCCAAATGAAATTTACGTCCTTTTTTCACAAAAATAGAGCTTTCTTTTGGTGGTATTTGATCACCTGTGTGCTTTTTATTTTTCACGCTATAAACAAAAAAAGACCAAAAATTTTGAAGAAAAACAATATTTTTTACTTTCAGCTATAAAAAATATATAGTAAACTCAAAGTTGGTTATAAATTTAGGCCAAAATGTATTCTGCTCCATGTTTTTGGCAAAAAAAACTCCCAATAAGTGTATATTGATTGCTTTGTGTGGAAGTTGTAGCGTCTACAAACTATGGTATAGATACTGCAATTTACGCCATTTTTTTGCTATACAGCACTGCGCTAGTTTACGGACAATTGCGCGGTCATGCAATACGGTACATAAATGAAATTTATGTCCTTTTTTTTCACACAAATAGAACTTTCTTTCGGTGGTATTTGATCGCCTGTGCGTTTTTTATTTTTTGCGCTATAAAAAAAAAGGCTGGCAATTTTAAAGAAAAAAAAAAACAATATTTTGGACTTTTTGCTATAAAACATGTCCAGTAAAAAAAAAATTAAAAATCAAATTTCGGCATAAATTTCGGCCAAAATGCATTATGCGACATGTCTTTGCTAAAAAAAACCAATACGTGTAAATTAATTGGTTTTCGTGAACGTTTTATAGCGTTTACAAATGGCGGGAAAGATACTGGGATTTTTTTTTTTTTTTATACTAATAATGGCGGCGATCAGCGACTTATGGCGGCGATCAGTGACTTATGTCAGCGATCAGCGACTTATGGCAGGACTGGGGGGGAACTGACTTGGGGTCACTGACACATCCAGTGACACCAATACAGTGATCAGTGCAAAAAAAAACAAAAAAAAAACACTGACACTGTACTAATGGCACTGGGGAGGAAGGGGTTAACTTTTTTTATTCACTAAAAGGGTTAACTGTGTGAGGGGAGTGTTTTACTAGGGGACATGCTGATCGGGAGAGATAAACTCTTCTCTCCTGATCAGCATGTCAGGAGCTGTCAGGGAACTGACAGAAAGCAGAGCTACTGCAGCCCTGCTCTCTGTCAGTGATTGCCGCTAATCGGCAGGACACAGCTGGGCGACTGACACCCGCGGCTGGGATCGGTGGTGCAGGTAGGGCGGCGGCGCGCCTCACGCATGCCCCCTACCTGTTTTGCAAGCGCACGTTTTAAAACGTGCTTTTGCCCAGCTGTGCCGCCCTGCCACCGTGTTTCTACAGTGGCTGGGAGGCAAGTGGTTAAAGTATGATGTAACAGTTCCAAAATACATTTAATCTATAATATTCGTGGCATTTTAGGTCAACACTAAACAATCAAGGGTACGATGTCTGCAACATTGTTATGCTTAAGCTTATAGCCCACAAGCCATGGCCGTTACAATAGGTTGGTTTCACTTAATTCATATTGCATAAAAATACAGCAGAAGTGAGACTCTACCTGAAAAAGTACATAAGAGAAACCCCATAGTAACACAGTATTATGATTCTGATACCTTACGTTCTTAAGTTCACCTTTAGAACATGTAACATGTTCCCATAGCCGTAGCTGCCCCCGCCTCCCTCTGACAGACAGTACGGGGAGAAGTCTCCTTGTACTAATCTGTCAAATTTGAACAGAGCTCCGCCCACACGGCCCTGTCACTCATTCAGAGCTCTGTGAATGAGAGCCTACATGTCCTGGCAGCCTTAGCGGCTGTCGGCTTGTAGCTTTCAATGAACTACCATGGCTCTGTGGAGCGCCGTGGTAGTTCATTGAAGCTTCCTGCCAGAATATCTGCTTGATCGTACATCCCGTACGGCAAGCAGATATTCTGACAGGTCTGCAGGAGACCTGCATGGCATCAGCGATCTACTGATCGCTGGTCCAATGCTTTTACAGGCTCCTTTGGACAAAAATAATAGATGTACATTATTTTACCTGCAAAATAATGTGCATTCATTATTTTTGTCCAAAAGGTGAACTTATCCTTTAAGTATAACTTTTGTCTCTGAGTGATATGGAAATATTAGCTTGGGGTATACTGATCCTTAAAGATGTAAGGTGGCTGCCATGGTAGATGCATGGAGCCCAGCACAGGAAATGGGCTAAGCCCTCATAAGTACTCCACAACCCCACCACAGCTGCTTCCGTGTATAACAACTCCAACCTTACTCCAGCAAGACTGGTCAAACAGCCTTGTCTCTGTGGGTAGCCTCATACAATCCTAGTGGGTCATTCTTGGGAGAAGTCGTCAAATGGCCAGTTGGAATTTGTTTAGCCCACAGTATCGTTTCTTAGAAATAAGCCAGAACTGCGCTTCACTCCCTCCATTAAAGCAAATCTGTCAGATAAGAGAACTCTGCTAACCTGCTCATCCAACTTTTCCCTCAAAGCTAAGGAACCCTATACATTTTTTTTTTCAACCAGCGGGTTGAAAGAAAAAAAAAAAAAACCCAACTCCCCCATCTTCACGTTCAAGGCTAATGGGGAATCCCTCCCGCTGGGTTATTTTATTCTGAAAGCAGGGAGATTTCACCACCATTAGAATACACTGATTAGTGCAGAGCCAGCGGCACAGATCGATCTGGAAAAAAAAAAAAAAAAAAACACGACAGGCCAGTTGTACAGAATTCGACTGGTAGATCACCTTCTCACAACCAGCCTGTCCATACATGGAACACAATTCAGACAGTCCCTGCTGAAATGGCTGCATTTCGAGCCATGTATGGCCACCTTAAGCCCTGAAATACTTGCCTTCATTGTAGACACTAACAATGAGCAAACTTATGAAAACTTTGATTAGTTTTACTTCTGCCAAACATTTTAAGAAATTTGGAATTTCTGAAACAGAAATCCCAATGAAGTCAATGAGAATCTGACCCAGGCACCATAGAGTGTTTATTATAGAGCAGCAAATAATTGTGCAGAACATTTTTTTGGAAGCTCCTGGAAGCCCTGTCTGGTGAGATGACGGGGTCAAAAAAAAAAAAAATCAAAAGCAGTCTGGGGAAATTAGAAAAAACAACAGTGGCTCTACGTGTTAAGCGAAGGGTTAAAACCCAACAAGTACTTTTTTTTTCTGTCCTGTTGGTGAGGATTGTCTTTCCTTTCTGTTCTGTAGACACAAAAGTAAGGCAGGTTCTCTCCAAAGTTAGAAAGTAGCAGAAATTCTTTCTTAGGCCTGTTTCACATCAAGCGGATTTGCGGCCCGCATTTGCAAAGGCATAGCAGCCCATTCAAAAACAGCAAACCCAAATATTCCTGCGCTTGGGGATGAACTCAATATGGGCTATGACCACATCTCGGATGTCCTCGAATGTGCACTCCTTGCTGCCCTCAGAGGCCCGGGGAAGTCCAAATGTACTGGATATAAAGAAAACAAACAGAGGGAGCACCGGCCTAGTGCATTACCTAAAAAGACCTTTATTAAAGCAATAAAAATAGGTATTATACTCACAAACAACAATAATGTCAAAGGCACATCATGAAAGCACTGTCCAATCCACACTACATGTCTGTCCACAATGGGAACCCTGGACTTCCAACAGGCTAACACGTTTCGAGGACTTGCCTCTTCCTCAGGGCTCTGTGGACAGATTGTCGTTTGTGAGTACCATACCTCTTTTTATTGCAGGTTAGAAATTTATTATTAATATTTATTACAGGTACTTCTATAGCGCCAACATTTTATGCAGCGCTTTACATATATATTGCACATTCACATCAGTTCCTGCCCTCAAGGAGCTTACAATCTAAGGTCCCTAAGTCACATTCATACATATACTCTAAGGCCAGTTTAGACAGGAGCCAATTAAAACTACCAGCATGTCTTTGGAGTGTGGGAGGAAACCCAAAGGAAACCCACGCAGGCACAGGGAGAACATGCAAACTGCAGTCAGGTAGTGACATGGTTGGGACTCAAACCGACAACCTAAGTGCTGCCAGGCAGAAGTGCTAACCACTTAAACTAACTATCAGGGTTCCCCTGTAATGGATTACCCAACACAAACACGCAGCACTTGTACCTTTTTAGCATTTTGTCAGGACTCAGCCTTTTAACACAGTGGAGAGAGTCATGAGCTTTACACAGAATAAAACTTACTAAGAATTTCTGCAAATCAGCCATACTTGAGCCCCTCACCATGTGAATAAGAAAAGCCTAAATGGCACATACACACTGTCCACAATCCTGACAGCCAACACCTTGCAATATATATCTAAAATAAAAGCACATTGAATACTATATACATAATGTTTTTACCGCCATTCTTGTCATGCTAATATACAGTATATAAAGCAGGATGATGCAGAAAAAATGAACATACATTCCTTGCTGCCCTGCAATCATCAGGAAGCAGTGTCACTTGGGCTCTCATATACTAGGGCTGGTGTTGAAAGCACGGAGGCAGCCAGTAATGAATGACACTTCCGTACTCAATCTGCAAGCAGGACACACAGTATGGGAAACTTTACACTACTGCTCATGTTAGGCTACTTCCACACTGATCTTCAGCAAAAACGCACATGAGTTTTTGCAACTTTTTTACCATGTTTGCAGTGCGTTTTTCACAGGATTCAAAAAGACGCACCAAAAACGCAACGCGTGTGTGCTTTTGCTGCATTTTTCATTGATTTCAATGGAGAGGTTTGTTTTATACACAAAAGCAAAAAGGGATCCATGTGATAGGAGCCCTTATTGTGACATATCTGATGCTGACAGGCATCCAGGTGCGATGCTTACAGTCATGTAATCTTAGGGCTAGTCATCTTTGGTCTATACCAGGGGTGGGCAACTGTGACCCTCCAGCTGTTGGTGAACTACAAGTCCCATCATGCCTCTGCCTTTAGGAGTCATGCTTGTAACTGTCAGTTTTGCAATGCCTCATGGGTCTTGTAGTTCTACAACAGCTGGAGGGCCACAGTTGCCCACCCCTGGTCTATACCAAAATCCAGCCCTGCTTATCACATAGGATTTCCATGCTACTCCACTCCATTCCAAGAAATCCATTAAAAATGATTAATCTTTAAAAACTCACGCTAAAGCTGGCCATATACTAGAAGGTTTTTGAACAAATGTCAGTCAAAAGTACTTCAAAATTTGGTTTGTTTTTAACATTCAATTTTAGAATGCATTCACTTTATATAACAAAAACCATAAACACTGTTCGTTCCCTCAGTCTCTAATCATCTCCTGTATTGTGCCCCCATTCTCTGACCATCTCCTGTATTGTAGCCCCATTCTCTGACCATCACCTGTATTGTGCCCCCATTCTCTGACCATCTCCTGTATTGTACCCCCATTCTCTGATCATCTCTTGTGTTGTGCCCCCCCAGTCTCTGACCTTCTCCTGTATTGTGCCCCCAGTCTCTGACCATCTCCTGTATTGTGCCCCCAGTCTCTGACCATCTCCTGTATTGTGCCCCCAGTCTCTGACCATCTCCTGTATTGTGCCCCCAGTCTCTGACCATCTCCTGTATTGTGCCCCCAGTCTCTGACCATCTCCTGTATTGTGCCCCCAGTCTCTGACCATCTCCTGTATTGTGCCCCCAGTCTCTGACCATCTCCTGTATTGTGCCCCCAGTCTCTGACCATCTCCTGTATTGTGCCCCCAGTCTCTGACCATCTCCTGTATTGTGCCCCCAGTCTCTGACCATCTCCTGTATTGTGCCCCCAGTCTCTGACCATCTCCTGTATCGTGCCTCCAGTCTCTGACCATCTCCTGTATCGTGCCCCCAGTCTCTGACCATCTCCTGTATCGTGCCCCCAGTCTCTGACCATCTCCTGTATCGTGCCCCCAGTCTCTGACCATCTCCCGTACTGTACAATCTCATGTATTAGGCACCAATACTTTGGCCATCCTCTGCTGCATGTCTGCCGTTTCTGGCATCTTTCTGTAGCATTACATTAACTGAATTTTAGCTGAACCCTTTGGAGATGGGTCTATACCAAATTAATTGACTACCAATGGTGTAAACAAAACTTCGGGATACAATTCGAGAACAGGAACTAAAAGAAATGGGATTTTTTTGTAAATATACATCCTTTAATTTGTTTTTTATACTGGATGTTCCACAGATGGTGGATATTACACAATTGTTGAGCCAAAAAAAAAAATCTAGCCCTGATAATCAACCTGCTTTAACAGGCACATAGGAAATCCACTGGATGAATATTAAATTGAACATTTGTAGATGATGTCAGCATTCCCAACTCCCATCTAAAACCTATGACTAGTTCTAGCCAGAAGCAAATGTGAGAGCCTGCTAAATCTGTCTGCAACTAAGCACATAAAACTCAGATTATGAATTAAATAAATTGAATAAACTGACTTCAGAACAGTGACTATTCCTGGCCAACACTAGCAGTTCCCTTATCGATTTTACTTGTTGCCTTTAGCTGCCCTTTAACAAGCACACTTTGAGATTAATAGAATTCCATGCGCCAGCTGGGTCATGCTGCCCTTTTTTTCCCTATTAAATGAAAAATCTCAAAAGCTTTGATCTGTCTCCTGCTTTCATACCCAGGATTTAGTTTTGTATATACTCAAGGTATTTTAGCTAAGCTTGCAAATTCTTATTTCAAAGCTCAGAATTCTAGCTATGTGCTGTAATGTATTAGGGCTAATAATGAGCAAGGCTTAATGGAAATTGAAGGGGGAAGAAATAGGATTTGTCTTCACCTGTATTTTCATTAGGAATACATTTCCAGCACAGGAGCTGCAAACATACATGAGGAGCCAAGTAATCTAAAGTTCGTGTAGCAGAACAGGGTTACAGCAGGGCCAACCAGGAGTAATGTTTTGGAAGTCTGATTTGCTCTGTGTGCTCAGATTGAAGACAGGAAAGAAAAGAGGTATCTGAACCAAGATTCAACCTGGATCACACCTAGTCCCATTCCACAAGAAGAATAAGGCTAGCCATACACACACAGATTTATCTATCAAGATATTAATAGAGAGCAGAAGGTGGGGGATGGAGATCCAAAGTCATATCATCCCCCCCCTTGCTAAGGGGATTTATTGGTGCCACACCCCTTAATAAGACACTGAAGATACCATCCCTGACTGAAAAAACTAATGGGGTTTAAAGGCGCCATACCACAATACAATTACCAACTATATAGAAAATACAACATTATTGATAAAATTCTAACCACTGTTGTGGTAATCAAAAATTGAGCGCATAGTGCATTCTTCTTACAAAGCTTGTAAGACTGATAACAAGCACAACAGATAACCGTTAGTGCAGAATGAGGCTTCGGATAGATAGATATCATGACTAGCATAACTAGCATAATTGGTACAAGAATTGTTTGCTATTGCTCTCCATAACTGACATAGTTTTTACAAGTAGATACTTGGCTTTTGTTCTCCAATGCGTTTTGCGGGACACAGCCCGCTTCTTCAGGGAAAAAGTATAAAAACTCTGAAATTATACAAAATAAACCGAAAATTTAAAATAAAACATATAACATTGAAATCATAATAATAAATCTAACACACTCCATTGGCATTTACCTAAAATGACATCAAAGACCTCGCAGGAGGCCAGTGGAAAAGCATGAGCATACAGTCCAGACAAAGGTAAGAAGGATCTCTCACTTAGGGAATATCGATGTCTGCCAATTGAACACAAATTATCGGTCCGCAGCAGGAGACTGTAAACTCATCAAAAATATCAAAGATTTTTAAAGTGTCCCAGGGAATTACAAACTACACCCCTGCTCCCCACACTAATTACATATAAAGACCCTAAAAAAGGGAACTACAGTACAAGCAAGACAAAATGTCTACCATATCCCTAATGTGATCTCAAATTCACTATTACAAAATGTACAACAGTTTGTTCTACTCTCCTCAATACAAAGAGAGAAAGGGAAGACATACTGAATAGGTCCATTAATAAATGTTAATTGGATGCATACCAGGTCAGACAAAGTGCTCTTATAGTTGAACAAGCGGCTCCCAACAGTCAAAGTCCCTCTGGCAAAAAGGAAACAGATCCCTATATAGTAGTAATGGTGCTCTCAAACCGTTCTGGAAACACAGCAGAAATGGTGCTGCCGATCCAACCAAAAGACACAGCCAAAGAGGTGCATTCTCCATTGTTTATGACTTTAATTGCGAACTAAACCACCAAAATACAGGCGTTCCCGCCCTGCGGCGCATGTGTGTCATTGTCTTCAACGTAAATGCATAAAATCATGGCGCTCGGAGTCACCAGCTGACGTGCCATGACGATGGACGTCACATGATCATGGCCGTTTTTAAGAAGTCATTGTATAAAGACATCGAAGATCAAACACCAGTCAGCTACCACCGGGATGCACCAGAAAGAAAACAAGCCGCCAAGTCAGAACGCACACATGAACCAAGTCCGGCATTCTTTTGATGAATTTTATCAATAATGTTGTATTTGCTATATAGTTGGTAATTGTATTTTTGTGGTATGGCGCCTTTAAAACGCCATTCGTTTCTCTATCAAGATGTCAGGCAGGGTCTCTCTGATTGGGCATTGGTGAGTGTCATTCAAACATTTGGTCAAAACTGACCAGTTTCAATGTAATGTCGGAATCCACCCACGTGCCTGACCGGCAACTGGCTCAGCCTCCCAACGTGCCGCTCCCTCCCCCTCCACAGCTTGGTGCTTCAGTGAGCACGGGAGGGTCACAGCAGAGAGCTGGTGACTGACAGTGCTCAGAGCAAACCCATGAACTAAGCAATCAGTGGTCTTTGATTGTTCAGTTTTCAGTATAGAGCTATCCATTAACAGCTGCAACATCAATGTTGCAGACACACAATTATTGTTTTTTTTTTTTTCTAAATTGCACACTTCTCTTTTAACAAAAAAGTACTGTTAAGTTTGCACTTAGGAAAAAGAAGCTGTGCCCAATACTGCCAGCGCTGAGAAAGTCATGAAGAAAGCAGCCAACAATTTAGCTGTGTCAACAGGCACCCAAATTATCCTTTCAATGAGTCAAGGAATTGTGAAAACACTTAAGCATCACATAAACCTGAAATGCACTCAATCTGGCCATTTCAGCCCAAACCTTTGACAATCCTGTCTAGGGGGCGAGGCAGATGTCCACTTACTAACTGCTCATGGTGGTAAGAACATCAACTGGACTTGCTAACAAAAGTCCTTTTCCTAGATAGGTAGCATCAATTCCGCCCATCTGCATAGCTTTTTTTTCCTTTTATGGAGCTCTGTGGTGCGGTGCTTAGTTGGTCCCCAGTGAACAAAAAAGTTAGACAAAAAAAGGTACAGAATAGGATTAAACTCAGATGAGGAAGGGCTTAAAACGTTGAGCCCCGAAGCACAAAGCTCTTGACAGGGTCAATGCATTCTGGTCTATTTAGGCCAAAGCCAGGTGGATCCCACTCCTTAGGGACTTGCCGAAGCAGGTCCTTCAATACTTGGTGAGGGCTCTCCCGAAAAGAGACCCCCCAGTTGGGAAAAGGAAAAAGACCCAAGGACCACAGGATATGTCCCCAAAATGAGGGCACGCTACCCTGCCTCCTCAGTCTCTGCAAAAAAACAAAACTACATGCCTGTGATAAATGAGTGCAATAAACAAATAAAAAGTGCCATATGTCTGCTACCTCCTTCTGCCTCTCCGTATTAACTTTACAAAGACACTTAGCTAACTGAGTGTTCCAGACTATGGCGGCACCGTGTTCCAGAGACCACAGAGAGCATTCAAATCTTTCCTGCTGAACAGTCAATGTGTATCCTAAGTTGCAATGAATTGTTACTTAAAGTTATTAGGGTTGCTTTACTACAAAGAAATTGGCTGCTGACTTTGAAAAGGACTTCGGCCCTGAACGTAGCATGTGGTAAAGTTTTGCATTGCAAAGAATACCTGATCACATGCAAAGGAAAAAAAAAATAAATAACAGCATTTTTGATTGCACATAATTGGATGATAAAAGACAGCAGAGCTTCACCTCATTCTATATCTTGGGCAAATGCCCTTTCAAAGTGCAACTTCCCTTTTAAAGTGAACAGACTATTTGTCTTTGGTAAATCAACCCCATTGTCTTTATTAGAAGCTGGTTAATTGTGCAAAAATAAAGCTTTTTTGCCTGACATTCAGTGTGAGGGGGAGCTAGTTTCTAGAACCTATTCCCAATGCTACAATGCAGTATGGGGAAGCCAATGTAAACGTGTAAACTGTACACTTGTACATATTCGCACTATAAGTAAAACTAAGTCATGAAGCAGAGTATGTGTACTGGCAAGGTGTAATCATCCACACATTCTTGTGGTACCACCTACATTACTCCCATAACTGAGCAGACAAAGCTCAACTGTTATGTGAGCGAGCTTAATCAGTCTGGCGGCACATAAAAGAGTGATTGCTCACAATTAGGCATGGATTTGTACTATGTTTACATTCTGATAAACTGCAGCCAAAAAGGTGTTTTAAGGGCACATACTTATTAACAGGCTATCACTCTATGCGAATAAACATCCTTTATTCAGATACTGCCATCTACAATCAGGAAAAAATAAAATATTCCATGCCCCATGTTCTCAAAAGGCAGAGAAAATTTCAGAACAGCAGATGGTACTGCCAATACCACTTGCACTACATCACTGAAAGTATTGAAACAACCAAGAGCTAAAAACGTATTCATTCTATAGTGCAGCCTTACTTTGTAGGGAAAACTTGAATTTCCCTGCCAGAGCAAAAGTGTAAGGCTGTATCCTATCTCTTGCCTGAGCTCAGTTCTGGAAACAGACCTGACCAAAACTGCCATGCAACAAGGGTGTTGTCAGAATTAGAAAGAAAGACAACTAAAGGCACTCAACACTTTTATTTGGCTCCAGCAACCAGACAGAATGTCATTTATCAACCTTACTCATGACTGACATTTTGTCCGACATGGAGAGACTACAAAGTAAACAACAATACACACATCCCCACCCCGGCAAACTAATGCCCCGTACACACAATAAGAAAATCGTACGAAAAATTTTGCAAAACCACTGATCGAACAATTTTCTCTTCGTTGATGAGCAGGATGTTTTAACTGATAACGATATTGTGAACGAAAAAATCCAGTTGAACAACAGTAAAAATATTAATGTTTCACATACGAACGACCGTTTTTTTATGCAATGGTATGACGGTCGTACGAAAAAAAGCTATCAAGCGCTATCATGCATGAGCGGAAACAGAAGATGACCCGGATGTTTATGCCCAAGGAATCTTCGTAAACATGAACGAAAAATCCAAATGTTAAAAGTAGATTGTCCTAATGAGATAAAGAAACCAGAATGCCATTTTAGTTTTAATTGTATGTTAGACGTCTGAATTGTTTGTTTTAGTACTATTCTAGTTGACGATAATCTTCAGTACATTTTAGTCTACTAAAATCTAATGAGTTCAGTTAAATTGTAATGCATTATTTAAGCATTTCTCTAGAATTTCCAAACTATATACCCCTGGAGTAAAAATCTAATAACATGTTATTGTTTATGGTATTAAGGTTTGATCATGCAGTACAGACACAGATTTTGCCATTGTGATATATAACTAGTGTTAATTTTTAAGTCAAATTTCAATTTCGTTTTAGCCATAGTCTTTTGACTAAAATGCCATTTTAGTTTTAGTTGTATTTTAGTTGAATAAAATAGTTTAACACTGCTTATCTCCCACTCTTCACAATCACGCCTTATTCATGTCATCAGTTTTCAGCAGCAACTATATTTGTGAGCAACTATTTTCAAGGATGGAGAACACAAAAGGGCAAAATTAGAACCAAAATATCCGATGAGCACCTTTGGAATTCATTGAGAATTACTACTGCATCTAACAAACCAGTTATTGATGAGTTGAAGCCCTTGTTTACATATATGCGTCCGTGTGGGCCGCGTTTTGCGCGGGCACGAGAGCCCATTAATTTGAATGGACTCCCGTACCCCAGGACACACAGGGAAGAAGTCCCTGCACCTCTTCTGAAAATATAGCCTGCACGGAAACCTTGGTTCCCAGTACGGTTGAGTTTTCCAGTGCGGGTGGCGTGCCATTAGAAGTAATGGCACCCACCCGTGGGTCCACATTCCTCTGTGCGGGTGGTGCGGCTGCACAGATTTTCATGCGGATCTGCAGCGGCACCACCCGCACAGATGTGAACCTAGCCTTAGTTTATCAAAAACAGTGTCAAATATCACACTAGTTTTCTACTTTTATATTTTAAAAAATTAAGTTTCATTACTCACATAGATACATTATCTATATCGGCGATGGTTAACTTATGATCTACCCAACTTTTTCTGTTCATCAGCTATCCTTATTGTCAATGTATTTTTTGTGTAGCCCAAGACAATTCCTCTTCTTCCATTAGGGTTCAGGAAAGCTAAAAGGTTGAACACCCCCGCCGCCTTACACTGTTCAGTGCCATTGAAGATAAAGACACTATATAAAATCAACAGTACTATTTCTTTAGTGGGCATTTATTTTTTGTTATGTACTTGGTGTGCAACTGCCCTTTACCTGTTTAAGCCTGGTGCCAGGAGTAATGACTTTGCTCTAACAGTGTATCATGAGTATGGAACCCACCAGGGGAAACTATCATACTCTCCCTGCGGGATGACCCATCCCAGCTTAAGCAGTACCTGTTGACAGTCCTCTGCACAGCTGCATCAAGCCTTACACCAGCAAACTCCTCTTTGCCCCTCAGTTTGGTTTCCAAAGTCAACACCAGGAATGCCTTCTAACAGTTTACTAAATAAATAGAAGCAATGATATTTACGTACTTCAGCCATTTCTTGAAGGTAGTGGCATTAAGCTTAATTTTCAATCAGTCCAGCATAGTTCAGAGAGATATGGCATGAGATAAGCGATGAGAGGCCCGCTACTTCCAGAAGGTGTCATAGTGTCCAGCATCCCATGACAGGGAGATGCCTGTAAATCCTAAAACTACATAACATCCTTATACTGCTCAAGGCTTCCCCCATATGGGGAAGGTGAAAGAATAACACTACCAACTACCCACATGTTGATTTGCTCTGGCTCAACCACAGAAATAAAACAGTTAACACTGTCCTCGTGGCAGCCAACCAATGAAGCTCTCCAATTCCTAATATACCCTTACTTAGGGTAAGGGCTGGTACTAAACCCTACCATTTGCTGAACCCTCCCAACTGAAGACTATGAGGACATGGAGTGGCTAAAGAGGAAATTACAACAGGTCACCTCTGTGCACTACTCTACACATCTATACACAAATAGACGTGTGGATTACTTAACGAGAATGGGCATTGAAGGGCTTCCCTAGGTTTTTGAGACAGGGAGATATATATTTAGTTGTTAAAAGTCTATCTGCAATTCTGCAATATCTGCAATATCTGCAATTGCCTGCATCAGCCTAGGTACGAAGCTCCCAAACAAGCAATCACTTTATACGGACAGGCAGTACCTACCTGGACTAACCATACCTTTCAGTTTCAGCCATCCCTTTATTATACAGCAAATCTACAGCAGTACAGGTCATCTTCCACTTTGAAGTTCTAGGTTACCCAGTCTGTACATGTATGCTGGGTTGGACACACCATTTGTGTACCTACACATGGCCCTCTGCGATTGATGGGGGCCTCATGAGGTTTTGTTCATGATGCCCTAACCTTGCTCCTGGCTTGTAGTATTTAAGTGCCATTGAGCAACAAGCACCTCCTTCACTCCCTGCTTTCCTGGCAATGGGACAAACAGATTGCATCCTCCATTTCTTCTTGAAACCATTTTGTCAGGAAGTGGAGGGAATGTTTTTTTTTGGATGACCCCAGTTACATATAATGTTCAAGATAGATTTTAGGGCATTACGTAGGCTACGTTTCTCCTGCATCTTTCTATCTATATACAGTAAATAAGTGTTTGCACTTTGTAATTGCCCCACAAGTGCATGCGTGGCTAACCTCAAAAGATTAGCCAAGACCCTAATGATGGACACGCACTCTTTGAATGGCAAAAACAAGGCAACCTACTACCACCATCAACAGACACTGTTGGTGAAAGGCTTTTTACCATATGGTTGTTCTACAACTGAAATCTGGTTTAAATTACCTGAAAATTGCTGTGTGGCCAGCATGATATAAGGTATGCACTTCCCAATTTTTGAGATATTTATCAGCTTTCAGCTGTAGCATCTTGACACCTATGGTTCCATTTGGTCCTCGCAGTTTTGGGTGATCAATCAACTGAAATTGTAGCGGTCTCATACAACTGTCCAAGACAAGATTGTCATTTTGTGCTCTGGCTAGGCTAGGGAATTAGGAATAAATGCCAGCTATAAAAATCAAACAAACATACTGTACATAGGCAAATCACTGAACAGAACAAAACAAAAACAAATACAGGCAGTCCCCAAGTTACAAACATCTAACATACAACTCATAAAATTAAGAACGGAGGCAGCGTGACATCTCGCTGGACCCGGAAACCGCCGGACGGCCAACTTGCTGCTCACTGCATGCTGCCGCCTACTGTCTGGTGGACCCGGCAGCAATCCCACATCACTGCATGGCCAGTTAACCTTCCCTATGCTATCCAAAACTTAAAATTAATTATCTGGCTTCAGTTACACTGGAAAAAAAAAAAATGTACCTGTTCCAACTTACATACAAATTCAACTTAAGAACAAACTTACAGAACCCATCTTGTTTGTAACCCCGGGACTGCCTGTATCTAAAAATGGCATTATCCCATAGTAAAGAGCAATTTATAATCTTTAACCAAATAATTATAGTTTCAAGAGGTATTTTGTTGCATTAACTTCAAAGATCTCTTTCATGTTGGAAGATTTCTATGACCAATTCTTTGGATTTTTGGCTTTCTTGGGATACAAGTCCTTATTTGCTTGTTAACCTGATAAGTTCTCGGTTATCATGTAATAAAGCTATTGCATCACCTTGGAACACAGCAAGGCCAGTTAAATAGTTAGTAAAAACTTGGAAAAAAGGATCCAAGGGCTTCCGTATCTCATAGTCACACCTACATTAGTATTAATCAGCATGCCAGTAATACAGAAGAAGTCAGGGTGGAAACTTGAGTATCTTTATCCTGTTCATAATTGTTGTGTTTGCCTATGACATTTTCTCATTCAGATTTTTACAGTATCTCATACAAAAGGAAGGTGGGTGTATTTGCCTGCAGCTGTGTAATTTCAGCAGAAAAAGCCTCAAAGCCTCATGACTTAATGGATGAGGTGAAGGATATTTGACTTATCATTTTCAAAGCAAGATTTCCCAACATGTGTGCTTCTCGGAAATCTATTATTCTGAATTTCACTGGAAAAGAGGCGCTATATACCCTTGGCAAAAGCTCCAGGTAATACCTGAGCAAACTGACTGTCATAAAGGCTGTTTGACTGTTATAAGGCAAAATTCTCTAAGGTAAATAAAAAGCATCTCTCACTGCAGTACTCATCTCCTCTATGGAGCCCTCCCCCATTGACTGATCTGCCATTTAATAATGGTCCCTTTTCTGGTTAAAGGACACTTGGCGTCAACTTAATTCCAATGAGACTTGAGCATCATGACCTGCTCCCTAGAGGTGCGTGATCAGACTGCCCTGGGTTCAAAGGAGAAAGCTGTGGAGAACAGCACCACAACATTACTTGGTACCACTCTCTGCAGCATTCAGGACATGTCCACTACCACGGAGAAAAAATATCCATGATGCCACATTACCGAAGACACCTCTACCATGGATGCCATTTTTGCCCAGTCGCTTTCTTATTCTTGAATCATGAACAACGACTTTAGCTGAGAAAAGTGAGGACTGCAGTTCTGTAGATGTTGTTCTGGGTTCTTTTATGACCTCCTGGAAGAGTCGTCATTGTGCTCTTGGGAGTACAAATTTTGGTAGGCTGGCCACTCCTGGAAAGGTTCACCACTGTTCCAAATTTCTCCATTACAGATAATGGCTCTCAACGTGGTTCACTGGAGTCCCAATGCCTTGGAAATGGCTTTGTAACGCTTTCCAGACTGACTCATGTCAATCACTTTGCTTCTCATCTGTTCTTGAATTTCTTTGGACGCAGCATGATGTGTTGCTTTTTGAGATCTTTTAGCATCCTTCACTTTGTCTGACAGCTTATATTTTAGTGATTTTCTTGAATCAACAGGTCTGCCAGTAATCAGGCATGGGTGTAGAGCAAGTGAAATTTACATCAGCTTTCCAAAAATTGTGGTTAATCACAGTTAGTTCATGAAGGGGCAGGGATTACTTTTTCCACATAAGGCCAGACAGGTCTGGAAAGCGTTTTTCCCTTAATAAATGAAATCATCATTTAAAAACTGCATTTTGTATTTACTCGGGTAATCTTTGTGTAATATTAAAATGTGATTGATGATCTGAATCATTTAGGTGTGACAAATATGCAAAAAAAAAATAAAAAATCAGAAAGGGGGCCAGTACTTTCTCACAGCACTGTTTGCATTAAGATTTTCGAAAAAAAGGGGCGTGGGTGCTCCAATTTCGGTGGCGGACCATAAAAGTTAGAGAAAGAGCTGGAGTTGAGCTTTAAAGCCTTCACACAAGTTACTTATTAATACGGCTGTGCCTCTACCTGTTGGCGGTCCTTGAGACATCACCACTGCCCTAGACAACCTGTACAAGAATATGGCACAAGAAAAACTGATAGGTGAAGCATTTTTTGCCATTGGGAAATTGTTAGGGAGCACATGGGCACAGCTTTATCTCTGTTATTCATACTGTATATACTTTATTGAAACTAAAAAGCACCAAGGACATCAGTTTATCATTGAAATTTATACTGTCTATACCTTATAGTATAGTGCAGTGCTGTGCAGAGACTATAGCACAAAGGACATCAGTTCTTATACCTGTAAGATCTTCACATATAATGTTCCAACCACACTTCTCCTCCACACATACACACTGTAGCATTGTTGAGCATTAAGTGCCTTAGCCTGGACCTATCTGTTTTTTATGGGACCCATGAGGGTTTTGTTAACATTTCTGCAGAAAACTAAAAAAATAAATAGTATACCACTGTAAACAAAGCAATATAAGCTACCGAAAGAGCCAGGGAGTGACTAGTAAGGAAAGTATTCTTCTCTGTTAATCCCCTAGACCAGTGATTCTTAACTGTTTTGGGATCACAGACCCTCTTTAAGAATCTGATGAAAGCTATGGACCCTGTCCCCAGATATATTCATATAAATGCAGCTTTGCATGCAATGAATATATGCACTTTATTTTATTGAAATTTGGCTGCCTCAGCATATGAAAAACGTAAACAACCTGAACAAAAAAATCCTTTTTAAGCAAAAGGAATGGCCACTCATTGAAAAATGAAATACAATAATTTTGTGCTAAGTAAATAAAAAAATTTATTCTGCACAAATCTAATAATACTAGGGTCTACTACTAGAAAATGAGAATTAGCACTTGCTGTTATGGAGTGGCACATGATGGCGGTGGTGCAGAGAATGATGATGCAAATTTAAAAATTGTAAATAGGGGCAATGACAAGTCAAGTAAAGCTTTGTGATCGTCGCTATAGCAGTGGCCGAGTAGGTTTTCTCTGTGTGCTATATAGAGAATGTTAATTTTATTTTTTGTCTGACCCTCACAAACGTCCTGAAACCCATCCATGGACCACTCTACACAAAAAGAGAAATAGAGCCTTACTACTTAGAAGGCAGCTACCAAAGGGGAATTAGTGAAAGTTGGTTTCAGCTTTAAATGTTGTTCTGTATGTATTATATGACCTGACTATGTACACCTTCAGACAAATCAATATCCTTGATGAACGTTTGCATACACTCGATACAATTTTCACAAAGAAGAAAAAAAAAAAAAATGTAAGGGCCAGTTCACACCAGATGCAGTCAAGTGTGCTTTTTTTCTGTATCAAGAATGCATTCACAGTGTTTTCCATGTATTTCAATGGCCCTAGTTCACACCAGTGCAGGCAGTTCCAGTGCAGTAACATAAAGTAGAACATGCTGCAAAAAGTATCACAAACACGTCAGAATGGAATATGGTGTGAACTGTAAGCGAAAACGCATCCGGTGTGTGTTTTTGTTGTGTGAACTGGTCCTTAGAGTGTATATATGTTATAGCTACTTTTATAATCATTTTAGGATACATCACCAAAGAAGTACCCAAATTATCTTTTGCAGGTGTCTATTGTGAACTTCAGCTATACAACTATTTTTTTACTCACCTTTGGTCTGTTTAATATACAACTGAAAGTATTTGCAGTAGTTATATTTTCAATTAAAAAAAAAGAAGAAGTAACAACTGATCCTGCCAAAGATAATGAGTGAGCGTTGTCACCATACAGCAGAAAGTGTGTTACTGGTTCCCAGGTAAAAAAAAATTAAAAGAAAAAAAAAGTGTGAAAAAATAAAAAAAACTAATAAAGCCAACATATCCAAGGACTGGTAAGCTGCAATATATTACATTTTTTCTTTTGGTTTTAGATATTCTTTAATTCTCCGTTTCACATTTTCTATCAAGGAATGGCACCAAGTAAACTTAAAAAAACATACAGTATGCATTTTCCTATTCCATAAGCATGCCACAACTAGTACTGCAGAGCTACATGGTCCAACAATAAATACTGTGTGTTACGGATTTAAAACACCTTCCTGGGTTTAATGTCCTTGGAATCTAACTTAAATTAAAATAAACATACAGTTTATAAGTAAGAATGTAATAAATAGCTAAGAAGTGGCTAGCATGCAAGGTAAGGTAACAATCCCCACAAATATATATGTAAAAAAGTGCAGCACTAAAAAGGCATCAAAAAGAACTAGTGAATTACGCAAAACAGCAAAGTGCATCACATAAAAGGTATAAATCTATCGGCAAATCAACTCTAAAAATTGAACGGAACATTTAAGTGCATCATAAACTGTATGGATTGAGCAGCACAGTACATCAAGTGCATCATATAAAAGTGCAAAATCTGTCAGAAAATCAACTGCAAAGAATAGAATAGAACAGTAAAGTGCATCATAAACTGTATGGATTAAGCAAAACAGTAAAGTGCATCATATAAAAGTGCAAATCTGTCAGCAAATCAACTAAAAAAAAAAAAAAAAAGAACGGAACAGTAAAGTGCATCATAAACAAGATAATATTATAATAATGTCCGTGATGATATAAAGTGCACTAAAATGCAAGATTAAAGTAAAATAAATGGATAATGATAATGTCCGTGCCCCTGGGCAATAGGAAATCATGGGGCCCCCGTGTCCTTTAACACACTCAAACCACACCCAAAAAAGCCTAAGAAAGGTACCAGGGGCATCTCATGGGGCCCCCTACTGACCCCGGGCCCTCGGGCAGTGCTAAATGGTCAGTCCGCCCCTGGGGGTGTCTTTTTCCTCGTCTCTCTACCTCATCCTGTTTTCTCCCCTAGCTACCAATTCACTCTTGCCCCAAAAGGCGTGTCTCCTCCTAAAAACCTGGTAACCTGTTGCAAAATGAAAAATTAAACCCTAAATGTACACAAAGCTTTTGTTGGAATTGTCTAATGTTTGAGTCCACCCAAGTACCTTTTATCTGTAATCTAAGACCTCCTGTATATGATGATGGAGAGGATCTCCCAAAAAGACCTACTGCAAGCTCCTTGATATCTCCTAGTGTACAAACAAACAAATCTACTTAGAAAAGTATTCCATATTCAAGAACACTCTGCAAGTTTTAATAGGATAAGTGATACTGGAAGCAGAGACAGAAGATGTTACACACCACACAGACTTCAGGAGGTACAGTTCCAGTGACCTCCAAGGTTGCTAACTGTAGGAGATTACTGAGTAGAAATATAGGGGTCTGATAATTAATGTTCTAATATGTATAAGAGTTTTTATTGCAGTTTCTTTTTTTTCCTTCTCAGGAAATGTGATTTGAAGTGTATGCCTGAGGCGCAAACCTATCTGGCTACAAAATGTTGACTTCCTCTTTTAAGGATAAGAAAAGCATCTTATGGTCAAACCAGTTTGAACCAGCAACTGTCATGATGGATGCAATTTTGGACTGACCATGTGGTATTAACCTGCACTTAACTCTGAGTTTCCTGTTAAGCATATGAAGATCTGATTAGATCAAAACTGTATGCCCACGCCGGAATTTCTGTACGATCACGCCCGGACTTTTTGTCTATATATGGAATAGTCTAAAGCAGGGGCAGACTGACAACTCATGGGGCCGCCAAGCAATAGGGGATCATTGTGCCCTGTGTCCTTGCCCAAACTCAAAAAAGCCTATGAAAAAGGTACCAGGGGAATCTCATGGGCCCCCCTATTGACCCCGGGCCCTCGGGCAGTGCCCGGGTTTCCATATGGTCAGTCCGTCCCTGGTCTAAAGCTTAAAAGACAGATATATATTTTGTATTACCTTAGTTTATCTCACATGATGTGAACTTTTGTATGCTATATTCTCTCCACTGCAAGGTGCATTTATTACACCTTTCTTTATCAATCTGGATCTGCTATCTCATCTAGAAAGTCTCGCTTAGAGACCCCCTAACCTGAAGTTACATTACACTGAACTTGTATTAAAAGGAACCTGTCAGCACAAATCTACACTGCTGTCAATACAGAGGCAATGAAAAGGTTAGAGGTCACTTGGAATCTAAACCTTGGTCCTGGTTTGTTTTTTACTAACAAACACATCATATTTACCTGCTCTGTGCAATGGTTTGGCAGAGCAGTCCCCAATCCTCCTTTTCACGGGTCCCCCGCCTGGCTCCTCCCCCTGGATCAGTGCCCCCATTAGCAAGCCGCTTACTATGGGGGCACTGGTGCGTATTTGCTCATGAGCCCTGCTCTATGCATCCGTAACATACATAAAGCTGTGGAAGAACCCACCCCCTGCTCTCTCCTCATTGTCTCACTGGCTGTGATTGACAGCAGTGGGAGTCAATGGCTCCAGCTGCTGTGTCTCCGCCAATGAGGAGAGAAGAGCTGGGGATCCTGTGCACATTACTGGATCAAGAGGGGGCTCAGGTGAGTATTAGGGGGGATGTGGAGGAAGCAGCACACAGAAGGTACCCTCATGCATAAAATGCATTTAAGTAAAAAACCTTCAGCCTTTACAACCTCTGTAACCCAAATTAAGAAATCCAAGTGTAACAGATCAAAGAGTGCACCAAATGAAAAATCCTTAGGAGTCCAAACTCTTTATAGTTCAACTGATTACAACAAGCAAGGTTAAAAGACAGTAAGGCTAGGTTCACACCTATGCAGTTTGCGTTTGATCCATTTCTGCAGTGCTTTTCGTGGTACGTTTTGCGTTTTACGCGGTTTCTTTTCCAACTTGTTGCTGGGCAGATTAAAACACAAAACAAATCAAAAACGCATAAAAAAAACGCACTACGTGCATTTCTGAAGCATCACCATTGAAGTCTATTGAACCAAAACACAACGTTTTGCGTTTAAAAAAACTCCCTGACCCTTTCAAAAAAACGCACCGGGTTAAAGTGTGGTGATGTGAACGTGTCCCATAGGAAATCATGTTAAATGGACTGTAGTACGTTTCTGCAAAGTGAAAAACGCACCGCAAAACGCTTAGGTGTGAACCTAGACTCAACATGTTTAGGGGGCCACAAAATCCCCCTTTATCAGGGCTAGGTAAAATGGCAGAATGCTTAGGAGTACTATGGAGTCAATTTAACAAACTCATCTGCAGGTAAAGGATGTTATGAACAAAAGTTATTGCTGGTAGCCACTTCTACTGTGAACATCCCATCACTTCTTGCCTGAAATTGCTCTTTAAATGTGTATTAAGTGTTTTACGAAGAACATTCATGTGACACCACTCTCGGGGAAACTGAAAATGACCTTTGTTGCCCATAGTAGGCTTCTTCTTTCCATCTCTAGCCTGTCCTGAAATACGTGTCAACCAAATCCACTTGGGTAATGTTTCACTTTGCTTTTTTTCAATTTGGAATAAATTGTGTTATATCATTAGTGATCATTCTGGTCTTTGCTGTTTTCCTTTTGGATGTCTGTGTGCTTGCAGAGGGAGTAACCTGGTTTCCAGATTGAAGAGCTGGCTTAGGGCAAGAACTGGAACCAAGCCTAGATCGGCAGGACCTGTACTTCTCTCTTATCTCACAAGTCTGCTGCCAAACCATTGTTCCTATCAGGTCCTCTCCTGGCTCATGCTTCAAAGCCAAAGTCCACAATTAACGCTCAAGAAGCATTTAAATGAAGAAGTTCACTTTACTTAAAAATCAATGCAGCATATCTAATTGCTACAAATCCATTTCACAAGTTATTGCTATGAAAATGTAACTATCCATGTCTGTCAAGACAAGCTTTCTAGAATTTTCTTGTAACTAGGCAGCTCCTCTTCCTCTTGGTTTTCCCTTTCCTGGGGTTTCCTAACCCCCCTCCTTTTATTGGGTTGCACTCATGCTGAAAAGCCAATTTCCAGAATATTTTCTGATCCTCCCTGTGCAGCATTTCAATTGGACCTGCCACTCATTTTTTTGTACTTTACATTGTTTGAGTTGTATATTGCACCATATTATGTCCAACATTTTGTGTCCCTTTCTTTTTTAGCCCCTGCGTGGGCGACTCTGGTGCTCCTTATGTTAGGTCTTGAAAATAAATAAAAATTATTGAAGAAAAAAACAGGAACAGAGTGTCCCAGTTTAAATAACCAACAGCCCAGCGTGCCAGTTCATAAATACAGACAGCACAGTATCCAAGTTTAAATAACCAGGCAGTACAGGTCAACGGGACTTTGAATAACTAAGTAGCGGAGTGTCCCTGTATAAATAACCAGGTAGCACACTTTCCCTATTTAAATAATCAAGTGGCACAGTGTCCTGGGATAAATAACGAGGCAGCACAATTTCACCATTTCTTAACCTATATAGCATATGGTCACTGTTCAAATAGCTAGTCACACCGGTTAAAAGCACACACTTTGGCAAGCGGTGACAAATGTAGGCTTTCATTACCGACCTAACTAAAATGCTAGTTGCCTGGCTGTCTCTAGCTTACAATACTTTGAGGAAACAACCCAGAACAAGTATGCAGCAAGTTAGGTTGGACTCCTGACTTGCATATTTCCGGCTCAGTGTCTCAGAGGATACTGAAACCAATGGATTAGCAAAACAAAATTTTCAGAGTATAGGATGGGAATGGAGTCTATATTATTTCTCATAATACACATTTCCTTTAAAGTGTGCAGTATCTCTAGTCAAAATAAATAAATAGTACATCTCTGCAATACATGCACATTCCTCAATATTTAACTGCTTCTCATCCGCCCTAGAGCAGAAGTACTGCTACAGGGCAGCACAGGTGCGCAAAATCACGTATATACACACGTGATTTTGCATTTCCGGGTAGAGGGCGCACACCCTAACCGCACCACCATTCGCGGCCTTCAATCACAGGGTCCCGGAAGGTGATTATTCGCCGGCGCCTGGTGATTGCCGAGCATCTCCGACGCGGGGAATAACTCTTTGTAAACAAAACAGTTCCCTCCCCTGCAGGGGCGGACTGACCATTTGGAAACTCGGGCACTGACCAAGGGCCCGGGGTCAGTAGGGGGCCCCATGAGATGCCCCTGGTACCTTTTTCATAGGCTTTTTTAAGTTTGGGCAAGGACACAGGGACCCCATGATCCCCTATTGCCCGGGGGCCCCATGAGTTGTCAGTCTGCCCCTGCTCCCCTGTCAGCTTCGACACACTGCTTTGCATGGCTGTGCACAGCACAGCCATGCAAAGCAGTGTGCTTACAGTGGAGCATAGAGACACAGCCCCTAGTAAAACAGTACACAGTTGACCCTTTGATCGCCCACATGTTAACACCTTCCTGCCCAGTGCCCTTAATACAGTGTCAGTGCTTTTTATTAGCACTGATCACTGTACTGGTGTTACTGGGGATGTCAGCGACACCAAGTCAGTTCCCCCCAGTGTCAGAATGCCCACCACAGTCCCACTATACAGGTGAGACTCGAAAAATTAGAATATCGTGCAAAAGTTCATTTATTTCAGTAATGCAACTTAAAAAGTGAAACTAATATATGAGATAGACTCATTACACGCAAAGCAAGATAGTTCAAGCCGTGATTTGTCATAATTGTGATGATTATGGCTTACAGCTCATGAAAACCCCAAATCCACAATCTCAGAAAATTAGAATATTACATGCAATCAATAAAACAAGGATTGTACATAGAACAATATCGGACCTCTGAAAAGTATAATCATGTATATGTACTCAGTACTTGGTTTGGGCCCCTTTTGCAGCAATTACTGTCTCAATGCTGCGTGGCATGGAAGCTATCAGCCTGTGGCACTGCTGAGGTGTTATGGAAGACCAGGATGCTTCAATAGCGGCCTTCAGCTCTTCTGCATTGTTCGGTCTCATGTCTCTCATCTTTCTCTTGGCAATGCCCCATAGATTCTCTATGGGGTTCAGGTCAGGCGAGTTTGCTGGCCAATCAAGCACAGTAATCCCATGGTCATTGAACCAGGTTTTGGTGCTTTTGGTAGTGTGGGCAGGTGCCAAGTCCTGCTGGAAAATGAAGTCAGCATCCCCATAAAGCTTGTCTGTGGAAGGAAGCATGAAGTGCTCCAAAATCTCCTGGTAGACGGCTGCGTTGACCCTGGACTTAATGAAGCACAGTGGACCAACACCAGCAGATGACATGGCTCCCCAAATCGACACAGACTGTGGAAACTTCACACTGGACTTCAAGCATCTTGCAGTGTGTGCCTCTCCATTCTTCCTCCATACTCTGGGTCCTTGGTTTCCAAATGAGATGCAAAAGTTGCTCTTGTCAGAAAAGAGGCCTTGGGACCACTGAGCAACAGACCAGGTCTGTTTTTCTTTAGCCCAGGTAAGAAGCTTCTGACGTTGTTTGTTGTTCAGGAGAGGCTTGACAAGAGGAATACGAGATTTGAAACCCATGTCCAGGATTCGTCTGTGTGTGGTGGCTCTTGATGCACTGACTCCAGCCTTAGTCCACTCCTTGTGAAAGTCCCCAACACTTTTGAATGGCCTTTTCCTGACAATCCTCTCCGGGCTGCGGTCATCCCTGCTGTTTGTGCACCTTTTTCTTCCACACTTTTCCCTTCCACATAACTTTCTATTAATGTGCTTTGATACAGCACTTTCGGAACATCCAACGTCTTTTGCAATTACCTTTTGAGGCTTTCCCTCCTTATGGAGGGTGTCAATGATGGTTTTCTGCACAACTGTCAGGTCAGCAGTCTTTCCCATGATTGTGATTCCTACTGAACCAGACTGAGAGATCATTTAAAGGCTCAGGAACCCTTTGCAGGTGTTATGGCTTAATTAGCTGATTAGAGTGGGACACTTTGAGCCTAGTATATTGCACCTTTTCACAATATTCTCATTTTCTGAGATTGTGGATTTGGGGTTTCATGAGCTGTAAACCATAATCATCACAATTATGACAAATCACGGCTTGAACTATCTTGCTTTTCATGTAATGAGTCTATCTCATATATTAGTTTCACCTTTTAAGTTGCATTACTGAAATAAATTAACTTTTGCACGATATTCTAATTTTTTGAGTTTCACCTGTAAGTCACTGATCGCTGCCATTACTAGTGAAAATAAAAAATAAAATCCCAGTATATACACCGCCATTTGTAAATGCTATAACTTTCACGTAAACCAATTAATTTACACATATTGTGATTTTTTTTTTAGCAAAGACATGTAGCTGAATACATTTTGCCTAAATTTAAGATGAAATTTGATTTTTTTTTTTTTGAACATGACATGTTTAATAGCAAAAAGTCCAAAATAGTTTTTTTTTCCCAAAATTGTCAGCCTTTTTTTGTTTATAGCCAAAAAATAAAAACCGCACATGCAATCAAATACCGCTGAAAGAAAGCTCTACTTGTGGGAAAAAAAGGACATAAATTTCATTTGGGTGCAGCATTGCATGACCGTGCAATTGTCAGTTAAAATAACGCAGTTCCGCAACGCAAAAAATGGCCTGGTCAGGAAGGGGGGTAAATTCTCTGACACTGGGGGGAACTGACTTGGTGTTACTGACATCCCCAGTGACACCAATACAGTGATCAGCGTTAATAAACAGCTGTACTAATGACACTGGGCAGGAAGGGGTTAACATGTTGGGCAATCAAAGGATTAACTGTGTGCAGGAGCGGACGGGAGAGATCTGTATTATTTACATACAGGTCTCTCTCTCAGCCGAGGCCAAGAATGGCGGCGCGTGTGCCCCCTACCCGGAACTACAAAATTACGTATATATACACATGTGATTTTGACGACCCGTGCCACCCTGTAGCAGTATTTCTGCTATAGGGCGGACGGGAAGCGGTTAAATATCAGAATGCAAACCATTTTTTCACACATAGATGCAAACAGTTCAGTTCCAGTAAATTCTTAGTAGTGCTACTTATTCCCTAGACCAGCCTCTCAACCTTTTTACCCCAGAGATACTGTTGAAATTATTTTCACAACTCGGAGAACCCCTGATAAAAAAAAAAACTGTTCCTTGGGTTTAGTGAGAAAAAGGCACCATACATTGGTGACTATTGGGAAGAAAGGACCATTGGCGTGGTGGTTAGAATTTCACAGACAGCTAAAAAGATCATTGGTGTCATGCAACTGGCTCTTCCAAGTGAGACTGGCCTTGGAACTATGCAGGCACCATTAAATAGAAGATCAGTCAGCCACTGCTCAAAGAACACCTACCTACCTCTGAATGAACTCTGTTTGAGAATGGCTGCCCTGTACCCTCAAAATCAGTCAGCAGGACTAATAACAGGACACAAAACAAAAGCGGACTTTTAAAACCAGATCTGAACAGTTAAAAACAATTCAACTTTTATTGATACCACAATAAAATATGTTAAAAACATATTTCTCACAGTATAATTTATTTTACATTTCTTCAATGTTCATAGTCAACCCCAACTCACACCTATCTGCTCTCTGAATACTCATACAATAGTCAAAATTACTTACTGCATTTCCTGGAACTGAATTCCGCTTTCTTAGAGGTCTGAAAGAAGCAGGGAGCGTATTACCAGACTTACTTTGCCTACCTTGCCCATCCAGGTTCACTTGTCTGTCCTTTCTGATCAATCAATCAATTCCAGTCACTAATTCCTTAAAGTGATTCTAAAAGGTTCCATTTTTTTTTTATTAACAAACATATCTATACTTACCTGCTGTGTGCAGTGGTTTTGCACAAAGCAGCTCAGATCCTCTTCTTCTCGGGTCCCCCACAGGCTCTCCTGGCTCCTCCTGGCTGCAGGGTGCCCCCACATCAAGCAGCTTGCTATGGGGAACCAGCTGTATCCATTCACACACGGAGCCGTGGCTTGGACCCGCCACCTCTCTCCTCATTGGTTGACTGACAGCAGTGGGAGCCGATGGATGCCGCTTGGTCTCAGCTAATGAGGAGGCAGAGACCCAAGACAGCTGAGGATGTCATTCACATTGCTGGATCGCGATTGGGCTCAGGTAAGTACTGAGGGGGCTGGGGGCACTGCTGCACACGGAAGGTTTTTTACCTTCATGCACAGCCTTTACAACCGCTTTATTGTAATTGGCAAACACAGAGCATACCTCTCAACGATGGAACTTGAGAAAGAGGGACAATTGGGGAAAAAGAGGGCTGGATAAAATACACAGAATATTGGGCGGGGCTTAAAGGAGTATGGTTACATAGACACTAAGCCTATATAATGTATACAATCTGCAGTCCATGTACCCACAAAAACTCCATAATTACTGTTCTATGAGTGACAGTCTCACTTGCATAAACCTAAAGGGTAAAAACAAAATGAACATACATATACAGCTAGTAAGTTGTCTGAGCCTACCTTAAAGAAGAACTCTGGGATAGGCAAAAATATTCACCCATTAGTGCATCCCCCTACACAAAACACTAAACTGTTAATAAACTTCTGAAAATCCTTACCACTTAAGAGAAAAGTCTAATTGAATTTTCATGGCCTCATCTCAGTAATTCAAAAGATAACAGCATCTGCTCTGCCAAGAATGAGGTGTAACAGCAGGAATTACATCATATCCTCTCCTCTCTCTCTGCATTGAAATGAAACTGCAGTTCCCATCGCCCACAGGGAATGTGGGCAGGTACACTAGGCCTGTACATGTTGAATGTGTCTGAGAGTCCCGGTCTGTCCACCACTGCAAATGGGGTTGATTTACATCACTGCCTAGAGAGGGATGCGCCAAGACCAGTGGTTGGGGGAATAGGAGACATAGTGGCCACTGGGCTTACAAACATGAAACCAAAGAGAATTCAGTTTGAGTTGAAAATGAACAGGGTATTTCAGAGCAACTACTGAGTGAACCAGAAGATGGATGACATATTCAGTAAAGGTAGGAAATCAGCAACAAAGACAATTTTTGCCCGGAGTTCAGCTTTAAAAAACAACTTCATTAAAAAAGCTGCAAACTACACAACAATGCGCAACTTTGACTGATGAGAAAAAAAACTTTTAGTCAAGACTATGTAAAACACAGCAGTGCATAAAGAGTGCAGGAATCCAGTCTATGTAATGTACTACACAGCACATAAAGTGTAGCAGTTAGGAAAAGGCAACGTACAACATTGTGTACAGATAGTGTTGAAACGGACTTGAAGATCAGAATTTCACCTGACCAAGCAGATAAATATCCCTCTTTCCCACAATTCTTCTATCAGCACCACTTATCAGGTAGCAAGTTATAAGTCGCTAACTTGATGGTATAGAAATCCATCAACTGTACACACACACTATGCATCCCTCAGTTCCCAATAGCTGCTGGCATTGTAGAGAAGAGGAGACCTCTTCCTCTACATTTTCTGAGAATGCCCCAAGCATCAGTGATTATGGCAATTAGTCAGACTTATCACCCAGAAATTCACAAGCTATCATATATTTTAAGACTCTCTTAAGCCTTCATACTTCTCCATCACAGTACATTTCTGAGGAAGACATGTAAGAATTCCATAATCCATTTATAGTGACAAGGACGTGTATTCCTGCTCTCTGGGATTGGCCAAAGCCGCCAACAATAGCAAAATGGTTTCCCAGGAAACATGATCTCAAATCCATGGAGTTCACATCCACAAATAAGGGAATGAAAGAGGCCTTCAGGAAGAACTCATATGAACAACAGACTACACCACTTAGTTTATAGTGTCCGAAGACTAGGACAGCCCTTCTGTCATCTGGTATCATTCTTTTTTATTGGCGGAGCCTAGATTTAAAGCTCCTAACCTGGTCCACACTGTCGTCAGTCACACCCCTGTCTACCTTTACCCATTACCGCTTTCTAATGTTTTGAATTCTTAAAATTTCTGTACTCCTTATAAAAAGGTTAAAAAAAAAAAATCTAAAAAAAACTCCTTGGAAAGGCTAACTAGTTTACAAAAGCAAGCTTTATATTTTACTATCAACAAGAGCTTTAGTGATGCTTTATAAGGCCAGATAATGGATCTACACGATTATATGTGATATTTTTTGACTCCTGGGCCTCGTTTACACTAGGGGGAGGAGGATGTACACATTCCAGGGCTGGGATGCTTTGCATCACGGCGACAAAAATGATCCTCACTATTGCATTCACAACCCATCCCTCTGAATGGGGGCACCCCTGCAATGGTTGTGGAGCTCTAGTATAGGGTTCAAGGGATTAAAGCAGGCAGTGAGGAAGCAATATAACGTTTCCTCACCACCTGTTACGTGCCTTCCGAAGAGTGATCCAAATGCGGATCGTTCTTAGGGAGTGCTATGATAGTGTAAACTAGTCTTTACGGCTGTGGAGACCGTGAGATCATTTTCAAGTTGTCAATACTATAAAAGCTCTGAAATTCAGGGAGTGAAAATTGAGTCATTCTATATGTGAAAGGCAGGCCATTTGGATTATGGCACTGAAATGTTTCAGCATAACCTAAAGAATAAGTGCACTTTCTGACAAACTGCAAGGTAAGTATACATTTGGGGATGATTGCAAAAAAGTCCAAAAAAAAGTCTGAAAGAGCAATTATACTTTAGCAGGTATACATGTATCTGACACACACACTACTTCAGTTACATAGATGTTAACCGATCATCAATTTTAGAAAATTAATAAATACTGTATAACAAGGTACCTGCTGTTCCCTTGTTCTCCTGTGAGTACTAGCAATGGCCCAACCCTGCTTGGCTCCTGACATCAAACAAAATCATGCAACATCTGTTTTTTTATTATGTAAGGAGCCTTGGGAGCGTTAAAAAAGGGAGTGTAAAAAAGGAAAACGAATGCAGCAACCACATCTAAGGGCTGGTAAGCTGCAATATATTTTGGTCTAGGGCTTGGAAGCAATGTAACCAAATTTTACCATTGAAGCAAAGATGTTAGTGAATGTCATTGACTGTTGCTTTATGCAGCAAATGTCTCTTCCATTGAAAGTTTTTCATAAATGAGATGAATAATTCACTGTTGTCTATGCAATGAATATTTAGAAAATGTGTTGTGAATGGCACTCCACAGTGAGTTAGCCATCGAACGGGCAGACGGTGTAATTGCAACATTTTCATGTGTGCTTGGCAGGTATATTTGAGGGTACGAATTTATGACTAACTCTAAACATATGCAGCCAAATAACTTCAATTACAATCCCTTTTATCCCACACAATGGTTCCCAACTGTATTAGGTTTTTTCTTTTTACCCACAGGCACTACCCGTAAGTATACAAGTTTAACATAAAAAAACAATAGTTACATAACTGTATGCAAAACAACAGACTCACAGACATGTAATAGTTCTAATCTTGGGATCGGCTATGACTCTACAATAAAGTCTTTAGATATCATGACTGGTGTAGTGTCTCATGTTGAGCAGTGCAGCTTAGAGGTTCAAATAATGAGAACTGTACAGCAGCTTAGTACTGGTAAACATAAAGAAACAGTATGTACTATAACAAATTACACGCCTGGGACACGCAAGGCTTTGGGGCTGGCACCTGCCAGACAGGATTTCTCCAAGTAAAAATACATGTTACACAAATTACTTGTTTTACATATTTCTTTTCAATATTTTTTTCCGTTTTCCAAAAAGGGAACATAAGCGGATATACAGTTGCAAGAAAAAGTATGTGAACCCCTTGGGATTACGTGGAGTTTTGCATGAATTGGGCATAAAATGTGCTCTGAACGTCATCTAAGTCACAACAATAGAAGAACACAGTCTGCTGAACATAATACTACACAAACATTAGATGTTGCCATGGTTTAATTGCACATAACATGTAAACATTCACAGTGCAGGGAGGAAAAAGTATGTGAACCTTTGGACTTAATAACTGGTTGACCCTCCTTTGGCAGCAATAACCTCAACCAAACGTTTCCTGTAGTTGCAGATCAGACCTGCACAACGATCTGGAGTCATTTTGGACCACTCCTCTTCACAAAACTGTTTCAGTGTAGCAATATTCTTGGGATGTCTGGTGTGAATCGCTCTTTTAAAGGTCATGCCACAGCATTTCAATTGGGTTGAGGTCAGGACTCTGACTGGGCCGCTCCAGAAGGCGTATTCTGTGCTGTTGCAGCCATTGTTTTGTTGAATTACTTGTATGCTTTGGGTCATTGTCCTGTTGCATCACCCATCCTCTGTGGAGCTTCAGTTGGCGGACAGATGGTCGTACATTTTCCTGCAAAATGTCTTGATAAACTCTGGAATTAATTTTCCCATCAATGACAAAAATCCGTCCAGGCCATGAGGCAGCAAAGTAGCCCCAAACCATGATGCTCCCTCCGCCATGTTTTACAGTGGGGATGAGGTTTTGATGTTGGTGTGCTGTGCCTTTTTTTCTCCACACATAGTGTTGTGTGTTCTTCCCAAACAACTCAATCTCGGTTTCATCTGTCCACGGTATATTTTGCCAGTAGTGCTGTGGAACATCCAGGTGCTCTTTTGCAAACTTCAAACGTTCTGCAATATTCTTTTTGGACAGCAATGGCTTCCTCCGTGGTGACCTCCCATGTACTCCATTCTTGTTTAATGTTTTCCTTATTGTAGATGGGTCAACAAAAATGTCAGCATGTGTCAGAGATTTCTGTAGGTCTTTAGCTGACACTCTGGGATTCTTCTTTACCTCATGCAGCATTCTGCGCTGTGCTCTTGCAGTCATTTTTACAGGACGACCACGCCTAGGGAGAGTAGCAACAGTGCTAAACTTTCTCCATTTGTAGACAGTCTGTCTTTCCGTGGACACATGAACATCAAGGCTTTTGGAGATACTTTTGTAACCCTTTCCAGCTTCATGCAAGTCAACAATTCTTGATCGTAGGTCTTCTGAGAGCTCTTTTCTGCGAGGCATGGTTCACATCAGACAGTGCTTCTTGAAACCAGTAAACCCAAAACAGGTGTGTGTTTTTTAAGGGCAGGACAGCTGTCAGCAACACATCCAATATCATCACACTGATTGGAGTCAAGGTTGGCTCACTCCTGGCTCCAATTAGCTCTGGGAGAAGTCATTAAGCTAGGGCCTCACATACTTTTTCCTCCCTGCACTGTGAATGTTTACATGTTATGTGCAATTAAACCATGGCAACATCTAATGTTTGTGTAGTATTATTTTCAGCAGACTGTGTTCTTCTATTGTTGTGACTTAGATGATG
This sequence comes from Staurois parvus, assembly GCF_062004578.1. NCBI lineage: Eukaryota > Metazoa > Chordata > Amphibia > Anura > Ranidae > Staurois > Staurois parvus. The sequence continues at coordinate 9,648,281 of NW_028317947.1, read as the reverse complement.
TTCAGAGCACATTTTATGCCCAATTCATGCAAAATTCCACGTAATCCCAAGGGGTTCACATACTTTTTCTTGCAACTGTATAACCATTTCTCCTGTCATTATACAAATTTAATTAAAAAAAAAAAAAGCACTATCAGGACGTATTTTACAGGCATGTACCCATGATTCATTGACTAGCCTTCAACTTTCTTCCTGAAGTCGGTATTTGCCTATACAGTACAGCAAAGGGCTTTCAAGAGAGAACTAAAAGCTATGTGCAGGCATGGAGGGAACATTTTATGTCATATATTATAAACGTTTTGCAAAGAAAAGGATTTTCCTTTTGTTAAAAAAATGTCTTCCAGCAGCAGTAAAAATAAAAAAGCAGCTTTTACTGTGATTATCACTTTGCAGTTTGGAGCACTTTATATCAGTAACACCTTGTTGCCACTAGATGTCCTCAGTCTGACTGAATGACATCCAGCATCATTCAGCCCAAACTACTGCGAATATTAACAGTGCAGGGTGTCATGGACCCATCCCTTGAAAAGCAGTCACCCGACACAAAGTGTAATGATTCAGAGCTGACATTATGTCTGTCCACTCTCTGCATCATTGATGGCTGTTCACTGGAGAACAGGCTATAAGGACTCCATTTATCATGTCAGTCCTAAAGATAAGTATAAGTAAGTGACTTCCATAGATAAGTAAAAAAAAAAAAAAAGTAAAATACACTCAGGCTCCAGGAGAAGAGGAATGATGGAGGATGGGGGGAATTTAGCTGAGAGTTGGGTTGAAAAAAAATCGGAGTCATAAAAATACAATTAGGGGAAGTGGGTTTTGTTGAGGAAGATTTCAATTCTGTTAGCAATCTTATTTTGATTAACCTCTTCCTGCCGACAGTGCGCAGACATGCGGCCTCACGGAAGTGAGTCTCCCACCAGAGACCGGGGTCTCTTCAAGAGCCCTGGGTCTCATTCTAACGATCAGGACCTGGGACTACCAGTTCCCAGTCACCTCTGACTGGCTATGACAGTAATCAACAAAGTGCACTTTTTTTTTCACTTAATGATTATCCGTATCATATGTGTTTTTTATCTTGTTTATAAAGTGATGCTGAGAAGCATTTTTGAAATTAGGTTATTGTTTATTCTAACTTGTGGAACATTTTTTACTTTGTGTGGGCTTAGTCACACAAGTCTTTTTGTCCTGGCAGCTTGGAGTGGGGGGGTATACCTGAGCGCAGAGATTTTCAGGGGTTTTTTTTTTTAATCACACTACTCAGTCACTGTGCAGCCCACCCATGTATTTTCTCTCTCTACTTAATGGAGAGAAGGATACATTGTATCTTTCCCTCCTTAAAGGAGGGAAAGATGTAAACAAAACAAAAAAGTGTGTAAAAAAAAAAATGTTTTGTAAAAAATGATAATATAAAGAAAAAAAAAGCTAGATAAAAGGTTGATCTAGGTCAGTGCCAGGGTTGGTGTTAGGGTCAAAAAACATTTTTTAAATTAGTATCAGTGTCAGAGTATTTTACGTTGGATAAAAAAAGCACTAGTGTGCACTACTGTTTCTGGATCCTACTACAGATACAAACAACAATAACATTCACATACAGTCAGGTCCATAAATATTGGGACATCGACACAATTCTAACATTTTTGGCTCTATACACCACCACAATGGATTTGAAATGAAACGAACAAGATGTGCTTTAACTGCAGACTGTCAGCTTTAATTTGAGGGTATTTACATCCAAATCAGGTGAACGGTGTAGGAATTACAACAGTTTTCATATGTGCCTCCCACTTGTTAAGGGAACAAAAGTAATGGGACAGAATAATAATCATAAATCAAACTTTCACTTTTTAATATTTGGTTGCAAATCCTTTGCAGTCAATTACAGCCTGAAGTCTGGAACGCATAGACATCACCAGACGCTGGGTTTCATCCCTGGTGATGCTCTGCCAGGCCTCTACTGCAACGGTCTTCAGTTCCTGCTTGTTCTTGGGGCATTTTCCCTTCAGTTTTGTCTTCAGCAAGTGAAATGCATGCTCAATCGGATTCAGGTCAGGTGATTGACGTGGCCATTGCATAACATTCCACTTCTTTCCCTTAAAAAACTCTTTGGTTGCTTTTGCAGTATGCTTTGGGTCATTGTCCATCTGCACTGTGAAGCGGCGTCCAAAGAGTTCTGAAGCATTTGGCTGAATATGAGCAGATAATATTGCCCGAAACACTTCAGAATTCATCCTGCTGCTTTTGTCAGCAGTCACATCATCAATAAATACAAGAGAACCAGTTCCATTGGCAGCCATACATGCCCACGCCATGACACTACCACCACCATGCTTCACTGATGAGGTGGTATGCTTAGGATCATGAGCAGTTCCTTTCATTCTCCATACTCTTCTCTTCCCATCACTCTGGTACACGTTGATCTTGGTCTCATCTGTCCATAGGATGTTGTTCCAGAACTGTGAAGGCTTTTTTAGATGTCGTTTGGCAAACTCTAATCTGGCCTTCCTGTTTTTGAGGTTCACCAATGGTTTACATCTTGTGGTGAACCCTCTGTATTCACTCTGGTGAAGTCTTCTCTTGATTGTTGACTTTGACACACATACACCTACCTCCTGGAGAGTGTTCTTGATCTGGCCAACTGTTGTGAAGGGTATTTTCTTCACCAGGGAAAGAATTCTTCAGTCATCCACCACAGTTGTTTTCTGTGGTCTTCTTGGTCTTTTGGTATTGCTGAGCTCACTGGTGCGTTCCTTCTTTTTAAGAATGTTCCAAACAGTTGTTTTGGCCACGCCTAATTTTTGGCTATCTCTCTGATGGATTTGTTTTGTTTTTTCAGCCTAATGATGGCTTGCTTCACTGATGCTGTCAACTCTCAAGATGAGATCCAAAGAGCTGTCACTAACAGATTCCAAATGCAAATCGCACACTTGAAATGGACTCTGGACCTTTTATCTGCTCATTGTAATTGGGATAATGAGGGAATAACACGCACCTGGCCATGGAACAGCTGAGAAGCCAATTGTCCCATTACTTTTGGTCCCTTAACAAGTGGGAGGCACATATGCAAACTGTTGTAATTCCTACACCGTTCACCTAATTTGGATGTAAATACCCTCAAATTAAAGCTGACAGTCTGCAGTTAAAGCACATCTTGTTCGTTTCATTTCAAATCCATTGTGGTGGTGTATAGAGCCAAAAATGTTAGAATTGTGTCGATGTCCCAATATTTATGGACCTGACTGTATGTGGTATAGCTGAAATCATTAGGAACAGGAGAACTTATCTTGAGTTGTTCTTTGGTGGTAAGTTATGATAATAGCAAGAAATATACAGCTAATCTTAAAAAAAAAGTGTTTTATTTATTTACCATTTTGGACCAGGTTTCCTTTGATAATGAAAAAATGCAGTCATATATACAGCTTTACTAACGCATGTCAAAGTTGCAAAATTGAGTTCAGGCATTAATGTTTTATGATTCAATATATAATTTTTGTTGTTGTGCACTGTTTTTAGAATGCATCTCATGTATTGTCTTTAATTGTTTTTGCATCTATCTCATTGCTCGCAGTTATCAGGCCATGTATGGTCACCAGAACTTTCTAAGTACAATGTGAGCCACTGCGTAATTTTCTAATGATAGATTATGTTATATTTACGTTATGTCTCACACACCTGCATGCTCTAACTGGTCACAAGTGTAAGTGAAGAGCTGTAAGAAGAGAAGGCACTTATGAAGATCTCATCAGACGGAAATGTCAAGAATGCATTCATTACTTCCTGCCTCCAGCACCCCATTTTCTTTCTTCTTCCGTTCTGTGATTCAAATCCTGGAAATGAGTCACCTTTTGTGCTGCATTCACAACCCCATTTATTCTGAAAGCTACCTCCCCTTTACCAAAAAAAAAAAAAAAAAAAAAAAAAATAATGCAATAATCAGAGGACTAATACAATTTTCTGAAGCAAAATAATGTTTTTTTAGAAGAAGTTAACTAGCAAGGCCTAACTAAATAGTAAGCAAAACGTTGAAAAATATAATAAACCAAATGTCTAAAACAATTTACCTTAATAATGGACTGCGTCAGTGAGTAGAGCAGTGTTTGGACAGTGTCAATAGGGCAGTGGATGGTATGTGGACACTGTCAGCAGTGAATTGTGTCAGTAAGGTAGTGGATGGTGTCAGTTTTTTTTTTTTTTTTGCAATTTGGGGGGGGGGGGATGTTTACTATTTTTTTATTTAATTATTTAGGAGCCTTGTTGGGTTGTTGCTTTGGTGAAAGGGGAGCACACAGGGGGCTTGGGCATCAGGGAACAGAGGAACAAGAACAGAAGAGGCAGCAGGGGTGCATAAACTGGCATGGGGACCCAAAAGTGATGTTTTACATGTCACTTTCAAGTCAGTAACAGTAAGGGGAGACCAACGAACACCCTTCTCGCTATCTTGCAGCACCTGCCATGCTCCTTCCGGGCTTGCCGCTGGACAAACGGAGCCCAGAAAACATGGCAGGGGGGACACTGGAAGTGTTTGTAAACCTCCCAATGCCACCAATGTAGTTTCTACGTCAGTGGCAGTAAAATGGTTCAAGGGCCCTGATGGCCCATACTACTGGTGTAGTGGTCTGTATATTGTACATCGCAATACACAGACCTGGAATGAGTATCTGTCATACGTTTCGCAAGGGCAAATGCTCATTGGTCAGTGTGACGATGCTGACTAATGAGAAGTGCTTCTTTGGTCTGAGACACCTTATTGGAAAGAGAAGCCTCAGATGAGCTTCTTATAGGTCAGCACGGGCACATGGCTATGCGGAGCAATGAGTGCTTGACACTGTGAGCATTATGATGGATAACCACTCTGGGGCAGTACACTGTAATATATGGTGTATGGACCACTGCTTTATTACCAATTCTACCTTGTAGAACTAAACTAATGTCTTCATTGCAGCTACTGTATGGCCTGTCACAATCATTTAGATTTTCATTTGTTGATGTGTCTGAATAGGTACTTCCACAAAAAAAGAATTGGGAGGGGCACCATTCTGATACTCCAAAGATATTATAGGTCATGACCCAATTCCTTCTCAGACTGCTAGATTTATTATCATCAATTATAAACCATCAATGAAGCTTTACACAAGTTTCATTTACTTACTATAAATTTGACAAAACACATCTCATGATAATTATATCAATGCCTTGTGATTTGGCCAACACTTCATTAATGACAGGATTTTCATCCCATTGTCTTATGATTTGCCAGACCCTGCTAAGATGATAGAAATGGTTATCCCATTGACTTATGACTTGATGGGCCTCTATAACGACAGAAGTTATCTCATTGTCGTATGATTTGATTAACACAACCATAAAACAGAACTTGCAAGCTATACCTTTTTACAGCATGAACAGTGCTCATGACTTTTTGTGGTAGCCTATTTCCTACACAACATTAAGAAATAAACCCCAAAAAACATAAACCTAACAGTTTCATTAAATGAAACAACATGAGCAAGAAAAATCTGCACTTTGTAAATTTTCTAATAGTAAACATATTTGAAACCATTGAATCTTCCAGCTGAAGGCATAAGAGCCTTTTCCACAAAATAAAGGTGTGCAGGAGGTAGTCCTCTATGACACAGGTGTCAAACACAAGGCCCGAGGGCCAAATATGGCCCTTCAGGCCATTTCACATGGCCCTCAGACCTCTCCTGCAGTTGTGACCCCCTCATCTCCACCTTGGAGACGGATCCTTTGCTTCTCAGTGCAGCTGTATAGAGGGTCATCTCTGCAAACCCAACCACTGGTCTCACCAGTTGGCAGCAGAGAGGAGAACTCCTCCTACAGATCCTGCACCTCTCTGGGAAGCTACAGCACCCCCTCGTCTCCACCTTCTCTGGTCTCAGCATTCAGCAGACTCCAGCAGCTGACTCCAGCCCTCCTCTGGTCCTCCTCCAGACTCCTGCACTTTCTGCTTCCTAGCTCCACCCCTGGCTTCTTCCTGGCAGCAGCAGGTTAGGGGGGTGCGCTATGATGTAAGGGAGGGAGGGGTCCTCTGGACCTCTAGTGTTACAGATACAACCGGCACTTTGAGGACAACCATAATGCTGATATGGCCTGTCATGAAATTGACTTTGACACCTTTGCTCTATGAGATCTATACAGCCCTCCACACCTCCTTCCCAATTGCGACACAGGAAGCTTAGATTCAAATGAGCACTATGTCTGACTTGATTAAATTAATTCTCCATGCAGTCTTCTAGATCAGTGATTCTCAACCTTTTTTCGTTCGGGGCACCCTTTAAAATTATGCACAGTCCTGAGACACACCATTCTAAAATATAGGAACTTAAACTAAAAGCATTAGTGGCGATTTATTCTTCCAAAGCAAATCCACCTTTGCACACTGGTACTGACTAGTATTCCAATGCTTCTCTTCATCCTCGGTTTCTCTCCCTCACTCGACTAATGTAAGCCCAGTGATGATGGAGAGGAGCAAACAAGGATGCTCTGCAGAGGCCTGAAGTCCTTACTTTAATCAAGATCAGTGGTTGATAGGATGCCATCACCTAAAAGGATGTAATGGTGTACAATGAAAACCTGTGGCTTTGTGTAACTAAAAGGCAGGCTTGATCCACTCATTGGCTAATGTACAATTTTTAGACATTTTGCCAAGGCACTCCTGAAGAAACCTGAAGGCAATCCGGGGTGGCTGGGCACCCTGGTTGAAAAAGGCTTTTCTAGACAATAGTTCTCACAGACAGTAATGCAGCACACAGCATGTCCTATCCCCTATTTGGTACCTCATAGGAAGAACAAAAGAACTAATCACAACAGGTTACTTAAAAAGCTTGGACAACAATCTGAGCTTGCCTTGTCACAGGTGTTCCAACAAATAATGTCTAGTATTGAAGGTGAAGTATTGGGGAAATTTAGGGTGGCAGGAAGTCACTGTGACTAGGAGAGGGGGTGGACTGTAAGGAAAGGGGGTTTTAGGGAGGTGCTGTGACCAGGGTACCTCGCCAGTGTTGACATTAGCTTCCAAAAAGGGCATATTCTGCCCTCCAGACTCCCTGACAGTAAGAACTTCTCCTCCAGATCGAATGCTGCTGATCCTGCTACTTACAAAGGTTGCCAACAAAGCTCCAAACCCTCTCCTGCAGTAATAAGGACTGCTGGTCAGCCTGGACAAGCAGCTGAGCCCATGCCCGTCCCTCAATATCAATTCCCCACTGCGCTGCTGAGTTGCGGGAGCAGGAGTTTTTACTGTATGTGGCCAAGAACATTCAATTGCTGGAGTCTGCCACACTCGTGTCAGTACACGGTTCAGGCAACTTGCAGCACAGCATTACTAGCTCCAGAAACTAAACAGCTGGAAATACACTGAACCCCTATCTAGCACTTCAGCCACAGTGCAGAAAGTGATATCACAACCAGTATGACGGTCAGTCATTGCCACTGGTCCAGTGCTGGCATCCTCTGCGAAAAGTGGGATCAGCATCAAATCTGGAGGAGGAGCTCTCAGTGTCAGGAATAAGTAGCAATGGTACCACACTTACCTTTTGCTGCTTAGGGGAATTGCTAAGATTGTGAAAGACCTAGGCCACCCCAGGTACCCTACAGAGAAAAATGATATGGTGCGGGTAGTGTGCCGCAGATAAACAGTGTGTATGGCCACACTACACCAACAAGGGAGGGGCTTAGTTAAATATAGCCTGAGCCTACTCACTGTACACAAAGCCTACAATCCTTGTACTCACAAAATATGGTTTACCTTTTGTGCCAGAAGCCAGAAACTCACAGATAGAAATGAACCTCAGCACAAACATTTCTCATGTGTATGTCCAGCCAAAATTTTGTTTGTTTGTTTAAGGTAGAATGAGGAAGTATTACAACCAGTCAGGTTCTTACTGCTAACCGGGGAGGTTTCCCCTCAATTCCTCTCCAGTTGACACTGTTTTAGCACACAAGAAGTTAGGGAAACCATAAAAATGGCAACACAGATAGGAGCAAAAACTTTTTTCCTGGTAGAGTCAGGGTAGCAGGGTAGATTTTTTACTTCTATTTGCCTCCCTATTGCAGAATTTCCCCTGGTCTGGTAAAACTGTTTTCAACAGATCAGAAAGTACGCATAAATCTCCCTAACAGAGCTGCAGATAGCAGTAAAAAAACCTGTCAAATCCTTCCCCAATCTAAAACTAGAAAAAAAAATTTGGGTCTGACACACACTGTAAAAACTGAAACTCCTCTATTGCATATGCATTCTTTGCGCACAAAATATAAACAGAGAACACTTTTCCTGAGCCTACCGTAAAGAATGTCATTACAATAGTAAGGATCTACCTAACAACCAACAATTGTTGAGACAATAAAAAAACTTTTGTTAGGAGCATGTCATTACAAAATAACACATTAAGTTCAGGAGTATACAATGTACAGAGTGCAGTAGTCAGGAGTATGTAATGTACAGTGGAACTGCCATGAATGCATAGTTCAGCAGTAAGGGGCATGCACTGCAGAGCACTGTGTACAGAATGTGGCAATAGGTGTATGTAATGTACACAGATTGTTATAAAATCCTGACCTCTACACTCTGTATGTTGTGCCATAAATTGTACACTCTTGACTGCTGCACTTCCAACATGAAGAGTGCAAATCTCAGAGTGCAGACATTCAGTCAAAAATTTTCACCCCAACTCAACCCTAAGCAAAAATCTCCTATCCAAGCAAACCACGCCCCCACCCCCAGCAAAACAAAAAATATTAAAAAACACACAAACCCTTCAAAAATCTTCCCGTTAACAACCTAAAAGAAACCCCTCAAGCAAGTCTCCTCCCCAGCAAAAACTACCCCCACAATAAAAATCCTGCTCACCTCTGTATCCCAAACCACCCTTTCTGCCCCACAAATGTCCTCTCTTTACTCACTTTTGCACTTCAACCCCCTTTCTGCTCACAGCTGCACTCAAACCCCCCTCTCTGCTCACCTTTGCAACCTAAACCCCTTTTCTTCTAACCTTTGCACTCCAACTCCACTCACTTCTAGCCTCTGGACCCCAAATTCCCCTCTCTTCCAACCTCTGCACCCCAACACCCCCTCTCTTCTAACCTCTGCATAACAACCCTGCTCCCTCTCTTCTACCCTCTGGACCTCAACTCCCCCTCTCCTTTAACCTCTGTACCCCAACTACTTCTCTCTTCTAACCTCTGTACCCCAACTCCCCTCCCCCTCTGCTGACCTCTGTTCCCCAACCTTCCTATCTCTGATCATCTCCGCACCCCAAACCCCTCCCCCCACTTTTGTTCACACTCACCTTTGCACCCCAACTCCCTTTATGCTCTCCTTTGCACCTCACTCCCCCCACCCCCACTCACCTCTACACCCCAACCCCCCTTTTTGCTAACATTTGAACCACATGTCCTCTCCTAACCTCTGTTCCCCTCTGCTCACTTCTGCACCCCACTCTCTCCGCTAACCTCAATCCCCCCTACTAACCTCTGCATCCCGAAACTCCTCCTGCTTACCTCTGCACCCCAACTCCCCTCTTGGCACACATCTGTACCCCACTCTCTCTGCTAACCCCTTCGATCTGATCCCCTATGTGTCCTGCTTTCCTTTCACCAGATCCTTAGGGTAAGACTGTTCTTCCATTACAATCCACAAGGCTAAGGTCCGTGCGGGCCTAGGGGGGGAGCAAGTGTGACCAGGATAGCGAATGAACTGCAGGGGACATATGGCTGTCTGCTGGGTAGATCTCTGCAATGGTGGCTAGTTGTAGAGTCAGAACCAATAGCTCACAGTAGGATATATGGGGTAGGTGACCTGGGTGCACAGTGCCCCTGTCTGCACCTGGAGCACATGCCCCTTCTGCCCCCCCAATCCCCGCTAAGCCACTTCCAGCCCTGGTGAAAAATAACTCAAGGCCCACAGTACTGTAGAAGTTTATTTAGCTTTCTCATCAACCATTCTTCAAAACAGTAACAGAGCAGACTCATGGTTCTGTCGTCTGATTAACATGCATTTCTTGCCACACAAGCAGCATTAGAATACACCCAGGGGTGTACCCATTACTAACATGGTGCTCCCCAGGTAACCAACCACATCTCAAATACCCCCACCACTCAGTAGCAGGCCCAAAATGTCTCTAGAACACAATAGGAACGTCCTGTTCTTTTAGAGCTATTAACAAGTTAACCTATTCCTCTCCTAATCCTTTTTGCCCAATAGCACGGATTGGAAATCTCAAATATAAAGAGAACACACAGTTAAAACACCCCTGGCTCTGTACAATCACATAAATGTGAAAACTGAGACAAGCCAAGTTTACATGTTTAGGCAGTGCTGTGAAGATGCTTTTCCCTGAAGTTATTAAGATTATGACTGCACGTCCAACCACCCTCTGAAACCTATGGGCAGCATTTAACTTTTATAACGATTTAATGTGTAACATTGTGTAGTAAAATATCACTTAAACCACACATTCTTGACTGTATATAGAGTTTCACTGTACGTGTACCTTGACATGAAAACTCCACAAAAATGATTGCAACAAAAATATAGGCTGTAGTTAAAAGATACATCTCTGAGCCAAACAAGAGTTCTAAGGAGCTCAGCACGGCAAGCCAATAACTCTATCCATTTGCCACCTACCTGGTTGGAGGCCGAAGTGACAAAGGGGTATTTCTTTGCAGCAATGGTTCAAGAACCCCTGGAGGTGATGGCAGGGATCACAAAGCTCAAAGGAGCACAGGTGCATATAGACCAGTTCATTGGTGACTACTTCAGGAGGGATCAGGTGGGTAGTTCTCAGGCAGGTGGGGGAGACATCAGTAGGAACACAGAGCACACTGTGGGGGAGCAGGTCAGGCTGAGGCCATTGTAAGAGTGCTGACACCTGTAGCAGATGAAAATAGTGCAAGATTAGACTAGTGGGGAGAACTGTTGAAGCATTATCAAGGTCAGGATCCAAGCTTCCTGAAACAATTAGATCACAGATGATACCTGTTTCTAATGTAGGCTTTGTAGAAGACATATGGGATTGAATGGAAAGAGATCCATACTCCACTATATAAACTGTTTATCAAAGCAGTGTTCCAGTATCCTTGTCTTTTTTTTTTTTTTAAACAAGCACCCTGGTGATTCTTTTTGTTAGTAGAATCTACATTGGATACTGTTATAAATGTAATCATTCATGTTGTTTATAAATCAGCAATTACTGACAGCGCCCTATGTATTCAGGCAGTGGCCACTGGACCGTTCATATGTGTTTCCGGGAATCAGTGCAGCTGGCCAGGGGAGGACTGACCATTTGGAAACTCGAGCACTGCCCGAGGGTCCGGGGTCAGTAGGGGGCCCCATGAGATGCCCCTGGTACCTTTTTCATAGGCTTTTTTGAGTTTGGGCAAGGACACAGGGGCCCCATGATCCGCTATTGCCCAGGGGCCCCATCATGAGTTGTCAGTCCACCCCTGCAGCTGGCTACCCAGCATACACCTCCCAATCTTGTGCCTGTGCAGTCAGATCCCGCAGCAGCTGCCGCTACTGATTCCTTCTCCCCTGCTGCTTGATACCAGTTATAATGACAACAGCAAGTCCACCATTCAGAAATGGCGCCTAACTCCACCTGGTATTGCGTCATTTCCAATTTTGAAATAACACGATGCCATAAGCAGAGGATGCTGATTGACTCCTGGGATTGATGATACAGATATTCCAGGAGTCATAAGGAGACTGGATATGATGTACAAGGCCACATCAACTAGGACCTGAAGTGGAGAGAATTTTGAATCAAAAAGGTACCTAAACAAACAAAAAAAAAAAAGCCCTTTTATTACAGGGACATGTATCATCTATCAGTGGGACCATTATTGTAAGATAGGGTGGAAATCGCAATCTGCAGTGTTCTTACAACTTGTTTCGTCGGTCACATTAGGTACATATTATCTAATGTCCTCTACAGTCCATGGCCAACTTAATGTACTCTGTTGAAATAAAATGAAGCATTAGTACAGATCAACCCATATTGATTTGCTGTGGGATTAACAACAGACTAATCCTGGTAAAACACAACATTTGATATTCATCTAAATAAAGAAAGCAAACCCAAATAGGGTGACAACATTTGTCCCTGTCTCCCAGTTGTGCTTCAGCGTAGCCATCCTAAAGCACACTCTCCCAATGGAGACACATTTGTGACCATTTCATCATACATTATGCAGCCATTGGTTCAGTTATCACTATCAGGAAATCCACCCTGAGAAATGCCATGGAGCCAGCACTAGAATGCATATGGGTAGACAGTAAATGCTGGAAAAGAAGCTGCAGAAGAAAAACAGCACTGAAATTTTACAAAGGATGAAAAACAAGGTGAAAATGTATTTTATTTTAAAAAAGGGCAAATATTTTTTATATGCACTACTTTTGCAAACTAAAAGACACCCAGTTAGAATTTACACTTTTGCCTAGATTATGGACTTTAAACTATTTAAATGTTAACAAATCAGTAAAAGAGCTGTCCTCGTGAGGACACCAAGGACATTGCTGGTTTCCAGCACCTGTTCGGTCGGGTGTATTGGACTGTGTATCATCCATCCAGGATCTAGGACCAGCTTCTCTCCTTGCACAGTCCTACTTTTGGCCACAAAGGGCTGCAGTGAGCTCTCCTACAAGCTTATGACAAGCTGCTTCACTTATGTTAACCGCTTCTCTGCCACCCTATAACAGATATACAGCTACAGGGCGGCAGGGGTGCGCAAAACCAAGTATATATACGTGATTTCGCATTTTAATCTGGGTGCAGTGTTGCATGATCGCGCAATTGCCAGTTAAAGTAACGCAGCGCCGTAATGCAAAAAATGGCCTGGTCAGGAAGGGGGGTAAATCCTCAGGAGGGTAAGTGGTTAATAAAGCATACATTTGTGAGTGCAATTTTACTTTTATTTTGTTAAAGTTTCATGGTGTTTACTGCAGCAAGGTTTTTGCACTCTGTTCCATGTCTTTGCTCATTGTATGGATTATTCCTGTGCTACCATGAAAAGTGCTGCATAACCAGCGCATTAAGGACAATATTGAATCTTTCATAATATGATTTTAAAGTGTTACTAAACCCATGACCCTGCATTTACTATGTCTGGTCTCCCACAGTACACAGAACATGGAAATGCAATTATTTTATTAAATATAAACTGCTAAATACCTGCTTTTGAGAGCAGTCTTGTGACTTCTATCAATGTACAGCAGAGCACTGGTTAAAGCTTGAAGGAGGAGTTTCCTTTCTGCTCTAGGAGGATGCAGAACCCCTGACCTGTGTCTGAACAGTGTGGATTGGTCCTGTGCTGACCACATACACTCTCCCAAGGAAAAAAAAACCTCACAATACAGAGGATTAACCCCTTAGGTTCCACAGTGAGTATAACAAGCATGCTTTACTGCATATACAGACTGGTTTAAATGTTGTGGGTTTAGTAACACTTTAAGTGGTTGTAAACCCTTACATATACCCAGTGAAGTGACTGGCCTCAATTGATGCACAGAGATGGGTATGGACAGTAGAGTGTAGTGGTTATTTAAAAAAAATAAATGTAAGTACACAATTATTTTTTATTATTATTATTATAATACAGGATTTATATAGCACCAACTGTTTGTGCTGTGCTTTGCAATATAAAAGGGGGACAGTACAATTACAACACAGTTCAATACAGAAGGAACAGGAGCGCTCTGCTCATGGACCTTACACTCTAAATAGGCCACTTACACGATAGACATGGTGATAACCAGGGGCGGACTGCCCATTTGGAAACTCAGGCACTGCCCGAGGGCCCAGGGTCAGTAGGGGGCCCCATGAGATGCTCCTGGTACCTTTTTCATAGGCTTTTTTGAGTTTGGGCAAGGACACAGGGGCCCCATGAGTGATAACTGTAAGTGAAAACACATATGTCAGCCTCTGGGGGTGAATCTGATCACAGCAGGACATGCTTCCTCACCATTTTTCTCTTCATATCAAGAAAACTTGTCAGAACTGATTAATAGAAAAACATCAGCAGGGGTGCACTCTACCCACGCACCAAACCCTCTATGACCTAAAAATCCCCTTTTATGAATAATTGTCTAAAAATCCATAATGTAGAAAATGACAGGAAGTCATAAGAATGCCAGGTGTATAACCTTATAGGGCAATGCAGAATAATTGCAAAAATACAAAATGATGGAAGATATACTGCTGCCTTCATTTTAGGGAGATAACAACCAGACAGCAAGTGTGTCTTTAGCTGCCATTGCTCAATCCTTCTGTCTGAGCGGAGGTGTGTATAAGGCTAGGTTCACACCTATGCAGTTTGAGTTTGATCCATTTCTGTAGTGCTTTTTGTGGTGCGTTTTTGACACGGTTTTGATGCATTTTGCTTTTTTTATTCAACTTGTTGCTGGGCAGAAAATGCAAAACACATAGAAAACGCATCAAAAACGCACTACTTGCTTTTCTGCAGCATCTCCATTGCAGTCTATAGAACCAAAAATGCAACGTTTTGGCATTTAAAAAAGTCCCTGACCCTTTCAAAAAAAAAAAAAAAATCGCAGCGGATGAACCTGTCCCATAGGAAACCATGGTAAATGGACTGCTGTGCGTTTCTGCAAGTGGAAAATGCATAGGTGTGAACCTAGACTAAGGTAGGGTCAGTATCCTGGCCACGTACCACAACCCAAAGGCATGGAATATTACTGAGGTTAACTTTGGTTACTCAAAGGCTCAGATGCCCATCAAAAGTAAATATATCACAGAACCCTTCCAGCAGGGGAAAATAAGCACTTACTCCACCAGTCCACAAAACTCTCCCTTTTTCACCTTACAACTAAGTAGCATTGCCCCGCCCCCAATAAGTGTCCATAATTAAAAATAAAGAAAAAAATCAAAAACCACACAAAAAGCCAAAAAGCAAGACTTCACCAGGGGAGGACAGTGCATAAATGTTTAAGAAAAAAAAACATGGAAAATGCCCTGTGTTTTTTTTGTTCTGTTTTTTAAACACACTTTATGCACTGAGCACCCCTGATGAAGCCATGCTTTTAGGCGAAACATGTTGGGTTAAGGGATCTCCACTCCACAGATAGACCGACAGCAGCTAAAGACATACTTGTGGTCTGATTATTATCTCCCTATAATGAGGCAGTAGTATATATGTTCTATCAATTTGTCATTTTGTACTAATTCTGCATTGCCGTAAAGGATTATACACCTGGCACTCTTATGTCTTCTTTTCATTTTCTACATTAAGGATTCTAATACAATTATGAATAAAAGTGAAGTTTTAGATCATAGAGGGTTTGGTGCATGGGTAGAGTGCAGCCCTGCTGATATTTATATATATATATATATATATATATATATATATATACATACATATATACACACACATACATATACATATACACACACACACACATATATACACATACATACATATACACACACACCAGGTTGCTTTTTGTTGTTCAAAACGGATTCATGCTGAGAACAGAAGAACAAGGCAGCAAACAGAAATTACATTTAGTGCTCTGGATTGAGACCAGTACACACTATAGAGGTATATGCCAAGTTCATATTGCATGTCTGAGGTTAGCAACCACTTTAGCCCCGTTTCTCATATATGCGAACTGGATTAATTTTGATCCGCATCCAATTCACATGACATATGAACCAAAAGGCTTTTCTATGAAGTTGGTTCACATGTGTGCGAGTTGGAAACACTGCATTTTTAAAAAGAGAGTTCGGTACAGGTGCTATTTCCACTGTCACGCACTTTAAAAATTTGCACGTGAATCGCACCTGAACCGCTGAATGATATTGCACTGGATTCTTTTTACAAATCACACTGAAACCAGCCCCGCACGTCTTCAAAATAATAGCAGTCAGACATCACTAACCGGATCAATCACTGTTTTTGGTGGAAATGATATTTCTACATGGCAAATAATTTACTAGCAGGTGTAGTAGAGTAATAGAAATCCAACAGTCATGACATGCATGCTGCTGATTCTGTGTAATTGAATCACTAATTGAAAGGGGCATGTTCAAAATAATAGCAGTGTGGAGTTCTATTAGTGAGGTCATTCATTCTTTGAAAAACAGGTGGCAATTATTGCCCTTATTTAAGGAAGGAAGGCAGCAAATGTTGTACATGCTGGTTACAGTGCATTTCTCCCTGAAATTCTGAGGAAAATGGGTTGTTCCAGACATTGTTCAGAAGAACAGCGTACCTTGATTAAAAAGTTGATTGGAGAGGGGAAAACATATAAAGAAGTGCAGAAAATGATAGGCTGGTCAGCTAAAATGATCGCAAATGCTTTAAAATGGCAACCAAAACCTGAAAGACGTGGAAGAAAGCGAAAAACTACCATCCGAATAGATAGAAGAATAGCCAAAATGGAAAGGACTCAGCCAACAATCAGCTCCAGGAAGATGAAAGAAGGTGTAAAGTTACCTGTGAGTACTGTTACAATTAGAAGACGCCTATGTGAAGCCAAGCTATCTGCAAGAAGCCCCCGCAAAGTCCCACTGTTGAAAAAAAAAAGACGTGCTGAAGAGGTTACAATTTGGCAAAGAGCACAATGACTGGCCTAAAAGAGAAATGGCGCAACATTTTGTGGACTGATGAAAGTAAGATTGTTCTTTTTGGGTCTAGTGGGCGGAGACAGTTTGTCAGACGACCCCCAAACACTGAATTCAAGCCATAGTACACTGTGAAGACAGTGAAGCATGGTGGTGCAAGCATCATGATATGGGGATGTTTCTCATACTACGGTGTTGGGCCTATTTATCGCATACCAGGGATCATGGATCAGTTTGAATACATCAGAATACTTGAAGAGGTCACGCTGCCTTATGCTGAAGAGGAAATGCCCTTGAAATGGGTGTTCCAACAAGACAACGACCCCAAACACACCAGTAAACGTGCAACATCTTGGTTCCAGACCAACAAGATTGACGTTATGGAGTGGCCAGCCCAATCCCCGGATCTTAATCCAATAGAAAACTTGTTGGGTGACATCAAAAATGCAGTTTCTGAGGCAAAACTAAGAAATAGAGAAGAACTGTGGAATGTAGTCCAATCATCCTGGGCTGGAATACCTGTTCACAGGTGCCAGAAGTTGGTTGACTCCATGCAACCCAGATGTACAGCAGTTCTCAGAAACAGTGCTTATACAACGAAATATTCATTAAGTGATTCAAAGGAAAGCAAAATCTTCAAACATTTTTCAGTTTATATAGTGAATGTTTGAGTTTGTAAAGTTTACAAACACTGCTATTTTTTTTTTAGAGGAACAACACAAATTTGATATATTTTTCATCTGTTTTGATTTGGAATAGAATGTGTCGTGTTCCCAATGCATTTGTGTGTATGGAAATAAAAGCTATTGGAAGGATTTTGAGCTTTATTCACTTTTTTCAACACACTGCTATTTTCAACACAACTGTATGTGAACCCGATCTTAAGGTTATATGATACCCCCCACCTTTTAAATACCGACTCCTTATTTATCCCAATTGCTCTGCATACATTTTAACATATATTACAATACAAATACCATTTTTTTAGTTTTCTCTGCAGTTATGTGACCAAACAGCTGTGCCACCTGTGTCACTGACAGGCTGGTAGTAAAGAACTCTACAGCTAGAGCTTGGAAGACTGCGAAGACTACACAGAGGTCACTTTACAGCACACAAAAAAAAAAAAACATGAAAAAAAGGTATTTACCTTGCAATTTATGCTAAAATATATGCAGGACTATAAGGAACAATGGGTGCCCCTTTTCTTGGGCTGGGGTGTACCTGTCCTTAATGGGTTCGTGGTACATTTTTGTTGGGGTTGGGAGGAGTGTGTAGGGAAAGCAAGGCAGGTAGGCAGGGAGTTTATTACCCCATACACTGTGAAACAGGACTGATTTTGAATTGAAGAGGTCTGCATCCCTTTAGACGCGATTTCCCTTTGGGAATATCGCACCAAAAATTTCATTTTTGTTGCAGTGGATGACAAAAATCTGATATGCGTCTTAGTGCAGACTTCTGGGAAAATCAGCGAGCCAATCACACAAGCAGGAAATGACATTTTCAGGGGGTGATCTGTACACCAACGGTGTACAGAATGCCTCCAGGTAGCCATATTGCATTTTACAGAAAATTACAGCACTAGAGTATTGAAACGGAAAGATAATTTTTAATAACCTTCAATTACAATATGACTTGTGTTGCAATTGCAAATGCTATATTATTTTTTTTCATTTGCCATTTTTTTCCCCAGGAAAGTGGAGTTACCTTTTAAGTCATTAATGGAAAGGGACTGGATTATAAAAGACATTGTAAATACCTATTGCTGAGATAATACCAGTCCTGTTTGGACTTTGCATCTATCAATCACAGAGCATAGTAAAGTTGCTCAGGGCATCACAGTGTTTGTATGAATGTTCTTCACAACTGCATTAGCAATGTCATTCCCTACTCATTACATTATGGCTACATTAGGAAGCATGGATTTACAGTTTTCTGCAAGACCAGAGCATTCCCAGAGTGTATTAGATACATCCTGTGACCTGCCACTGGTGAAACTGGGTAGGTGTGCTTCAGAGACCTTTGAAGGAAGGTATCAGGGACAGAAGATGCCTGGTGATCACCATGTGCAATTTCTATCACCCGACGCCTGGGACAGGCAGTTCCAGACGCCGAACAGGTAGTTTTCTTCTACATTTAGTCCCTGCTGCAGGCAAGCAGCAGGGCTTGTCAGGTGGAAGCAATCAATCGGCTCTGCTGACACTCAATTGATTCCACACACGCCGATAAAGTGTCCCATCAGTGTGATCTGCACTGCATTACATACAATGGAGTACTGGGGAGACATCCAGGGTCTTTTAGACCTCGGATGTCCCATTAAAAAGAACCTGTTACCAAAACATCACCACGTAGAGGTTTTCTTTTATTGTAAAAAATGAAATATCACCTATAGAAAATATAGGGTACTGAAGTTTGTTGCCATTTCACAAGTTTAAGGTTTGACAAGTTGGGTTTATATTTACTTAGTGCAGCCTCTTCTTTTATATTTTACCAAAAATTGGGTGATGTATTGCGTTTTAGCACCCTAAATTAACTTTAGTGTGTTTTTTACCAAAATTTGCCATTTCCTAGACCTTTACGGTAATATCATGTTACATAAAAAATTGGAACTACCACTACTTTATTTTCCAGGGCGTCTGCTTTCAGAAAACATAGTTTTGAGTGTTTTATGTAATCTTGAGGCTTAAAATTATTTTTTAAACATCTGTGCAAAAAATGCAAAAATGGCTCTGGCAGCAAAAGGGTTAAAGGAGAAGTTCACCTTCGGAAACATGTTATATGTTCCACCCATGTTTAGGGTGGAACATGTGCAGGGGCGGACTGACAACTCATGGGGCCCCCGGGCAATAGGGGATCATGGGGCCCCTGTGTCCTTGCCCAAACTCAAAAAAGCCTATGAAAAAGGTACCAGGGGCATCTCATGGGGCCCCCTACTGACCCCGGGCCCTCGGGCAGTGCCCGAGTTTCCAAATGGTCAGTCCGCCCCTGAACATGTGACATGTTCATGCTCCTGTGGCAGCTTGGTGATCCGAGCCCTCTGTGTGACAGCAATACAGGGAGAAGTTCCCTGTACCAGCTTTCACATTTTTAAAAAAGTGCGGCAGTACGGGGCTCCACCCACATGACCATGTCACTCATTCACAGAATACTGTTAATGAATCAACTACAAATACTGACATCCTCTGCAGATGTTGGCTTTACCCAAGGCTCACACCTAAGCATTTTCCGTATTGTTTTTTAGAAACGCAATACAGTTCATTTAACATGATTTCCTATAAGACAGGGTGACATCTCTGTGTTTTCACCCGGTGCATTTTTTGGAAATGGTCAGGGACTTTGTTAAACGGAAAAAGTTGCGTTTTTGGTTCTATAGACTTCAATGGAAACGCTACAAGAGGAATGTAGTGCATTTTTGCAGCAATTTTGATGCGTTTTTGCTACTGTTTTGATGCATTTTAAATCTGCCTAATATCAAGGAAAAAAAAAATGCATCAAAAACACAAGTGCCAAAACGCACTGCAAAACATACTGCATAAACCGATCAAACATAAATTGCATAGGTGTGAACCTAGCACTCGGCTTGTAGTTCTCACTGAACTACCACAGTGCTGTTGGTAGTTCATTGATTCTTCCTGTAAGTGTGAAACAGCCTGCACATACGGTGTAGACAGCTTACACTGACAGTCTGTGGGAGCCCTGCATTATACTCATGATCCTCTGATCGCTGGTGCAATGCTTTCCAGGCTCCTAGGAAAAAGAAACTATTTTTACCTGAAAAGTATGTGCATTTATTTAACAGCGAAGCTTGATTTGGGTGCTCAGCATATGCTTGTACTAAGCACCCAAGTGTCTCGTTGGGGCCAACGCCTCATTCCCTTGTTCAGCAGGTGCACTTCTGCTAAGCATTAAGAGAGCCTAATGCTACCCTTTCCTGACAAGCACTCAATCAGAGCTCATTACACTGCAAGGTCTCTCCCCTCCCTGCTAGTCCCCGAGTACAGTGCTGGAGAAAGGCAGGGAGGTGAGGAGAGAAACAGCACACAAAATATTAAAATTTAAGTCACCATAAAGACCCTGTTTCTAAATCCCCGGACAATCCTAAAAGCACCTCAGATTTAAATGCCATTTCAGTTTAAAAAAACTGAACTTGTCCCTCATGACAAGTGGATTGTCCTGAGGGACAAGTAGCTAGGGAACCCAGATTAGTCCCTTGCACAAGGAGTTTTCTAAAAAGATTTCCACACCCCTGAAGTACTCTCTTTTGGGCATTTTGCCAGGTCAGATTATAAAGTCAGGAATGACCTCATCCAAAAGGTGGAATATGTGCGTCGTCACTTTAGCTGGCTCTGCTTCCCTGCTGAATACATGGACAGCTAAAGCTATAGTTCAGGTCACATTTCTCAGCAGGTCCGTTCTGTGAGCCTAAAATCATTTCTGTGAACATGAATAGCGCAAGTGAGGATCAAGAGAAAGGGACACAAGTGAGAAATGAGGGCCTGTTGACTCATGCATATGCACAGTGGCTAAATGGTTAGCACTTCCGCCTGGTAGTACTAGGGTTGTTGGTTTGACTCCCAACCATGGCACCACCTGCCTGGAGTTTGCATGTTCTCCCTGTGCCTGTATGGGTTTCCTCCAGGTACTCGGGTTTCCTCCCACACTCCAAAGGCATTCTGGTAGTCGAATTGGCTCCTGTCTAAATTGGCCCTATTATGTGTATGAATGTGAGTTAGGGACCTTAGATTGTACACCCCTTGAGGGTTAGGGACTGATGTGAATGTACAATATATATATTATAGCGCTGCGTAAATTGATGGCACTATATAAGTACCTGAAATAAATGAATATGCAGTGGGTTGCATTTTCAGCATGGAGGATCTTTCTCCAATGAGATGTGTTCTGATCTCTTGGAGAGACCAAGGAAGATGCTTCTTCCAAGAGTTTAAAGAGTCTGTAAATATAGTGTAAGGATGGTAGAGGTAATGCCTTCTGGTCTTTGTTTTAAGAGTGTAAAGGTGTAAACCGCAAACTGACAAGGGAGATGTAAGCAGAGAAGCGGGGCTCAGAGGTCCATGGTGGGGACCATGGACAGAAGACTCACCCACAGTACAGTCCATGATAGGTAAAGCTGGCCATACACTAGAAGAAATTAAACTGAAGCAACACTGCATCTAAGCACCACAAGCCAAAAGTGCTATTCAATTCATTGTTCATATTCAAAGCAAACTCCCCCCCCCCCATCCATTCATTCATGTCTGCATGCTTTATTTTGCTGAGAAATTCATTGAAAAACATGCCTTGCAGTGGCCATCTTGTGTAAGGGCATATGATTCATGTAGCATTCACTTCCTGGCACTCATCTGTCCTTAGCTAAGTCATGCAGGCAGGAGGGTGTGCTTAGCTGGGAAAAACCCTCCTGAAGACTCCTGGGATGTATGACATCATTTTCTTAGGCAAGAAACCAGGAAGTAACCAAAGAAATGTAAAAAATAGTTTAACCACTTCAATACCGGGCACTTTTACCCCCTTCCTGCTCAGGCCAATTTTCAGCTTTCAGTGTTGTCGCACTTTGAATGACAATTGCGCGGTCATGCAACACTGTACCCATAAAAGATTTTAATCATTTTTTTCACACAAATAGAGCGTTCTTTTGGTGGTATTTAATCACGGAGTTTTTTATTTTTTTGCCAAATAAACAAAAACCTGAAACTTCTGAAAAAAACTAATTTTTGTTCCATTTTTGTTATAAAATTTTGCAAATAAATAACATTTCTTCATAATGTATTCTACTACATTTCTTTGGTGAAAATACCCCAAATTAGTGTATATTATATAGTCTGTAGGGAAGTTATAGAGTCCACAAACCATGGGATATATATCTGACAATCGATCAATCAATGTACTGACGGCCAATCTCATTTTTTGAGGCCAAAAAATGCCAGCATAGTACAAATACTAGTGGTGCAACGAAACAAAAATTCTGGTGTCGAAGCCGAAAATTCAAAATGCACTTGGCCGAAAACCAAAACGCGCAGTTTTTAAAAATAAGTACGGTATATATTTTTTGGAAAAAAATAACACTTTGATAAAAAAAAAAAAAAACACAAAAAATACCCCAATTCTTTGTAAAATATGAAAGAGGATGTTAACCACTTCCAGTCCGGACACTTTTACCCCCTTCCTGACCAGGGCAATTTTCAGCTTTTAGCGCTATCACACTTTGAATGACAATTGCGCGGTCATGCAACACTGTACCCAAATGAATTTTTTACCATTTTTTTTAGATAGATAAAGCTTTATTTTGGTGGTATTTATTCACCACTGGGATTTGTATTTTTTTTGCTATGTAAATGAAATGTCCAAAAAATTTTTAAGAAAGTGTTTTTTTAATAAAATTTTGCAAATAAATAATATTTCATCATAAATCTTAGCCAAAATGTATTCCGTTATTTTTTTAGTAAAAAAAAAAAAAATCCAAATTAGCTTATAAGCAAAAATTATAATTTTTAAACATTTTTATTTTATTATATTTTTTTTTTTTTTTTTTTACATACTGTCACCCTAGCAGTACAGTGTCACCATGGTGACACTGTACTACTTGTGGGGGGTGATAAAGTTGTTTTTTTTTTTTTACACTGATTGCTTTTACACCCATATAGGGTGTAAAAGCAATCATTTCTCTTTCTCTCTGTGTGCATTCCTGCACTCATTGAGAAATACAGAGTGAGCTGTGATTGGTCACAGCTTGTCACATGGTACAAGGCTTTTGTGAATAGCCTTGTACCATGTGACCTCTGTGATCATTCACAGATTTCACACATAGTAAGCAATGATGTCAGAAGTGACATCTTGCTTACTACTTTGCATGTGATCACTGATTGGCCAATCAGTGATCACATGATCGGGACCTCGTACAGAGGTCCCGTCCGACGATCGGTGTTTCACTGTGTCCGGAGGACACAGCGGGCACCGGATCGCGGTGCTGCGCGCTCCCAGGGAGCGCGCACAAGCAGGGTGCGGGGAGGCCGTTTATAGACGGCCACCCGACCCTGCAGTGCCACCGTCCGGCCGTTTATATACAACAGCCGGTCGGGAAGTGGTTAAGGAGAGTAAATAGATACCCAACATGTCACGTTTTAAAATTGCGCACGCTCATGGAATGGCGTGAAACTGCGGTACTTAAAAATCTCCATGGGTGATGCTTTAAAAATGTCTACAGGTTAGCAGTGTAAAGTTACAGAGGAGGTCTAGTGTGAGAATTACTGCTCTTGTTCTGTTGTTCATGGCGATACCTCACATGTGTGGTTTGAACACCATTTACATATGTGGGCGTGGCCTACGAATATGTTCACTACTGCGTGCGAGCACGGGGGGGATGGGGGTACTTTTAAACTTTTTATTTTTAAATTTATTTAATCTTTTTGGATTTTTTAGCACTGTCCCTTTAAAAAAAAAAAATGTTAATCACTTTTATTCTTATCACAAGAAATGCATGCATCCCTTGTGATAGGAATAATTAGTGACAGGTCCTCTTTATGGAGAGATGTGGGGTCAATAAGACCCCACATCTCTCCTCTGCAATGTAAAGCATTGGATCAAAAAAAAGCATTCATCTAGTGCTTACTACGTTTACATCAGTTTAAATCAGTTTTTTATCCGTTTACATCCATTTTTCATCAGTTTACATCCGTTTACATCAGTTCACAACAGTTTTTCATCAGATTACATCAGTTTTTCATCAATTCACATCCGTTTTTCATCAATTCACATCAGTTATTCATCCGTTTACGTCAGTTTGCATTATTTTACATCTGTTTACATCAGTTTACATCCATTTTTCATCAGTTTACATCCGTTTTTCATCAGTTCACATCAGTTTGCGTCAGTTTTTCATCCGTTTACGTCAGTTTTTCATTGGTTCACGTCCGTTTTTCATCCATTTACATCAGTTTACATCCGTTTTTCATCAGTTCACGTCATTTTTCAGCAATCCACATCAGTTTTTCATCAGTTCACATCAGTTTGCATCAGTTTTTCATCCGTTTGTCAGTTTTGCATCAGTTCGTCAGTTTTTAATCAGTTTGCCATACTTTTACATCCATTTTTCATCAGTTTACATTCGTTTTTCATCAGTTCACATCTGTTATTCATCCGTTTACATCAGTTTGCATTAGTTTTTCATCCGTTCACATCCATTTTTCATCAGTTCACGTCAGTTTTTCATCAGTTCACATCAGTTTTTCATCCGTTTAAATCAGTTCACATCAGTTCACATCAGTTCACATCAGTTCACATCAGTTCACATCAGTTCACATCAGTTTTTCATCCGTTCACATCAGTTCACATCAGTTCACATCAGTTCACATCAGTTTTTCATCCGTTTAAATCAGTTCACATCAGTTCACATCAGTTTTTCATCCGTTCACATCAGTTCACATCAGTTTTTCATCCGTTCACATCAGTTCACTTCAGTTCACTTCAGTTCACTTCAGTTTTTCATCAGTTCACATCAGTTCACATCAGTTCACATCAGTTCACATCAGTTCACATCAGTTCACATCAGTTCACATCAGTTTTTCATCCGTTCACTTCAGTTCACTTCAGTTCACTTCAGTTCACTTCAGTTCACATCAGTTTTTCATCCGTTTAAATCAGTTCACATCAGTTTTTCATCAGTTCACTTCAGTTCACTTCAGTTCACTTCAGTTCACATCAGTTCACATCAGTTCACATCAGTTTTTCATCCGTTTAAATCAGTTCACTTCAGTTCACTTCAGTTCACTTCAGTTCACTTCAGTTCACTTCAGTTTTTTATCGGTTTACGTCAGTTTTTCATCTTTCAGTTTTCCATCCGTTTGCGTCAGTTTTCCATCCGTTTGCGTCAGTTTTCCATCCGTTTGCGTCAGTTTACATCAATTTTACATCAGTTTCCATCTGTTTTTCATCAGTTTACATCCATATTTCATCAGTTTATGTCAGTTTTTTTTATCCGTTTTTCATCAGCTCACGTCAGTTTTTCATCCGTTTTTCATACATTTACATCTGCTTTTGTCCATGTACATCCGTTTTTCGTCTGTTCCGTTATCTTTAATGGGAGAAAAATAGGGTTTTCTTCCATTAAAAAAAAAAACGGATGAAAACGGATGTAAACTGATGAAAAACAGATGAAAAACTGATCTCTTGGATTTCATGGAAAAAACATGACTGCACTGATGAAAAAAAAAACAACACCCGTGTAAAAGGGGCCTTAAAGTGTTTAAAGCTTTTACAAGCTTAAAGGCCCCTTTCACACGGGTGTACCGTTTTTTTCCAAGAAAAAACAAAAAGGTTCACATCAGTTTTTCATCCGTTTACATCAGTTCACATCAGTTCTTCATCAGTTTGCGACTGTTTTTCATCTTTTTTCATTAGTTTTCATCAGTTTACATCTGTTTTTTAATCAGTTCACGTCAGTTTTTCATCTGTTTACATCACTTTTCCTCAGTTTTCCATCCGTTTACATCAGTTTTCCATCCGTTTACATCAGTTTTCCATCCGTTTACATCAGTTTTTTTATCAGTTCGCATCCGTTTTTCATCAATTCGCATCAGTTTTTCATCCATTTTTCATCCGTTCTGAATATTAAACGAATATTAAACGTACGAAAATGGATGTAAATGGACAAAAACAGATGAAAAACTGGTGTGAACTGATACGTTTTTTCTTGGAAAAAACATGACTGCACTGATGAAAAAAATGGAATGCCCGGGTGAAAGGGGTCTTATAGTGTTTAAAGTTTTTACAAGCTTAAAAGCCCCTTTCACACGGGCTTTACGTTTTTTTTCATCAGTTCAGTCATGTTTTTTTCCAAGAAAAAACAGGTCAATTCACATCAGTTTTTCATAATATCAGTTTACGTCAGTTTTTCATCCATTTTTCTTCAGTTTATATCCGTTTTTCATCAGTTTATCATCAGTTTACATCTGTTTTTCATCCATTTTTCGTCCATTTACAACTGTTTTTCATCCGTTCCGGAAGAAAAATAGGGTTTTTTTCCCGTTAAAAAAAACAGATGCGTACATTAATGCATGTAAACAGATGGTCATCCGTTTACATCCTCTAAACCATAGAAATACATGGGTGTCTGTTTTTCACCTGCCAACGAACAAATGAAAAAACGGAGATACGGAACGCCCGTGTGAAAGGGGCCTTAATGCTCAACCACTAACGTTTAGACGCATTTAGCAGCTTTTAGTAGCTTCTAGCGTTTTTTTTCTGCCCAAACTCTGCTGTTCTTCCTACTGGACTCTAAAAGCCTCTTAAAGCTCCTGTCACTAAATGCTGCTAAGAGCCTTTGTGTGCATGGACACGTAGGCTAACATGGAAGGGTGTTTTCGATTCAGGAAAAAAAAAAAACATATCAGACACCCCTATAGCAACTGTAAAAATGTCCTGTGTGCATGCGGCCTTATATGCACTGTGGAACCTAAGGGGTTAATCCTCTGCATTGTGTAAAAAAAGCTGTTTGATCCTATCTTCTCTGATCCTCCCCCTCTTCGACTATCCCCAATCCATCTTCTGATAATACAGAGCTCTAGGAGTCACTCTGCACATGCTCAGTTTAGTGTACCGGTATATTACTAGAGTTTTTTTCGTCTTTGGGAGGGACAGCACAGGGTCAATCAGCACTGTCAAGTTAGAGGGTCAGAGGTCATGCAGCCTCATAGGACAGTCAGAGGAGAAGGAAAGCGCCTCATATAAGATTAACCAGTGCTCAGCCAGACACTGAGAGAAATCACAAGGCTGCTATATACTGCTGATGAGAAAAGGGGTTTAGCATGTTATATTTACTAATATAATTGCAATTCCATGTTGTGTGTACTGTAGGAGAGCAGATACAGAGAATGCAGGGTCCGGGGTTCACTGAGGCTACTTTTACACGGAGGAGTTTTTGAAGCATTTTTGCGTTAAAAAAAGTGCCTGAAAAGCTCACAAAAAACGCTTCCCTGTGTATGTAAATGTACATCTATGTATGTTATCACACTGAGGCGTTGCACTTGCGGTGCGGTGTAAAAACTCCTGCTTGCAGCATCTTTGGGGCATGTTTGGGGAAAAACAAAACTCCTTGACGCCTTTTCCCAATTGAAATCAATGGAAAACGCCTGAAAAATGCCTCAGAAACACCTGAGAAGCGGTTTTGGTGCAGTTTTTAAGTCACGTGTCCTTTAAAAAACGCTTACAGAGCGCAACAAAAACACCTATGCGTTTTTGCGGCGGATCACCGCAAAAACACATAGGCATTTTTACCATGCTTTCTGAGCATTTTTAACGCGCGACTTAAAAACTGCACCAAAAAAAGTCTCTAAAAGATGTTTTTCAGGCGTTTTCCATTAATTTCAATGGGAAGAAGCGTTGGGGAGGTTTTTTTCCCCAAACATGCCCCAAAGATGCTGCAAGCAGGAGTTTTTACATCGCACTGCAAGCGCAACGCCTCAGTGTGAAAACATACTTAGGTATACATTCACATACATAGGGAAGCGTTTTTCATGAGCTCTTCAGGCGCTTTTTTTTTAATGCAAAAACGCTTCAAAACCTCCTCAATGTGAAATCAGCCTAACACTTTAACCCCTTGGCGCCGGGGCCTCCCAGCCCTTTAAGGGCTTCAGAAGCCAGAGGGCGGGGTTTAGAGTCATGTGACCGCCGTGACATGCCGTCACATGATCGGGAAAGGTCTCAATCGAAAGAGATCAGGACCTTTCCTTGCGTACAGGACACGTGACACGTGTGCTTGGAGCGTGGCAGGGCGTGCGCTCTCAGCGCGTTTTTTTTTTAATAGAACGCAAATATGCAGCCGCTCGGCCTCTAGGCCCAGACGCCGGGAGGCCGCACATTTACGTGCAGCCGGCGCCAAGAGGTTAACCACTTCCAGTCCGGACACTTTAACCCCCTTCCTGACCAGGGCAATTTTCAGCTTTCAGCGCTATCACACTTTGAATGACAATTGCGCGGTCATGCAACGCTGTACCCATATGAATTTTTTACCAATGTTTTGAGACAGATCAAGCTTTATTTTGGTGGTATTTATTCACCGCCGGGATTTTTATTTTTTTTGCTATGCAAATGAAAATGTCCAAACATTTTGAAAAAAAGTGTTTTTCTTATAAAATTTTGCAAATAAATAGTATTTCATCATAAATCTTGGCCAATATGTATTCCGTTATCTTTTTAGTAAAAAAAAAATAACCCAAATTAGTTTATAACCAAAAATTATAATTTTTAAACATTTTTTTTTTACTTTTTTTTTTTGTATTTTTTTATTTTTTATTTTTTTTTTTTTACATACTGTCACCCTAGCAGTACATCTATGGTGACACTGTACTACTTTTGGGGGGTGAAGAAGATTTTTTTTACACTGATTGCTTTTACACCCATATAGGATGTAAAAGCAATCATTTCCCTTTCTCTCTGTCTGCATTCTTGCAGCCATTGAGAACTACTAAGTGAGCTGTGATTGGTCACAGCTTGTCATATGGTGCAAGGCTGCTGTGAATAGCCTTGTACCATGTGACCTCTGTGATCATTCACAGATTTCACACGTAGTAAGCAATGATGTCAGAAGTGACATCTTGCTTGCTACTTTGCATGTGATCACTGATTGGCCAATCAGTGATCACATGATCGGGACCTCGTACAGACGTTCCGTCCGACGATCGGTGTTTCACTGTGTCCGGAGGACACAGCAGGCACAGGATCGCGATGCTGCGCGCTCCCGGGGAGTGCGCACAAGCAGGGTGCGGGGAGGCCGTTTACAAACGGCCACCCGACCCTGCACTGCCACCGTCCAGCCGTTTATATACAATGGCCGGTCGGGAAGTGGTTAAGGCCACCTATATGATGAAAGCTGACCCCCACTGGGCTAGAGAGTATAGGTCCTGTTCACATCTGCGATTCCAGAACATGCTAAATTGTGACAAAATACACAAAGTACATTTGGGTGCCATTCACCAAACATGCTTAAAAAAAAAAAAAAAAAAAAAAGGCATTTTGTCATGTGAAAAACATGCTGTCCAACAAATTCATGGCTGTTGCTATGGTTACTTCTGAGGTGAAGGCAGTTTAGAGCCAGTACTCCAAATACAATTGGGCCCAGTATAACGGACATGGAGGGAGAGCAGAATGACGGCCCCAGTGCTAGGGACATGGAAGGAGAAGTCAGGCAGGACTCCATTACTTTATGCTCAGAACTGTTCAACCTCCCCCCACATATGCCGGCCATTACAGCCATAAGAAGTGAGCCCCGACCACCTCATCTGCTCTACTTACCGAAGCACCGTGCTGCCACTTCTCCTCAGGGCTGTCCCTGCACTTCCTCCTGCGGCCGCTGGTGTCGCTGCGCGTGGCATATATACTGCATGCGCAGTGCACAGCACGAGAGCAACAAGCTGGCTCTTACTAGCCAGCCAACTGCCGATCCGGTACAACTCCCCCTAGCGAACACCCCCAGTAGTACACTTCAGGTGTATGTCCCGCCTAAAAAAAAAACCCACTAGGCCTAAAGCCGTTTTTTATTACATTATGCCTTTTAGATTCCCTGTGATAAGCTTTGTAGGATTCTGTTGCAATAAACTTCAGTACTTTTATCAGGACAAGCTGAACATTCCCGCTAATTCCAGCAACTTGTACTGCGCACACACATTTCTTCAGGCTAAAAGCGTGCGTCTCTAACAATGTTCACTAGACATGCTATTACAGAGAACATAGCAACAGCTATGTCTGCCTTTCAAATATGTACCCCTTCAGGCCACGTTTGTTATACCTTTACTGTTCTGTACATTGCAAAGAATGTAAGTGTGGTCTGTGTGAGGAAAGGTAAATGATGTCTTATTTTACTGACTGAATACCTGCAGGAAAAGTCAATATATTGAGTTATTTATTATCGCGCTTCTCATCTTCATCATTTGCCGCCAATCCTGACATTCCTCACATACGTGTAAAAATCAGCACTTTTGTTTTTGTTTTGCTAGAAAATGACTCAGAACCCCCAAACGTAATATTTTCTGAAAGCAGAGGCCTTAGAGAATAAATTGGTGCCTTTTTTATGTAGCACAATATTTTCAAACACACTTAGGGCTCGTTCACAGTTGGCTGTTTTACCAATGCCCCTATAGCGTTTGGCAAGCGTTGGTCCGGCGTTTGCGGAGCGTTTTTTTAACGCTCCACAAACGCCGCATGCACGGTTTAGCGGCGGATGCTAGGCGTTTGCCGAGCGTTAATAACGCCCCACAAACGCCTATAATGCAGTTTGAGTCGTGTTATTGCTCTGCAAACGCCTCGCAACCGGCCGGGCGTTTGCGGAGCGGCACGATAGACAAGAATAGGAGGCTTCAACGCCTCCTGACTCGACCAGAGGCGTCCGTTTTGCCGCGACGCAAACGCTCCCGTTAGAACAGCACCATGTGCTGTAATGTGCAGAATTGGCAGAGGCGTTTCACAATATAAACACACCGCCCTACCTGTCCCGCCGATCCCAGCCACAGATGTCAGTTGCCGGGTCACAGCCGGTCGTTACCGGCTATGTCCCAGCGATTAGCGGCAATCAGTGACAGAGAGCACAGCTGCAGTAGCTGTGCTTTCTGTCAGTTCCCTGACAGCTCCTGACACGCTGATCGGGACAGAAGAGTTTATCTGTCCCAATCAGCAGTGTTCCCTGCAGTACACACCCCCGCCCCCTAGTAAAACACTCCCCTCACGCAGTTAACCCTTTCACTGCATAATAAAGTTAACCCCTTCCTCCCCAGTGTCATTAGTACAGTGTCAGTGTTTTTTTTTTGCACTGATCACTGTATTGGTTTCACTGGGGATGTCAGTGACCCCAAGTAAGTTCCCCCCCAGTGTCAGAATTTCCGCCGCAGTCCCGCCATAAGTCGCTGATCGCCGCCATAAGTCACTGATCGCCGCCATTATTAGTATTAAAAAAAAAATTAAAAATCCCAGTATCTTTCCCGCCATTTGTAAACGCTATAACTTTCACGTAAACCAATTAATTTACACGTATTGGGTTTTTTGTAGCAAAGACATGTCGCAGAATGCATTTTGGCAGAAATTTATGACTAAATTTGATTTTTAAATTTTTTTTTTACTGGACATGTTTTATAGCAAAAAGTCCAAAATATTGTTTTTTTTCCTCAAAATTGTCAGCCTTTTTTTTTTATAGTGCAAAAAATAAAAACCGCACAGGTGATCAAATACCACCAAAAGAAAGCTCAATTTGTGGGAAAAAAGGATGTAAATTTCATTTATGTACCGTATTGCATGACCGCGCAATTGTCCGTTAAACTAACGCAGCGCTGTATAGCAAAAAAATGGCGTAAATTGCAGTATCTATACCATAGTTTGTAGACGCTATAACTTTCACACAAAGCAATCAATATACACTTATTGGGATTTTTTTTACCAAAAACATATAGCAGAATACATTTTGGCCTAAATTTATAACCAACTTTGAGTTTACTATATATTTTTTTACAGCTGAAAGTAAAAAATATTGTTTTTCTTCAAAATTTTTGGTCTTTTTTTGTTCATAGCGTGAAAAATAAAAAGCGCACAGGTGATCAAATACCACCGAAAGAAAGCTTTATTTGTGTGAAAAAAAGGACATAATCTTCGTTTGGAAGTAGCATTGCATGACCGCGCAATTATCAGTTGAATTAGTGCAGCGCCGAGTAGCAAAAAGAGGCCTGGTCATTTAGGGGGGTAAATCCTCTGGAGGGCAAGTGGTTAATAGAGAGACCCCTGATCTCTCCTCTGCCCTCCAAAGCAGCTGATAGGTTTGATTGGCTACCTCACTAGCCATTAAGGGCCAGTAAACAAACAACCAAAACCAGAAGTGATACAATTCTCGTCGCTTCTGGTTTCTTACGTCACAGAGGAGATCGAGAAATGGAAGTTCCTCCCACTCCTTCATGTCCTGATGTGACAGGTTACATTCCCCTGCTGGAATAGGAGGGCTTGGGAATGGCAGGGGGATGCACCAAGGGGAACCCCATTCCAAGTCCTATAAAAGTGATCAGGTGGCTGTAGAGTAGCCCAAATTGTTTTTACTGGAAAGTCCATTGGCCGCTGAAAAAAAATGACATCAGGATGATGACCCTGGAATAACCACTTCCTAACGAAGACATATATATATATATATATATATATATATATATATATATATATATATATATACACATACGGCGGTTGGAAAGTGGTTAAAGTGGCCATGTTGCCTCTATAACAAAAATATGTGACCTACCTATCTTTCTGATGGGTGATAAGTGGAATCTTCTCTCTTCTGAAGAGCTCTGGACATCGTTGCTATCCAACATTTGTTCCCCCCCTGGACCCTAGATCAATACAGGGCACTATAGTGGCACCCACATCGACTAGCAGAGGTGTCATCTTCCTGTATGCGGAGCCCATGATGACGAAGATAACTGTCTAAGCACCCCTGAAAGTTTGGACAGGGTTTTCAGGGGCAAAAGAAAAACACAAGTACCAAGTTCAGATAAAGGTGGACTCAGGTTCCAAGCCTGGTCTAGTGACAGCCAAGCAGCAAGACACCAAGGATCAGAAGCAGGGACAGCAGAGGTCAGGATTCAGATTCACTGGGCAGAAGCCTGGTCTAGGCCAAGATCGGTAGTGGAAATAGCAAACATAAGCAGACGAGGGTAATCTGAAACAGGTCAGTTAAAAGCTGGGTCAATCACAGGATCAGGGTAAATATCAGGATCACAGGAACAAGACCGAAGACCATTCAACAAGGAGCATGGGCATAGTTCAGGTTTCAGTAGTCCACGTGGTGGCAGAAGACATGCGCATGCACAGCTCATACACAGTGCACGTGCTCGTTCATGTGCATAACAATGCATGTACAGTTTGACGTATATGTGATGGTTAACACGATGTTCTTGACGAGCTTGCGTTGAGCTTGCAACACACCCAGAAGATTGCTCTCATAAACCTCTGAAAAGGTAAATAACCTGTTATTTTACAGGGCGGTTTTATGCTACAGTGCCTTGAAAAAGTATTCACAGCCCTTGAAATTTTCCACTTTTTTTTCCATGTTACAACCAAAAACGTAAATGTATTTTATTGAGTTTCTATGTGATAGGCCAACACAAAGTGGCACATACAGTTGCAAGAAAAAGTATGTGAACCCCTTGGGATTACGTGGAGTTTTGCATGAATTGGGCATAAAATGTGCTCTGAACGTCATCTAAGTCACAACAATAGAAGAACACAGTCTGCTGAACATAATACTACACAAACATTAAATGTTGGCATGGTTTAATTGCACATAACATGTAAACATTTACAGTGCAGGGAGGAAAAAGTATGTGAACCTTTGGACTTAATAACTGGTTGACCCTCCTTTGGCAGCAATAACCTCAACCAAACGTTTCCTGTAGTTGCAGATCAGACCTGCACAACGATCTGGAGTAATTTTGGACCACTCCTCTTCACAAAACTGTTTCAGTGTAGCAATATTCTTGGGATGTCTGGTGTGAATCGCTCTCTTAAGGTCATGCCACAGCATTTCAATCGGGTTAAGATCAGCACTCTGACTGGGCCACTCCAGAAGGTGTATTCTGTGCTGTTGCAGTCATTGTTTTGTTGAATTACTTGTATGCTTTGGGTCATTGTCCTGTTGCATCACCCATCCTCTGCGGAGCTTCAGTTGGCGGACAGATGGTCGTACGTTTTCCTGCAAAATGTCTTGATAAACTCTGGAATTCATTTTCCCATCAATGACAACAATCCGTCCAGGCCCTGAGGCAGCAAAGCAGCCCCAAACCATGATGCTCCCTCCGCCATGTTTTACAGTAAGGATGAGGTTTTGATGTTGTTGTGCTGTGCCTTTTTTTCTCCACACATAGTGTTGTGTGTTCTTCCCAAACAACTCAATCTTGGTTTCATCTGTCCACAGTATATTTTGCCAGTAGTGCTGTGGAACATCCAGGTGCTCTTTTGCAAACTTCAAACATGCTGCAATATTATTTTTGGACAGCAATGGCTTCCTCCGTGGTGTCCTCCCATGTACTCCATTCTTGTTTAATGTTTTCCTTATTGTAGATGTGTCAACAAAAATGTTAGCATGTGCCAGAGATTTCTGTAGGTCTTTAGCTGACATTCGGGGATTCTTCTTTACCTCATGCAGCATTCTGCGCTGTGCTCTTGCAGTCATTTTTACAGGACAACCATGCCTAGGGAGAGTAGCAAAGTGCTAAACTTTCTCCATTTGTAGACAGTCTGTCTTACCGTGGACACATGAACATCAAGGCTTTTGGAGATACTTTTGTAACCCTTTCCAGCTTCATGCAAGTCAACAATTCTTGATCGTAGGTCTTCTGAGAGCTCTTTTCTGCGAGGCATGGTTCACATCAGACAGTGCTTCTTGAAACCAGTAAACCCAAAACAGGTGTGTGTTTTTTAAGGGCAGGACAGCTGTCAGCAACACATCCAATATCATCACACTGATTGGAGTCAAGGTTGGCTCACTCCTGGCTCCAATTAGCTCTGGGAGAAGTCATTAAGCTAGGGCCTCACATACTTTTTCCTCCCTGCACTGTGAATGTTTACATGTTATGTGCAATTAAACCATGGCAACATCTAATGTTTGTGTAGTATTATGTTCAGCAGACTGTGTTCTTCTATTGTTGTGACTTAGATGACGTTCAGAGCACATTTTATGCCCAATTCATGCAAAACTCCACGTAATCCCAAGGGGTTCACATACTTTTTCTTGCAACTGTAATTGTAAAGTGGAAGAATGATAAATGGTTTTCAAAATTTTTTACAAATTAATATGTGAAAAGTGTGGCGTGAATTTGTATTCAACCCCCCTGAGTCAATACTTTTGCTGCAATTACAGCTGCAAGTCTTTTTGGGGATGTCTCTACCAGATTTGTAAATCTAGAGAGTGAAATTTTTGCCTATTCTTCTTTGCAAAATAGCTCAAGCTCTGTCAGATTGGATGGAGAATATCTGTGAACAGCAATTTTCAAGTCTTGTCACAGATTCTCAACTGGATATAGGTCTGGACTTTGACTGGGCCATTCGAACACATGAATATGCTTTGTTGTCCTGCTGGAAGGTGAACCTCCACCCCAGTCTCAAGTCGTTTGCAGACTCTAACAGGTTTTCTTCTAAGATTGCCCTGTATTTGGCTCCATCCATCTTCCCATCAGCTCTCACCAGCTTCCCTGTCCCTGCTGAAGAAAAGCATCCCAGCAACATGATGCTGCCATCACCATGTTTCACAGTGGGGATAGTGTGTTCAGGGTGATGTGCAGTGTTAGTTGTCCGCCACACATAGCGTTTTACTTTTAGGACAAAAAGTTCAATTATGGTCTCATCTGACCAGAGCACCTTCTTTCACATGTTTGCTGTGTCCCTCACATGGCTTCTCACAAACTGCAAACGGAACTTCTGATGGCTTTCTTTCAACAATGGCTTTCTTCTTGCTACTCTTCCATAAAGGCAAGATTTGTGGAGTGCACGACTAATAGTTATCCTGTGAACAGATTCTCCCACCTGAGCTGTAGATTTCTGCAGCTCCTCCAGAGATACCATGGGCCTCTTGGCTGCTCATCTGATTAATGCTCTCCTTGCCCGGTCTATCAGTTTAGGTGGATGCCCATATCTTGCTAGGTTTGCAGTTGTACCATACTATTTTCGGATGATGAATTGAACAGTGCTCTGTGAGATGTTCAAAGCTTGGGATATTTTTTTATAACCTAGCGCTGCTTTAAACTTCTCCACAACTTTATCCTTAACCTGTCTGGTGTGTTCCTTTGCCTTCATGATGTTGTTTGTTCACTAATGTTCTCTGACAAAACTCTGAGGGCATCACAGAACAGCTGTATTTATACTGAGATTAAATTACACACAGGTGGACTCTATTTACTAATTAGGTGACTTCTGAAGGCGATTGGTTCCACTAGATTTTAGTAAGGGGTATCAAAGTAAGGGAGGCTGAATACAAATGCACATCACACCTTTCAGATATTCATTTGTAAAAAAAATGTGATAACCATTTATCATTTTCCTTTCATTTCACAATTATGTGCCACTTTGTGTTGGTCTATCACATAAAATCCCAATAAAATACATTTACGTTTTTGGTTGTAAGACAAAATGTGGAAAATTTCAAGGGGTATTAATACTTTTACAAGGCACTGTATCTTTATTTAAGAGGCACATGGGTCTCTTTAAAATAATTTATGATCTGACTTTCACATTTTTGCATGATTGCACTTCCATATTTTTGTTGCTGTTTTGAAGGTAGAGATTTGTATTTTGACAATGGGAAGTCTCAGCGCTGTCTTCATTCATTTTGGCAACTTGCTGACTTTATCAAGATGACTTCTTCCCTTTAGGAGGGAAAATGAGGGTGTGCCCCTCCTCTGAGTCATCTGGCGGTCTATTTTTAGCACATCTACAGCAAAAATACTCTAGAGAGCTCCTGTTGTTAAATCTAGTCTAAAGTCCTCTTGTGTCTAGGGAAGCCATTCTCAATCAGGGTTCCTCCAGGGGTGGCTAGGGGTTCCTTGAGCTGTGGCTAACTGACCTCCTATCTGATGGTGCCTGCAAAGTTTTTGGTCCAACATCGCTTGGCAGAGCCAGCGGCATGGCTGCAAGGGTGTCATTCTAGCAACCCGTATAAAGGGGCGTTCTCCCAACTTTCCACCACCAATGTAAGGGACCTTTAACCAATAGCCCTAAATAGACTAATCTTACCAGGGGTTACCAAAGACTTGAAAGGACTGTACAGAAGTTGACCTATCAATCGACTTCTGTACAACCAGCCTATCGGGTTTTTTTTCCAAACAATCAGTGCCTCTGGCTATAACCATCAGCTCTTATCATTGCATTCTGACGGTGGGGAAGTCTCCCTGCTGTCAGAATGCAATAGCTCAGAGGGAAGAATTATACCATCCACATCAAATATGTACATGGGGAAATCGGCAATTTTTTTTGTTTGGTTCATCCAACTTGTTGAACAAAAAATGAATCATGCATGGCTGGCCTAACCTCTTGAGCTCCAGCACACCCTTCATGACCTGGATAATTTTTGCTATTCAGCACTGCGCTATTTTAACTGGCAATTGCGCTATCATGCAACACTGTACCCAAACAAAATTAGTATCATTTCTTTCACACAAATAGAGATTTCTTTTGGTGGTATTTGATCACCACTGTTTTTTTTTTGTTTTATTATTATTATTATTATTATTATTATATAAACGAAAAAAGACCGAAAATTTTATATAACAAAAAAAAAATATTTTTTACTTTCTGCTATAAAACATATTGAATAAAAAAATGTTAAAAGTCAAATTTCTTCATAAATTATGGCCAAAATGTATTCTGCTACATGTATTTGGCAAAAAAAAAATCCCAATAGGTGTATATTGATTGGTTTGCATGAAAGTTATAGCATCTACAACCAATGGGTTATATACTGGAATTTTTAATTTTACTACAGATCGATTTGTTTCTTTTTCCTGCTCTGCAAACAAAGTGATTTTTTCCTTTGTTCAGCGCCCTGTGTTGTTTATCAACACAGGGCTCTAGGCTGTGATTCAACACAGCAGGTCCCGGCCAGGATTTATTCATGAACTCCCGCTGTGTCAAATCACAGTAGGAGTAGGTGGGTGGAGATACGCGCCCAAAACCCAAATGCAGGATGCTACGCACCAGTACGTTGCTGTGTCTGTAGCTGCCGCTCGCCACGTTATGTGCACTGTAGTGAGTCAGCAAGTGGCTAAAGCTTTTTCTGAAAATTTTCTTTCGAAATTCTATCCAGCTATGGCCAGCTTTAATACAAAGAAGGTCAGTGCTACAGCACACATAAAACATCAAGAATTGTGAAAAACAAATAAAAAATTAGTCCATACATAAATTGCAAATGACAATATAAGCGCAATCAAACACCCACAATCCTATAAAATCCAACTTAATATTGAGGTGCTCCATCGTTGGTGCGCTTTCAGAACACACCAAAAATGCCCACTCTAATAGAAGTCTATGGGAAAGTGTAGGTAACCCCCACGAAAACCTTGGATACCCTTGGATACGTGATGTATGGGGATACTGTGATGGGGGATATCTAAAGTATGTGGACACTTTTGTGGGGACACCTGATGTATGGGGACACTGTCATAAAGACATTTGATGTATGGGGGCACTGTGATGGGGACACCTGATGAATGGGGATACTGTGATGGGGACACCTGATGAATGGGCATACTGTGATGGGGACACCTGATGTATGGGGATACTGTGATGGGGGCCACCTGATGTATGGGGATACTGTGATGGGGGACACCTGATGTATGGGGATACTGTGATGGGGACACCTGATGTATGGGGATACTGTGATGGGGGACACCTAATGTATGGGCACACTGTGATGGGGGACACCTAATGTATGGGCACACTGTGATGGGGACACCTGATGTCCATTATATTGGCACTGTGTTGGAGATACCTGATGTATACGGACACTGATGGGGGAACCTGATGTACACTGTTTGGGAACTATGTTGAGGGAACATGATACACAGTATATGGGCACTGTGATGGGGGAACCAGATTTAAGGGGGCATTGTAATGGGGACATGTGACGTACAGTATATGGGCACTGTGATGGGGGAACAAGATGTAAGGGAGCACTGTAATGTGGACCCCTGAGGAATGCTGGTAGGGGCCCCATTGCATTACTTTGCCCAGGGACCTATGATGCTATTAAGATCACTCTTCAGTTCAACAATCAGCTTCTACTAGAGCGAGCGAGAAATATCAAAGGACAAGAATGGAACATTTTTGTCAAGCCTAATGGAAACAAAATAATTTCTAATCAATGGATTTGCTCCCGGATGAGAAAAAAATTTAACTAATCTTATGCTCATGAACTAGTCAAAGTTTATCCAGAAGTAGAACATTCATTCTACAAAAATCGAGACATTGACATGGTACTCAGGGGAAAAGTTGCTTGAAATCAGTCTAATTTATAACGTCACAAACGAATGATCAGACTTTTTTATGTTCTCGTCCGAACATTCAGACAAAATTCTATAGGTGTAAAGCCAACATTAGTCTTTTATTTCTATGCATTAGCTTAATATTCCTATATGTTAAACAGTTTTGTAATTTGTTTAATATTAATTAAAATCCAATTACTTGTCCTGTCAGTTCTGAGGATCCTTAAAGTGGTTGTAAACCTCAGACATGAAATATAAACAAAGCATATCCTTCTACAGTGTGTGCTTATCTCAATCCAGAGTAATCAGCTTCATTTCTATCAACTGCCTCGTTCTTCTGCTCAGTCGCATCTGATGAGTTTTCCTGACACCAAGAGAAGAAAGGTGACAGGGGAGGGCACAGTTTGTGATTGACAGCCTCAGCTCTGTTCCTGTGTGCTGTGTGAAGGGGGAGTGTCAATTCCCTCCAATCATCAGTGAGTTCCCTTCACTGCTGTAACTTCAGCTCTCCACCCCCTACTTTTCAGAGCTGAGCGATCCTGTGTAAATGTTGCACTTTGGATGTAGAGGAGAGACATCTGTAGATAAACCGGTACAACTAATGTAGGACGATTTGTTTCATCTCTGTGTATGACCTGAGGCCAGTCACTTCACTTGGTATTGTGACGAATACGGTGCCCGACCCCTTCCCTTCTCACCAACTCATGACAAAGGACCAGCCAATCTCACACTGTGCTGTCACTTGCGTAACAATGCCACTCTCAGCTGCACCCTGCGCAAAAATTTTCCAGCTTGCGGGACCACAATCTATGTGTCAGCAGCCTGAGAGAAATTGTCACTGGGTTAATTAATTATGCAGTTAATCCTTCAAACTCCAAACTGCCACCAGATAGTTTTGGGACTATCAACCCTTCACAATATTAGCAAGAACAAATGTGAACAATAAACGTCTGTAACACACACTGTCACCATAGACAGGTAAATTTAGAGGATTATTATATACAATAGCACTCTTCAAGAGACAGTGATTCTTTAGTTTGCATTAAAAGCATTACAGATCATTTTGTCACTTTACAAAATAGGGTTTATTGATGAAACGGTCAAATGGTGCAATTACAATATTTACAGAAAGGGATGTTACAAAGAAATAAAGAGAACAATAAAGCAAAAGCAACAGAGATACAAAAGAATGAAGTTAAGTTAAGAAAGCAGAATACTTGCAAAGTCCTGGTTTTAGCAGAATCCAATTGTCCAAGCTCAAATCTGTTAAGATGTTCCTTGGTTGATGGTAAAGAGAGAGCTCAGCTTACTAGATCTGGTCAGTCCCTTTTCTGTGACATCAAAGGCATGTCACCAGAGACCAACTGACCAATAATCCGGTTTAAGGGATGGGTGCTGGGAGGCCACTATGTTTACGACCAATTCCCAAATACAGTTTTACACTAATATTTATAACTTCCAATGGTACTGTATAAAATGGCAGAATATTATTCAGAATTATATTTTGAACCCAGGGATACCAAACACAGCGTACCTTTGTCATCCAGGAGGGAGGAGACTGCTTTCTCCCCTTTCGTGTGTGTTAGGGTAGTCATGTATGACCTTGATTTGTTCGGCATGATATTCCCCATTGAAATATATACTTAATATTAATGTACCCTGTTCCTGTTGACTTCTATGAATTGTATGTGGAATTGTTACGTTGTGGAATAGACGTTTTATGATATGCTCTGCATTCCTAGAGCCTTAATAGCCTTACAGGAAAGTGTTTTTCATGGTTCGTGGAAACAGACATCCTGCCAAGACTAGTTAGCTGTTTACAGCTCTTGTCAGGTCTGGACACTGCGTCTATTTATGTTTTAATTATAAGATAAGAGGTTCTTTTGAATTTCGTTAAAAGTTACAGCTACAAATTCGACAGTTTTAAGGAGAAGAGAGAGGAAGAAGGTCATTGCTCATGAGAAACAAAAATGGCTGTCATGTACAGGTTCCATGTCCCTATTGCTCACAATCGTTACAGGTACATGTAAGTGTTTACAACCATTTTAAAGCTGAGCTGCATGCAACATTTTTTAACTGAGGATTATGGGTTTGGCTCCCTGTTCCCAGTTCCCCATTTTCAGTGCATGGTTAGTATGTTGCAATTGGGGAATATATTGATGTGCTTCTCCATCAGCATGTGAGAACACAAAGGCCTAGCCCAAGGAACTGACTATTACTGCAAAAGATGTTTTTTTTATTTTAGGTGAACCTTATATACAGTATTCATTGTTACCAATACAGACTGTTCATAGTGAAAATGCTATATATAGAAAAAGAGAACTCAAAATAACAGTTCAGTACAAGAAACTCCCTTACATTACGAAACGTCATGATCATCATCTTCATGCGCACGGGTGACCGTGTGGGTGGCTGTTATCTTCATTTATAGTAAAAGGTAATGTATATTTTCTCAGAATCTTTATTGTATTGTGTTATAGCGGCTTTGTGTGTCACATTGTTATGTTGATCAGTGTTTCCAGGTTACCACAATGGCATGTATCTGATATAGTACTTGTGTATTATCTAGAGTTTTGGTGTATACGTGTGTCATAACACTACACTGCTCTTATGAAGCTCCGCGTTTGTTCCTTGAAGGGCATCTTGAAGATATAAGTGGAATCAGGACAAACATCACTCTCTCGGGTCTCTGCCATGTTGTAAAATCAGATTATAAAGATATTTAGGGTCAAATTGGTTCTTTTGCTGTTACGTATTTTTCCTGGTTTCCTTTGGTCACCTTGCTCAAGTTAAAGTGGAACTCCAGGAAGAAAAGTACTTTTTGGCCAAAAGAAGTTATGTGTAATACTTTGCCAAATACACCCGGGTGGCAACTGGTGGATATAAAAAATTTTATTCTAACAGATATTAGCATCAACCGTGAGCTTTGGCTGCTCAGACCTACAGTTCCGACTCTAGTATAGTGATGATAATGGGTCACTTGTTCTTCAACCTGTCCACTGACAAAATGTCTTGTATTCTTTTCACTGAAAACAAGGTGTTCTGTGAAAGGATGAGAGGAGATCCTGCTCTCCTCTCATCCCATCACAAGTCATCTTGTATCAGTGAAAAGAATGCAAGATATTGCAAACAGGAATGAGGTGGAGAGTGAGCGACCTGCTTTTATCATTGTGCTAAAGTTGGAACTGTAGGTCTGAGTATGCAAAGCTCAATGTAGTTGGCAAAACATTACACATAACGTTTCTGCACCAAGCAAATTTAAAAAGGATTTTTTTTTCTGGAG
Organism: Staurois parvus; assembly: GCF_062004578.1. NCBI lineage: Eukaryota > Metazoa > Chordata > Amphibia > Anura > Ranidae > Staurois > Staurois parvus. Next base: position 9,605,394 of record NW_028317947.1, on the reverse strand, counting down.
TTCCAATTAAACTGGAGTGCTCTCACTTTTCCCTGGGGCATTGCTAGGTTTGTGATAGAACTGTGCCACCCCTGGGTGCAATGTTGAGAGAGTTGTGAATGGTGAAGTTGTAATGTGATTCCGTCCATTAGTGATTTGTGGAGAATTCCTGTCTTGCAATGGTTGTCAGTAGTTAAGAGTCCCCTTATATCGGTGGTCAGTAGTGAAGTGTCCCTTTATGTTGTGATGTAGTGGTGAAGCTCTCCCAATGTTGGTGGTCATGGGTGCAGTGCTCATTACATTGGTAGTCAGTAGTGAAGTGTCTCCTTAAGGTGGTGGTCTGTTGTGAAGTGCCCCCTTATATTGGTGGTCAGTAGTGAAGTGTCTCCTTAAGGTGGTAGTCTGTTGTAAAGTGCTGCATTATATTGGTGGTCAGTGGATAAGTGCCCCTTTATGTTAGGAATTAGTGATGGCGTTCTCCTAATGTTGGTGGTCTTGGGTGCAGTGCCCATTACATTAGTGGTCAGTAGTTAAAACTCCTCCTTAAGGTGGTGGTCTGTTGTGAATTGCCTTCTTATATTGGTGGTCAGTAGTGAAGTACCCCTTATTTTGGGATTTAGTGGTGAAGTTCTCCTAATGTTGGTAGTCATGGGTGCAGTGCCCAATACATTGGTGGACAGTGGTGAAGTACCTTCTTAGGGTGGTGAAACACCTCCTTAAGGTGGTGGTCTGTTGTGAATTGCCCCCTTATATTGGTGGTCAGTAGTGAAGTACCCCTTTGGGATTTAGTGGTGAAGTTCTCCTAATGTTGGTAGTCATGTGTGCAGTGCCCAATATATTGGTGGACAGTGGTGAAGTACCTTCTTAGGGTGGTAAAACGCCTTCTTAAGGTGGTGGTCTGTTGTGAATTGCCCCCTTATATTGGTGGTCAGTAGTGAAGTACCCCTTTGGGATTTAGTGGTGAAGTTCTCCTAATGTTGGTAGTCATGTGTGCAGTGCCCAATATATTGGTGGACAGTGGTGAAGTACCTTCTTAGGGTGGTGAAACGCCTCCTTAAGGTGGTGGTCTGTTGTGAATTGCCCCCTTATATTGGTGGTCAGTAGTGAAGTACCCCTTATGTTGGGATTTAGTGGTGAAGTTCTCCTAATGTTGGTAGTCATGGGTGCAGTGCCCAATATATTGGTGGACAGTGGTAAAGTACCTTCTTAGGGTGGTGGTCTGTTGTGAAGTGCCCCCTTTATTAATGGTCAGTAGTTAAGTACCCTATTTCATTGATGCTCAGTGGTGCAGTATCCGTGGTGCAATTACATTGGTGGTCAGTTGTGAAGTGTCACCTACATTGCTGATCAGTAGTAGTTTAACTGCAGATCTTTGATGTAAGGGGTTATTTATCTGGGAGAGAAGAAGCTCCACAAGTCACCCCAGCTGCTCCCCACTCAGCTAAGTGACATTGGCACTGGAATTATGCAGGCATCATTGGATGGGAGGTTACTATACCTAGCGCTCCTAAATAGTTGGGTAACATTAGACCAGGGCATGTGCCCCGAGTGCTTGGATCTAGTAATACCTATGCCTTTCCTTAGGCAAAAACATGCAGGTTCCCCAAATGCAATAATGATTGTACAGTGACTAGATGCTGCATGCACAGCCAGTTTCTAGTATTTGCAATCTGCAGGCATGTAAATTGTGATATGGTCAGTATAAACTAATAATGGGGTGGGGATGGGGGGTATGGGTCCAAGCCACATGTCTGTTGTTGATTCCTGAGCTGCATATTAAATATAGTGTTTGTAAAACCTCACATGTATCCAGTGAAGGGACTATCCTCAGGTGATACACGGAGATTAAACAAATCCTTCTACATAAGTTGTAACTGTCTATATGCAGTCTTTTCTCCTCCAGATCCGTTCAAAGTGCTGAATTTATAAGCTTGTTTGAGAGTTTAGAAAAAACGGGGCGGAGAGCTGAAGTTACACTCTGCAGAGCTCAGTAAGGGGAGCTCTGAGAGTTGATTGGAGGAAAGAGACACACCACTCTCCACACAGCTCACAGGAACAGAGCTGAGACTGTCAATTTGCTAGAGGTCCCTCCCCTGTCACCACTTTTCTCTTGGTGTCAGGAAACTTGTCATAAGTGATCCATGCAGATAGCAGAGGAATAAAGCAGCAGGCAGAAATGACACTTAGCTCTGGTTCACACTGAATGCGACTTTGAAAGTGAAAGTTTAAGTAGTGCAATTTCAAAGATGAACATCAGTGCAATTTGTACCCCCAATTTCACTGCAGCTTGCGACTTCATTTTACAGAAGTCAATGCAAGTCGCAATGAAATCAGAAAAAAGTACTGCAGGAACTATTTTTGAAATTGCACTACTTCAAATCACACTGATTAAGACAGTGCCATAGAAATATATTAGATGCGACTTCAGGTGTGATTTGTAAATTGCATGTTGCGCCTGAAGTCACACCTGTGCAGGGGCGGACTGACCATTCGAGCACGAGGGCCCGGGGTCAGTAGGGGGCCCCATGAAATGCCCCTGGTACCTTTTATAGGCTTTTTTGGGTGTGCTTTAAGTGTGGGCAAGGACACAGGGGCCCCATGATCCCCTATTGCCCGGGGGCCCCATGAGTTGTCAGTCCGCCCCTGCACCTGTGTTAACCAGGGCTTAGTGTTTTTAACTGAGACCAGTACACACTATAGGGGGATATGCTTTGTTTATACTGCATGTCTGAAGTTTACAACCACTTTAAGCTGGCCATAAACTAGTAGATTTGCAAACAAATGTCCATACAAACTTTCGTACAGGGGCGGACTGACCATTTGAGCACTCGGAGTCAGTAGTGGGCCCCATGAAATGCCCCTAGTACCTTTTTTATAGGCTTTTTTGGATGTGCTTTGAGTGTGGGCAAGGACACAGGGCCCCCCCCCCCCCCCCATGAGTTGTCCGTCTGCCCCTGCTTTCGTACGACAATTCTCATCAGTACATTCAATGACTTGACAAATGTTGTTCGAAAGTACTTAAAAAGCATTCGCTTTAAACATTCGATTTTCGTGTGAATGACTTTTCCCAAACAAAAATAACATACACTATTATAATTTCGATTTTTTTTAAAGACAAAAATTTCCATCCTGGTGCTTTTGAATTTTCTCGTCACTTCGATAGAAAATGAGTGTTGATTTGACTCCATGTAACAATTAGGAACTTGAGTGTTCTCAGAACAAATATTTTCCAGTGAAATTCTACTAGTGTGTGACCAGCTTTACTCCACATTGTAGGGAAGGTGAAAGGGTTTTATTGATGACTCCTCGTCTTGCCTTTCCATTAATCAGAGTTATCTTAAGACAGAATCTAGCTGCAGCCTTGAACTATACATCCCAGGGGTAAACTTTTTCCTTTTTCTTCTTCTATTTACAATATGTTGCTTTGTGCTGTACGTTCACAGGAGTTCAATATTTTATTTTATTATAACATAACCCTTGGTCTCCTGTTGGAAAAAGTCTCATTATTATGTGAAATAATATTGCTATCATAGGCTCGGTGTATGTGACAGTCACAACACTATGTTATATTATAAGGGTCGACAGTGTCAGGACTTTCGGTAAATGACAGCAATGCCACGGTGTAACATAATACTGCAGAGGTCTGTTTCTGTAGCTGACATTGTCTCAATGTTATGCTAGATTTCCTCACACTTGTGTGTAAAAGTGAATAGTTTGACAGCAGTGATCGGCAGCCTTATCACCCGTGCTGCAATTCTCCTTTATGATGACATTTTGCTTTTACTGACACAGAGTGCAAAGTGCAAAAAGATCAGATAACATATGTATGGTTACTTGGCTTTTGTGTGTTGGCCATGGTCTAGTAAAGGGGTCCTCAAACCTTCTAAACCAGCCTTTCTCAACCTTTTCAACACAGAGGAACTCTTGAAATTACTTTTTGGTCTCGGGGAACCCCTGCTAATAATTACTGTATCTACAGCTCATGATACATTCGTGTGATGGCCAGTGGAAAGAATGTTCCTTACACTTGTGGTCATTGAGAAGAATTACTCCTTATAGATAGCTAAAAATAGCAATGGTATCAACAGGAACCTATCTGAGAGGCAGATGTTGCTCTTTGGTCAAAGAACCCCTAGCAACCTCTGGAGGAACCCTAGGGTTCCATGGAACCCTGTTTGAGAAACCCTGTTCTAAACAAAGGGCCAGTTCACTATCCTTTGGACTTTAGAGGGGAACAGATGTTGGCTAATGGAAGTAAAAAATGCCCCAGCATTAGTGATTAATGGGAGTAAAAAATGTCCCAGGTTGGTAGCCAGTTAGAATACAAAATGGCCTACTGCCTGTGGCAAGTGGAAGGAAGAATAATGCCCCATCAGTAGTATTAGTGGAACCAATGTCCCATCATTGGTATCACTGGGAGGAATAGTGTCCCATTGTTGGTATCCCTGGGAGGAATAGTGCCCCATCATTTGTAGTACTAAGAGGTATAGTGCCCATTGTTGGTATCACTGGGAAGATCTTTGGTATCACTGGGAAGTATAGTACCCCATCTTTTGATTCACAGGCGGGTATAGTGCCCCATTATTGGTATTACTAGAAGGAATAATGCACCATTGTTGATATCACTAGGAAGCATACAGTAGTGCCCCATCGTTGGTATCACTGGGAGGTATAGTGCCCCATCTTTGATTTCACTGGGAGGTATAGTGCCTCATTGTTAGTATTACTGGGAGAGATAGTGCCCCATCATTGGTTTCACTGGGAGGTATAGTGCCCCATTGTTGGTATCACTGATAAGTATAGTACCTCATCATTGGTAGTATTGTGAGTTATAGTGCTCCATTTTTGGTATAATTGGGAAGATGTTTGGTATCACTGGGAGGTATAGTGCCCCATCATTGGTTTCACTAGCAGGTAGAGTGCCCCATTGTTGGTATCACTGGGAGGAATAATTACCCCATTGCTGGTATCACTGGGAGGTATAATGTCCCACTGTTGGTATTACTCGGAGGTATAGTGCCCCATCGTTCGTATCACTGGGAGGTATAATGCTCTATTGGTAATTTACCTGGGAGGTATAGTGCCTCATTGTTGGTATTACTGGGAGGTATAGTGCCCCATTGTTGGTTTCACTAGGAGGTATAGTGCCCCATTATTGGTATCACTGGTAGGTATAGAGCCCCATCATTGGTATCAGTGGGGCTATAATTCCCCATCGTTGGTATCACTGGGAGGAATAGTGCCCCATCATTGGCAGTACTGGGAGGTATAGTGCCCCATTGTTAGTATCCCTGATAGGTATAGTGCCCCATTGTTAGTATCCCTGATAGGTATAGTGCTCCATTGTTGGTATCACTGGGAGTTATAGTGCCCCATTGTTGGTTTCACTGGGATCATATAGTGCCTCATTGTTGGTATCATTAGGAAGTAGAGTGCCCCACCATTGATTTCACTGGGAGGTATAGTGCCCCATTGTTGGTATCACTGGTAGGTATAGTGCCCCATCATTGGTATCACTGGGGGTATAGTGCCCCATCATTGGTATCACTGTGAGTTATAGTGCCCCATTATTAGTATCACTGGTAGGTATAGTGGCTCGTTGGTTTCAATGGGAGGTATAGTGCCCCTTCATTGGCATCACTGCAACGAATAATGCCACAATGTTGGTATCCCTGCGAGGAATAATGCCCCATTGTCGGTATCACTGGGAGATATAGTACCCCATTGTAGGTGTCACTGGGAGGTATAGTGTCCCATCATTGTTATCACTGGGAAGAATAGTGCCCCATCCTTGGTATCTCTGGGAGGAATAATGCCCCATTGCTATTACTGGGAAGAATGGAGCACCATCATTGTTGTCACTAGACTGGATCATTAGCCAAGCAAAGGGTCAATGTCTAGTGAGCCTATACTTAGGGTGTAGTTTGGACAGAACCATGTTGTAAATCTATACTTTTTTCTTTAATTTTTCCCACCTCTGGAAATTTGTGGGTAATTCAAGCATAACCCCGCCAAAAATAACCTGCATCGTGGGTTTGCAGAGACCACATGAGGGGAGTCATAGCATAGCGTACTTCCTCCAATTGTGTAATATTGTTTTAGGGGGCACCATGGCAACTGTTCTATAGTCCTCCCTTGGCCAACTCATACACTCTCACGGCTTCAACTACCACCTCTATGCCGACGACACACAAATCTATCTCTCAACCCCCCACCTCACCCCCTTGGTCTCAGCCCGAATCACACACCTACTGAGCAACATATCAGACTGGATGTCGCTCCACTTCCTTAAATTGAACCTCTCCAAAACCGAGTTTCTTGTCTTCCCCCCAGCCCGGACACCACCCCCCATTGATTTCTCTGTCACATCCAACAACGCTACCATCAAACCCGCCCCGCAGGCCAGAGTACTTGGTGTCATTCTGGACTCCAACCTATCCTTTCAACCCCAAGTCCAATCTTTAACAAACTCGTGCAGACTCCACCTCTGCAACATCGCCAAAATGCGCACGTTCCTAACCCCAGAAACCACTAAACAGCTCATCCACTCCCTCATCATATCACGACTCGACTACTGCAATTCCCTCCTCACTGGCCTGCCTCGCCGCTGGCTATCCCCGCTTCAGTCGATCCTGAATACGGCTGCCAGACTCATTCACCTTTCCAACCGCTCTGTCTCCACCACCCCCCTCTGCCAATCCCTCCACTGGCTTCCGATTGCGCAACGGATCAAATTCAAAATCCTAACGCTGACGTACAAAGCTGCCCACCATTCTGCCCCGAACTACATCACTAACCTAATATCCAAGTACCGCCCAGCATGCACACTCCGCTCCTCACAAGACCTCCTTCTCTCTAGTTCCCTGGTCTCCTCCTCCCATGTCCGCCTCCAGGACTTCTCTAGGGTGTCACCCATCCTCTGGAACTCCCTGCCCCAACCCATCAGATTATCACCTACTCTCCTCTCCTTTAGGCGCACCCTGAAAACCCATCTCTTCAGGGAAGCCTACCCCACCCCCTGCTAACTTGCCGACCTCCTCCACTCTTCCTACCACTCCATCCCCCACAGCTATCTCCTCCTGTGCCACCATCCCCTACCTCCTAGATTGTAAGCTCAAAAGAGCAGGGCCCTCGATCCCCTCATGTTTTGCATTGTATTGGTATTGTTCTGTCACATGTTCTGTCCCCCTTTGTAATGTACAGCGCTGAGCGAACTATTGGCGCTTTATAAATACTGTATAATAATAATAATAATAATAGTAGGTTCTAAGGATCAGGGAGCACTCAGAAGCTTTCTAATCATTACCGCATCCTGCTAAAAATGTCAGGTGACCAGTATCTAAAATATATGCGTATCCTGCGGTACTAAACAAGCTGTTATTCATTATGGGGGATTTTGTTCTGCAAAAAAAGAGATCACGCATGATCAGGCATGTCAGTTGGAGAAACTGGAAATTTTGTTTGTTCATTATCAGACTTGGAGGCTTTTCTTGAACCTGTCATAGAAAAATGCTGAAAAAAGTTCTCAATTATAGACATGGAAACACAGAAAATTCCTTTTTCAACTTCTACCTGCCCATCAATGATTAATTTTTTTTTTAAATGAGCTGATTCCCCCATCCACATTGGATCCTTCCCGCTGTGCTAATGTATTCTGCGGGTGTAGTGCTTTAGGAAAAATAGAGTTTGGTGGCAGTGAAATTTCTTTTTACACCACCTGCCTCAACAAACTTCAGCTGAAAAATGGAACGAGCCGGGTGGAAATTTGTCAACTGAACAGTGACTTCATTCAATCAGATGCAGTCGCTGTTTGGGTATCCTTACACCTGCGGTAGTTGGCGGCTTTCACAATACAGTAGTCAGCAAGGATTCTGCTATCCATTCTGTTTAATGGAGAAACCTATTGATTTCACTATTTTAGCCCATGGGACTGAATAATAGAAATTGAAGCATACAGTATGTGGCTAAACTAAAGTTGGACGCACACTCATAGATCTCTTTCATTGAGCCTTCAATAATAGTGTATGGCCATCTTAAAGTGATACACATCCATACACCTCCACTACCTAATTTCCCTATAATCTGTTTTTTTATGAAATCATTTCTTACTTTTTTTCATCCTTGTAATGTTCGTGAGTTCCCGAACCTCCCATTTTTCCTTCTCACTTCCATGTGTTTGGAATGAGTAGTACATATTAGTTGCGATCGTGTGCACTGGTGTATGGGCACTACACATCCTATAGACCATAGTTGGGAGCAAGCAAGAGAGAGTGTTCCTACATACAGTGGGACCATGGAAAATTATCATAGCTGCCCTCTAACAGGAAGTCAGAACATGGCAAAAAAAAAAAGAATTTGGGGATTTGAGGGTGGAATAGAAGGTACTTTTCTGAGTTAAAGAATATGCACAGTGGCTAAATGGTTAGCACTTCTGCCTGGCAGTACTAGGGTCATTGGTTCATAATCCCAACCATGGCACCACCTGCCTGGAGTTTGCATGTTCTCCCTGTGCCTGCATGGGTTTCCCCTGGGTACTCTGGTTTCCTCCCACACTCCAAAGACATGCTGGTAGGTTAATTGGATCCTGTCTAAATTGGCCCTAGCATATGTATGTATGAATATAAGTTAGGGATCTTAGATTGTACTCCCCTTGAGGGTTAGGGACTGATGTGAATGTACAATATATATGTAAAGCGCTGTGTAAATTGATGGTGCTATATAAGTACCTGAAATAAATATGTAAAACCAGCATTTCCTATTCCTGATATGTATCATGTACTTGTATGAAAAAGTATCCTGTTCTCCATGTATTGCTTCCATTGTGTGAAATTTCTGGTGTTCCTGCCAGTCCCTCTGCTTTCCTATTAAAAATTGACCACACTAGGCATGAGGGCACAGCGTGGTCAGTTTTTCAGCTATGTTGGGAACTCAGTGTGCTCTCCTCCAATGATCAGACTAAACCTGACACCCCCCCCTCCCCAATGCACAGCCAATCACTTGGAAGATCAGTGTGCTGCTGTTTCTGCTCCTTCCCAGTTCTTATGCAGCTGAGGGAATGTGATCACTTATAAAAAAGAGATATTTATAATGTTTTATATATCTATATATTAATGTTTTGCCTTTCATTGATATTTTAAACTGAATTGGTTGTTTTACAAGGTGAGGGTTTACATCACTTTAAAGTATAACCAAAGGCAAAACGTTTAATTTTAGTTATGGATAGCGTGGAGAGGGATTAGTAAAAGCAAATCCCAAAGTTTGGGTTGTCCCCAGAACAGGAGAAGTGAGTATATCTTCCATTGGGGACACTAGTTCTGCTGACAACCAGGGATTTTCTTCACTTTAGAGCAGGGGTGTCAAACTCCATTTCATTGCGGGCCGTATCAGCATTATGGTTGCCCTCAAAGGGCCGGTTGTATCTGTAAAACTGGAGGTCCAGAGCACCCCACCACCCATTACATCAGATGTCAAGAATCCCACACCCACCCTAACATCACCGTGCACTCCCTTTGAGGGCAGAGCTGGACAGCAGAAAGTGCAGGGTCTGGAGGAGGACCAGAGGAGGAGTGGAGTCAGTTACCAGAGTCTGCTGAATGCTGAGACCAGGGAAGGCAGAGATGAGGGGGTGCTGCAGCTGCACTGAGAGGTGCAGGATTTGGCAGAAGAGTTCTATTCTCCTCTCTACAGCCGACTGCTGAGACAAGGTGGGGGTGGAGACAAGGGAGCACATGTAGGAGAGGTGCAAGGGCCACATGAAATGGCCTGGAGGGTCGGATTTGACCTGCGGGCCTTGTGTTTGATATCTGTGCTTTAGAGCGATTCTCCCTGTTTTGGCTATAGGACAGGAAGTGAAGGGAAATCTCCCCAATGTGACCCAAATGGCAAAAATAAACATTACAGGTATTGTAACCCTCCCTTACTCTATCCAAAATGAAAAAAAAAAAGTGTTCCCTTTATTTCTACTTTAAGAATACATACTAGAACAGAATTTTTTCGTGTTGTAAAGTGCTGCGCAAGCTCACATTGTAAAGATCTCGGCAAACTGTTGGGACTACATAAATCCGGTATAATAATATAATAATCATTTTATTTTTGAAATCAGAGTTTAGTGTCACTTTATTATTAACATTGTTTTGACAGAATTGATAAATGTCCCCAACAGTGTGATGCTTTGTATGTAGAAAGTGGAGATTTGCTGCTGAGCCAGTTCTGCATATCCGTGGGGTGCTGTCCAATATATCAGTGCACACAATGAGGTTGATTTACTAAAGTCAAATAGACTGTGCACTTTGCAAAGTGCAAGAGCAGTTGCTCCAGAGCTTAGTAAATGAATTAAAGCTTCCCTTTGCAAAGACTACCCAATCGCATGCAGGGAAATTAAAAAAGGTATTTTTTGCTTGCACATGATTGGATGATGGAAGTCAGCAGAACCTCTGCTCATTTACTGGAGCAACTGCACTTCCAGAGTGCAACTGCAAAGTGCACAGTCTATTTACCTTTCGTAAATGAACCCCAAATTTGGTATGGGACTGTGTAAGCAGGCACCCAGCATACTGAAAGCAGAGTCAGGTCAAGACATAGATAGGTGGCCGTGTTGGGTACCTTCGCAGGAGGAGACACAAAAAGGGCAGGAGCTGCTATCCATGCTATTTGGCCTTTTCACCTTGGACACTAACCCCCGGGTTCACATCTATGTGGTTGTGCGGGCCGTGTTTTGCACAGGCACGAGAGCCCATTCATTTGAATGGACTACAGTGCCCGTGACACGCAGAGAAGAAGTCCCTGCGCTTCTTTGGAAAACGCAGCCCGCATGGGAACCTCGGTTCTCAGTACGGTTGCGTTTTCCAGTACCGGCAGCGTGCCATTGGAACTAATATCACCCGCCCGCGGGTCCGCATTTCTCTGTGCGGGTGGTGCAGCCGGATTTTTGTGCGGATCCGCAGTGGCACCACCCGCACAGATGTGAACCTAGGGTAAAGGTCCTTGTCCCTGGTGGAAAGGTTGGATTCCAAGACACGATGCTTTCAAACATGTTTGTATACATTATGTTACAGCTCTCCCTAACTGTCATAATAATAGGATCAGCTCCAGTGACAGTATTGGGTGTTACTGTTTATTTCTGCATTGTGTTGGTTTCCATGCTGGATGTATTGGGAATCTCCACTAAACAGTCCTGCCTGACGTCATGATGCATTGGGGCTGCCTCACACCTGCTTTCTCCAGAGGGGTGTACGCTGTCTGTCTGGCCTCCAGGCACAGGAAAGACTCAGACAGTGTGGGAGGCAGCTGAAAGAACTGCACTCTATCCAGCCCAGCTGTGTCACAGCCGCACTCGCCCAGCCTGCCTCTGTGTGTGTATAGGCAAGGCAAGGCTTAGAAGAAGGGTGTAACTCCTTCCTCTATATATAACCAACCTACAAGGCAAACATTTCTCAACTCACATTAACACAGCTGCTGAACCATAGAGAACACTCAGGACAACGCAGCAGGTAGGTTATATTCCTTCGAATCTATATATTATATACTGGCATTTCTGGAATCTAATTTATATACACAAAAATGTTATTAGAATTTGACTATCTATTGAATAATCTATATAATTATATCATTAACATAATATTAATAATATTAACTATTATTTAATGCCAAATATCTATCTATCTACTATTGAATGATCTACATATGTCGAATGCATAACTGCATTTCTGGAATAAAATTTATATATATCCTTACAGTAGAAAAGAAGAAAATTACAATAATACAGCAAATTTAGAGAAAATTAGCAAAACACAAACATATTATCATTATCTATCTATCTATCTATCTATCTATCTATCTATCTATCTATCTATCTATCTAATTATAATATTAATAGAATACTAATATTAACTATTATTTAATGGAAAATTTCTATCTATGTATCTATCTATCTATCTATCTATCTATCTACTATTGAATGATCTACATATGTCGAATGATAACTGCATTTCTGGAATATAATATATATATATATATATATATATATATATATATATATATATATTCTTAAAGTAGAAAAGAAGAAAATTACAACAATACAGCAAATTTAGAGAAAATTACCAAAACACAAAAATATTATCATTATCTATCTATCTATCTATCTATCTATCTATCTATCTACTATTGAATGATCTACATATGCAGAATTTGTAACTGCATTTTTGGAATATAATTTATATATATTATTAAAGTCGAGAAGAAAATTACAATATTACAGGAAATTTATGGAAAAGTACCAAAGCACAAAAATATTATTATAATAATTCTATCTATCTATCTATCTATCTATCTATCTATCTATCTATCTATCTCTATCCTTGACAAAAATTATATCTAATTCTAATTCTAATAATAATAATAATAATAGAATATTAGTAATAAATATTATTTAATGCCAAATATCTATCTATCTATCTATCTATCTATCTATCTATCTATCTATCTATCTATCTATCTACCTATCTATCTACTATGAAATGATCTATATAATTATAATATTTGTATATATATATATATATATATATATATATATATATATATGCTATAAATTGGACTGTCGAGGTCAGGCCTGCTTCATGCACCCTGAAAAGAATCATTAAGCAACTCATCTGCTTTGGAATTTTGTATATATATATATATATATATATATATATATATATATATATATCATGGCACTACCTGCATAGAGTTTGCATGTTCTCCCTATGCCTGCATGCGTTTCCTTCTGGTACTCCGGTTTCCTCCCACACTCCAAAGACATGCTGGTAGGTTAATTGGATCCTGTCTAAATTGGCCCTAGTATGTGTATGTGTGAATGTAAGTTAGGGATTTTAGATTATATGCTCCTTGAGGGTTAGGTTCTGATGTATATATGTAAAAGTACTGTGTAAATACTATATAAGTACCTGTAATAAATAAATAAATATATATATATATATATATAAAATATTAAATATTTTTAATGCCATCTATAACATTGATATTTAATGCTTTAAATATTTGTAAGAAGTAAAGTGAAACTGTATTGTCATCAAAAAGAGGGATACTTTCGCATTATCGTTATGAAAATTCTAGTTGCCTGAATGTCATGCTTTGCAACTAAAGCTGACCATAAACTGGTAAACTGTCTATACACTAGTAGATTTCAATCAAAATGTTTCATTTTAAGAATGTTCTTCAATTTTGTAATTGTTAATGGTGTCAAGTTGACATTCGTTTTCGACCACAGTGACGAGAAAATTTGATGGAACAGGATGGAAATTTTTTCTTCACTAAACAAATTTCCAACAGTGAATGTGGTTTTCTATCTGTAAACAAAATCCATTAGTTCCAAAATTGAATGTTAAAAAAACTCCGAAATTTTGAAGTACTTTCGAAAAACATTTATTAAGTTGTCAAATTTATTGAACATTTTTGTACAAACTTTTCATACAAATGTTCTTTGTTTGTTCAAAAATCTATGAGTATATGTTTAAGGTTTCTTTCACTCAGCTCCATGGGCTGAACAAGAGAAATCAATTGATTGCTCCATCCACTCTAAACCACATGGATGGAGGAATCCCCCCTTCTGGCTATGGTATTCTGACAGACAGCACCTGTGGCTGTGAGAATACCCGAACAGTGGCTGTATCTCACGCAGGCTTTGTTCAGCTGACAATTTTCCACCTAGCTGCTTTGATTTTCAGATCGAATAATATCAGGCATGAGGATGCCAATGGGGCCGCCAACAGCTTGAATTTTTCTGGTTCAGCTTGAGTTAAAATTTGCTCCATGTAGGGATAGCGTTACTGAGTCACTGACACAGAGCAAGTGTGCCAGTCTGGAGTTCAGCTTCAAGCTTCATACTTGTTCCAGGTCAGCGATGTAGTGACGCCAGGGGATTGGCATGACTGCCAGGCAAAAAGCATTTTTAGGAGGAGGCCAGGAACAGCAGAATTCCTGCTTTTTAAAAAGTTGAATTGATGAATATGTATTAAAAATTGTTTGCATAATATCTTCTTTTATGTGCTAAATAGCGTTCAGTTAGTGGTGGACATTAGCAATATCAAGGCTGTAAAATCAAAATGTTTAAGATATCCCTACTCTTCATTTATGATGTGTTTGGAAAATTGGAGTTAATGCATCAACACTTGGTTATTACAGAGTGTCAATGTTGTTCAAGAGCCATCAATGATATTCAAGCCTGTATTTATGGTTGTGGGTCACTAGTTTTATTTCTTTTAGTAGGCTCTTCCTAATATAACAGGGCTGATCATAGCAGCCATGATGCCCCGTTCTGCTGGTGTAGTGATCTGTACATCACAATACACAGCCCCGGAGTGAGTATCCACCATAATGCTTGCATTGACTAACACTGATTGGTGTCCAATGAGCAACCAATGAGAAGTGCATAGGGGCATCTTCTTCCAGTAAGGTGCCCAGAGGAATAGAAGGGCTTTTCATTGGTCAGCTTGGTTACAATGACCAATGAGCACGTGCCATTGCAAGCATTATAATGGACACTCATTCGGAAGCTATGTATTGTGGTGTATGATGTACAGACTGCTACACCGAATTGTTCGTTAGAGCATTCAATAATACCATCTGTGATTATACAAATTTCATATAAAACATTTTCAGTCAATTGCCATGACAATGTTGTGAACTTTAACATTCAATTTCAGGAATGTGTTTCCAAATGGGACTCACATAGCCACCAGGCCTTTTTCTGACACCTTTTTTGTAGTAAAAACAGTATCTGTTGCTAGAAATTTACTTAGAACCCCCACACATCATATATTTTTTAGCAGATGCCCCAGAAAATAAAATGGTTTGTCTTGCATTTTTTATGTCACACAGTATTTGCGCAGCGTTTTTTTTAAACGCAAATTTTTTGGAAAAAAAAGGTTTTGGAAAAAATACACTTTAATGAATTTTAATGCACATAAACACAATATAATACCCAATTTTTGGTAAAATATAAAAAATTGTTACACTGAGTAAATAGATACCTAATTTGACACGCTTTAGAATTGTGCACCTTCGTGGAATGGCGACAAACTATGTTTCCCTAGGCAATGCTTTAAAAGCCTTTACAGGTTACCAGTTTAGAGTTACAGAAGAGGCCTGGTTCTAGAATTATTGCTCATGCTCTGATGTTCACGGCAATAACTCACGTGTGTGATCACTGTTTACATATGCTTGCGGGACCAAGGTGTGCGACAGGCACGGAGTGATGAGAGTGCTTTAAATTTTTTCTACACTGTTTCTTTAATTATGTTTTCTTTATTCACTTTTGTTGCTGTCACAAGGAATATAAACATTCCTTGTGACAGCAATAGGCCGTGACAGGTACTCTTTATGGAAAGACCAGGGGTCTATTAGACCCTGGATGTCTCCTCTGCCCTTGCAAGCATCTAATCACACCAAGATTGGTGTGATCAGATACTTTCCAAATTTAAAAATGGCACTGTTTACATCCGGGAAACCAGAAGTGCCAAAAATGCTTGTCGCTTTTGGTTTCCTATACCATAGAGCTCATCAGGGACCTTCCAGTCCTCGACAAGCTCTGTGGTAAGCCGCAGGAACTGTTGGCTTTTATTTTGGGCTTACCGGTGGGGCGGGAGAACCTGGAGATGCACCGGCGGAAGGGGGGAGGCGACCCCTCTTAAAAGCCATCCAGTGGCTAATTAGCCACTAAGATAGCTTTTACATAAAAGCCGGCCACTGGCTGAAAAAAACAATACTGGGGTGATGCCTATAGCTTTAGGCATCATCCCAGTATAACCAAATAAAGTCAAATGGTGTACATGTACGTGATTTGGCGTTAACTGGTGGCAAGAACTTTGCTAGATCAGATAAGAAACAAGAAAAACATTTCCATCCATAGATTTTCATCAGTTAGACCACTAACCATTAGAAAGTCAAACAACTGTTTTAAAAAACTGCTTTCAAACTAAATTCTCTGTATGGCACGGCTAAGTGAAGTAAACCAAACTGAAGTTCTGACTTCACTGACTGCATGCTTGTTTTGGGTCACTGACTTAGCTAAACTTTAAACTATATCTAAACCCAAGAACAAAACTAATATATATTGCGGCATATCCAGGGGCGGACTGACAACTCATGGGGCCCCCGGGCAATAGGGGATCATGGGGCCCCTGTGTCCTTGCCCAAACTCAAAAAAGCCTATGAAAAAGGTACCAGGGGCATCTCATGGGGCCCCCTACTGACCCTGGGCCCTCGGGCATTGCCCGAGTTTCCAAATGGTCAGTCCGCCCCTGCATCTGTTTCAACCATGTTTTGTGCAGATCAGACAATTGTTCTTCAATCCTTCTTGGGGGGCAAATTTGATCAAATGGGTTAGAAAGCTTTCTCCAATGGATATGTTTACCACCAGATACTGTATGTAATGACAGCATGTAATGGCTCTTCCACACTCTCCACTGTTTTCCCTTCAAAGCCCTAGGAGCCCTCAAAGTTGGAACTGTGGCACATACCTCAAACCATGAGCATCTCTATAGGTTAGGAAGGTACTGCCTGTTGCATTGAGGGATGTGTTTAGAGCTCTGGACCTAGTAGTAGTAGTATTTGCATACTGGATGATTTCTGGAACACTTTCGAAAGAAAAATATAAATTCAGGTCCCTTTCATGCTTTCAAGGCTTAGCATTGCTTTTACACCCTAAAGCTCAACTACCTTCCACAAAAATTAAATGGTTAACTAAGGTCAGTGAAAATGCTGATCCTGCAGAGTCCCTTTGTTCTCTGACTTGTATTTCAGTGGCAGTATAAAGTCAGAATAAGTCACGTGCCATTGCTGTCTGTGTAAACAGTGGCCTAGAGCTAGAGCTCTCTAATTGGCAGGGAGTGTGAACTGCTGATTGCCTATCTCTAGCTCTGACTTGCCAGGAGAAGGTGCTGGACTGCTGCAGAGAGCCTGCTGCTCTCGCACATTTAGCAGCTCCACAGCCTAATAGCTGGACACAGATTTGCAACAGACACTTTCATTTATTTGTCCATAAAGAAATTAATACTTTGCAGGACAAGTATTTTTCAGTAATTTTTTTGTGGAAAGTATAGATGGACTGTAATACTTTTGTTTATTATTTTGTTTTCTTTCCTTGAGATATATATATATATATTGTATATCTGCCTGGAGACCTGAATTCCTAACATAAAACACTGTCATAAGCTTGCAAAAAGCAACCAAGCAAAACTCCACATTTAAAAAAAAAAGTCTGAAAAATTATAACTGACATATGAATTTATGTAACAAGATAAAGTTTTAATTCTCCAAATATCTGGGTTCCTGAAATGCACCTAATACATATAAATTGTGTGTGTGGTCCAAATGTGTAGGTAATTCAAACCAACATCTCAAATCGGCTGTCCTTGTAAATAATTAAATATATATGCAAATAATAGCATATAAATGTTAATTTCATGAATACTCTAGGCTCCCTTAACTCTGGCTTTAGCTGTATATAAAAGGAAGGGTTGGTGTCATTAGCTTCAGTATAAGAGCTTTAAGGTATAGCTCTACTTTCTAAATAGTCAACTGCTCCTTCTTTTTTAGGAATTCCAAGTTCATATTTAAAAGTGAAAACGATCATGTCCCAAGTAATACCTAACCATGTGTTGCGAGTGGGACAGTCGGTCTGCATGGCATCCACAGAAGATGGAGGTGGTTTTAGACAAGTGGCACACTCAAGAGGTCTATCGATGACGACCAAATGCTCCTATTACACTTCAGAACGGTGTGTTGGGCAGATGACAACACAGGTGAGTGGCCACAAGTTGGCTGACACAGCTCTTTGTGGTGGACCGAAAAACCCAAATTCTGGTTCCTTTAACAAGTCTGCCGAGAAAGGACCTCACATTCCCACAAATGGTCACCAAACCAAAAGCACTAACCAACAGAAAGTTATTAAAGGATCAGAAGTAGAAGTCAATGAGGAAGAGCCAATATCTCCATCACTGGATATATCCATAGACCATCTCAACCAGCTCATCTTACAGCTGGATCCCACCTTCCAACCCTTGCCTGTTAACACCGATCTAATCAAGAAAAAACGGGATCCTTCACCCTGTAGGCCAATTACAGCCAAAACCACAAGCCCTCCAGGTAAGAAAAGTCCTAGACTACATAAAAAATCTATTTTACTGTACTCTGATTTTGGTTCTTAAAGCATATCTCAACCCAAAAAACAAAAAATGTGACATATTGATCCTACCAGTGCTTACAAAAGTTTTATTTTAATTTATTTCACCTGGTTATCCTGGAAATAGCACACTTCCTGCAGAAAGAGCCATGATTGTCACCTAGATTTTATTTAAAATATCTCCATTGAAAATGTATAATTATTTGAAAGAAGGATAACAACAGTATGCACTTCAGCTCACAGGAAGGGACAAGGAAACTATATTTCTAGCAATATTGACTAGTAAGTTTCTACTTGCTGAAAGTGTACTTACCTTGCTAAAGAAAAATGAATGCAGCCACCATATCTAAGGGCTCTTAAGCTTCAATATATTACATTTATGTTCTTGGATTTAGATATCCTAAAAGGTCTAACTCCATCCAAAACATATTTTGGGGGAAATTTGGAACAGTAAATACTTTAAGTGCTAATAACTCTCAAAAGGAAGTTAGTTCTGCTTTAACCCCCCCCCCCCCCCAGCAAGCAGAATTGGGATTTTTTTTACTATTTTTAAAATTTGTATAATCTTTAGCCCTCCCCCACACATACACACACACACACACACACACACACCTGCCGCCATTCCAGCCTATGCCAGGAGGATATGTGCCTGGTCCTGCAGCCTCCTGTAATACTTTCATCAAATCTCCCAGGTGGCTGCGGGATCAGCACAGAGTGGCCAGGGTTTGGTCTGGGAGGGCCATGTCCAGAGCATCATTAGAGCTGGTAGCCTGCATCCTAGAGAAGCCACCTACCATAAATGTTAACGGATTTTTCTGACAGTAGTCTTTGGAGTCCTCATGGGAAGATTTCTCCCTCTACTTCTGTTCCAGTGACAACACCAAATTTTAGACTTTCTTCCCACTTTCATTTCTGGTAACAATGGTCACCAGAGGGCTGGATCTGCCCAGCAGGGACCCAGACAGCATATAAAAAGAAAAAAAACCTCCTTGTTACTAGCAAGATGCCGCCACTGATGCATTTTTGGCGGGTAATGCAACACACAAAATATTCAACCACCCGAGGGCTTTGCAATTTAGGACAGTATAGGCATAGTACTGACTTGTTATAAGTCTGTGATTATTACATAATATGGTGCCTGGAAGGCTCGCTTGTCCTCATTAACTCAGCCCTGCCCAGTGAGGCAGCTCATGCTATTAAATGTAGCTTTATAATAGAGCCGTCATATTCCTAATATATGCCTGCCAGCATAGGATTGGCCTGTGATGTCAGTGAGAGAGCAGTGTATTAGTGTAGGACGTAGACTCATTGGCATAGCCATCCTAAGCCAGGTTCAACTTGTGATTTTAAGATGGTGCCATATTGTATATGGTACTTACTGCATGATCACCTACTATTTTAATCATTTGTAAAAATTATCAATACTCAAAATGTTAACCTTTATGTTGAATTGGAACTTCAGCCAAAACTTTTTTTGTAGATTTGACTAAAGTTGGGTCGATATGAAAATCTCTGTTGGGTGTGTATTACTCACATACCTGGTGGTGTTGATGAGAGGACTTCTCTTACACCTCCAGTCCAGTACTCCCTGGACTTGATGACAGGGCATAGCAGGATGAGAAATGGCATGGGTGCCTGCAGTAGGTCTGGATGCAGCAGATAATCTGGAGATTGCGTGGATGCTGCTGAGTTCCTGGGGTGGTTCAGACCAGATCTGTGTGGAATGTTGGTTTGCAGATAATGCAGAGGGCCATGCAAGAGCAGGTAGCAGAACCATTGACAGGGAAGTGAGAGTCAACAAAAAACAGGCAGCAGAGGTACAAATGAAATGGGCAGAAGACCAAAACAGCAAACAGAGTCAGGACACAAGCCAAGGTCAACAGCAGGAGATACAGGTACGGGAGAGTCAGGATGCAAGCCAGGCCACACAAAAGCACAGGTCATGTCATGGGTCACAGGAACTGACAACCACTCAGCAATTTCCCTGTATTGGAGTGTTAAAGTGGTTGATTGGCAGGAAAGCCAATATTTAGAAAGCCAACTTCACAACAGTATGCACCCTATGGGGAAATCTCCACAAAGTAAAGAGAAATCCATCTTTTAATAGTTATCACCAGAACATATGTCCCCAGATGGAGAACATTACTCTTGTACCAGTAACAAATGTATAACGTCAGATCTTTCTTCATACTCTGTCCAGGTGACAATGGTGACTGGGACAGAAATTAAGCCAGAAGCACACCTGATGGAGGTTGATTCCTTTCCCTATTTTGCTCAAAATGTATTGGCTGTAATCCTACTTCAGTTTAATTTTGTCCTTTACTACCTACGTGTCATTTTTTTTTAATACCAGTTGTCTCTATTTACCACCAAAAACAACAATAGTTAACCCTTATTATTGTAGCGCTCTCTTAGATAGGCTGCTAGTTAGGTTAGGTAAATTTAGTTCTTTTGGTTGCCCTGTAATCAGTGGAGCAGCTTGTGCTCATTTTGGGCTGTTCTGGGTTTCACTGGTTGCAGGTTTAACTGCTTTCACCTGCTTTCTAGAGAATTCTGGAATGCAGTAGTCTGAGAGAGTTACACTGGCAGTCTGCATATTTATGTGGTCCCAGCCAATCTCTGGGGGAGTGTGCCCAGTAGATGGCTAGGGGGGGTTGCATAAATTGACTGAGGGCTAGAACACCAGGGTCCTTGTCTAGGAGATGTTCTCAGCCTGCAGGGCTTCTGCCCTTCTGGGCAGTCCAGCTGTGCTTCTACAAATGTATATGTGGACATACAATAATCATATACTAACTTGGCAAGGAAGGTGGGAAGGAGGCATTTTGCCATCTTTGCCTTGAGTGCCAAAGGACCTTAACACAGTACTACTAGGAGGCCTCTTAGTAGAAAGAAAAGACAAATGGCTCCCGTCATTGTATGTAGGTTATGTCTGACTTTAAGGGAAGTATATATGTTTAGTCTAGCATGGTTTAACTGTACTTTGGTTCTTGGACATGATTGCACAGGTAACAGCACACCTGAAATAGTATACTGAAAAGAATTAATCATTTTTGACATTTGACTGCACTTTTCATTTGGCCTTATCACGATAACGTTTGCTTGAGGCAGCAAACTAATCATTGCAGTATTTAAAAAAAAATTGACATCATCTTCTGATATATGTTGAAGGAAAACAACTTTAAGTATTTGGGTGATGGCTAAAAATACTAAATAAATTAGAATTAAATGTTTAAGAACTATTGTGTAACAAACCAAAGGTGATCATCACCATCTTCATCTGTCATCAACTTCAGTCCACAAGATAAGATGGCAAAGCATACAAAGCTTAAGCTACTCATTCTGCTTAGAGTTGGGTTTGGGCAGTTTGACCCTATGCAGACCTAATCATATACGCTTATGGCCAAAACAGACAGACCTAGACATTTGTCAGCAAGCAGATATTCTGGACTGGGGAGAGGGCAATAAAAATATTTGTATGGTGACGACTCAGTACAAAGTAAATGAGCTTAGTAATTTTAATGTCAGAATTTTAATCCCATCTGTTTTATATTTAAAGCCTAACTCCAGGCAGACATAAAAGACACAATGGAATTCTTCTCTGTATTTATTAATACATCTTTAAATAAAATGTAATATCATTAATGAATAAACAAATTGTTGCTCTTTTACCAGCAATAAAATGCGTGGAGATGAATCTGACCAGAGCAGTTGCTCATGAGAACATACAACGATCTTCAAGTCCCACACCAAAGTTTGAGGGCATGCTCATTTCACGGGGAACAGACAGTAACTGCACCCCAAATGATAGTCTCATATTCTGCGAACCTCAATCCCATGCCAGCAAGTGGCAAGATCAGCATCATAGTTCATCCATGGGAGTTATCCGCCAAGCCACAGAAACCATTGCTGTCCCAAGTAAAAGGTCACATCAAGCTAATTCTATGCTGTCCTCATCACTTGGCTCTGACAGCTTATTCTACGCAAAGCCCTCATTCCACTCCAGTGAGATGTCAGTCATATCCACAAGTCCAGGATCAGACACCAACTATATTTTGGGAAGGTAAGTGACTTAAAGCCTTGATAACAAATTAGAAGAGTAGCAACACTGGTACTGTTAAAAGTATTAATACAAGTACTTTACACTATAGATAGCCATCATAGCCATCCTTGGCTTTTGAGTAGATATATTTAACCTGTAATTTGTAAACTTTCTCTTGCCTTGTCTTTTGTTATATAAAGCAATTATGGAAAAATCTCATGTAACATTTATTATTTTAATTCAAACAGTACTCATTCTCTTCCATACGATGACACAGATGGCCACCAATTCTCTTCAAGAATGTCAGAAAGCCCACTTGGGTCAGTGGGGTCCTTTTCCAATTTAAACAGTCCTGCAATAATGTCGCCTAACACTCCAATTCATCGGTTTGACCACCATGGCAGTTTTTATCACTCGAAAATTTCTCCTCATGTTTCTACGAAAGGTCATGCCAACAGTTGCCCCCCGTCTGTCAATAATTCCAGTATGGACATCCCCATCCTTCTGATCAATGGGTGTTTAGAAAATGAAGATCTCTCCCCCAAATCCTCCAGAAACCTACTGAATGGATCCAAAAGAAGAGGCTCCTCAAGTTTCAACAAAACATACTCTGAGTCTTCTATCCCAACATGTTCAGACAGTAAGAGCATTGGAAATTCTATATTCTGTTTATGTGCCAAATCCCTAATGCACTGACAATTATATAATAAATAATAAATTCACTAAAGGCAGCTTAATTTAAGGCACTCTTTGCCTATAGATATTACATTGCAAAAAAACTCAATATCTGCTATTCTTTTCTCAGGCACTGTAAAAGATGGTCAACCTGGCATGAAGTTTGTCATGGACACGTCCAAACTCTGGTTTAAGCCCAGCATTACTCGAGACCAAGGTAAGGACCTCTAGCCAAACAATTAGATATAGTTTGGGAATGTCTATAAGCAGGACCGGTGCTAGACTATTATGTGCCCTAGGCAAGACCAGCTACTAGTGCCCCCCCCAAAAAAAAAAAATTTTTGAAAGCATAAAATATTAAATCAACAAAACATGAAGCTGCTAAATGTCTTTGAATTTACAAAAATAAATGCCATGAGGTAGCTCTAGAGGATCCCAGTCTGGAATTCCTGAGGCAATGGGGGGAGAAAAAAAACATTGTGATAGCAGGCAGCCCAGTCCACACACACATTGAGAACACCTGAACTGAGCGATCCCACGCAGTGACAGATCTGACACAACACAACACACCACAGCCAACACAGATCAGCAGGCACTAGAAGTGCAAGCTGTGCGATCATGATGATGTTGCCACCCATTGACACATTGCACATGTGATGGATGGCCGGCCGGGTCACACTCACACAGACATGAGACATCAACGTCAGACATTACCTTCCTCCGCAGGCACAGCTCTGCCTCCAATGATGATTGGGAAGAGAAGGGCTTGAACTCCACAGTGATCAGCAGCCTTCATCCGGCTTGCAGTAAGGCACTGAGTCTGAGAGGAACACTGAAAGGAGCAGCAGCTCAGTTGCCCTAGACAACCGGCACTTTCCTCTGTCCTTTTATCCTTCCCCTCTGCCGCCCCTCCCCTCAGCTGAAGGATCATTCATGACCTGGTGATGTGCTACACCAAGAGAGTCTCATCCTGTGCTGTGCCCAGGTGCCCCTAGGCAGCAGTGCACCCTAGGGGGCTGCCTAGTTTGCCTAGTGGAAGCACTGGCCCTGTCTATAAGATTGCCTTGAAAGCAATTCATATTCTTTATAGCTAGAGGAGATGACTTTGAGACAGGGATTAAAGATAAATGGGCCCCTTAAAGGAATTGCCATGGGACCCCATTACAAATACTGTTGTTACAACCCTGTAGAGTAAATTTACACTAAATTTAAAGTAACTAAAGTAACTAAAACCCAAATAAACAATGATTTAATTTTCATTACCTTCCATTGCACATATATGTACAGTATATGTGATTATCCATGGTTGCTTCTATGTAATTATCCATGATTGCTCCTATGTGTCTAATTATTTTTTGAAGCCTCATTTTTGAGGGCGGCTACACTATCTCTACATGCTCTTACTGTAGAGCTGGCATAGCCACACTTCCCTGTCCGTTCTTGTTGTGGGCGCCAACGCTACATGCCAGTGCAGCCAGGGTCAAAACATAGTCCTCCTACAACTACTAAGAAAAATTAATTGATAGACAGACATATATATATAGAGAGAGAGAGAGGTGATGGCTAAAATATCTATTGCTTTAAACGCAGCTATCGAGTATTTAAAGAACACGGAGCCAGGAACTTTCATTATCCGAGATAGCACATCCTACCGTGGATCCTTTGGGCTGGCTATGAAGGTTCCAGGAACGTCCTCCAAAACAGGTTAGTTTGCTGCACAAAGAAAGTTTTCTTGTTTGTGAGGCTAATTCCCAGACACTCAGACACTCTCTGAGTTTGTTTTGCTTGTGTTTGTGTTGGCTTTCTCCAAGTGCCCCCATTTCCTCTCACAAAGCAGAGACCTATTGGTAAGTTAACTATCTACCTTCTAAACTACCGCTAGTGTGTGTTTGAGTTAGTAGGGCCATGAGATTACAAGCTCTGTCAAAGATCTGCATGCTGTGCTTGCACTATAAAAATTGTGGAAAATTAGTAGAGAACCTGACCTGGCCTAAAATGTTCCTAGGTGACAGTGTTTCTACGCAACAGTCTTCATAGGTAAAGGACCCTTATAGCCAGGCCTGCATGATGTGATTCTTGAACAGAGGCAGACGGACAATTTGGAAACTCGGGCACTGCTCGAGGGCCCGGGGTCAGTAGGGGGCCCCATGAGATGCCCCTGGTACCTTTTTCATAGGCTTTTTTGAGTTTGGGCAAGGACACAGGGGCCCCATGATCTCCTATTGCCCGGGGGCCCCATGAGTTGTCAGTCCGCCCCTGTTCTTGAACACACAACTTTAGAGCAGATGTTGCACAAACTCCCTGGGCAAGACACCAAACTTCCTGTAAGGTCCAAGCCAAACTCTAGCTTTTCAGGCATCTCCACTCAAAGTTCCTCCCTGGTGCTCCTTCCCAGGATTGGTTCCACTCCAGCTGACAGAAGCCACCTCCAGCAAAGCAGTGTAAACCTAGGCCGCAGACTCAGGATTTGCCTCACACGCACTTGGGCGCCCCCCCCCCCAGACAGCGACCTAGGAGGAGGAGACATGCAACCCTTCCCCCAGGCAGAGTCCAGTACAATCTACAGTCACTAACGTACATTCATATATACGCATACTAGGGTCAATTTAGACAGGATCCAATTAACCTACCAGCATGTCTTTGGAGTGTGGGAGGAAACCGTAGTACCCTGATTAAACCCACACAGGCACAGGGAGAAGATGAAAATTTTAGTCAGGTGGTGCTGTGGTTGGGATTCGAACCAACGACCCTAGTATTGGAATTTTTTTTGCCCTGGTTAGGTTACTTTCAAATGGAAAAACACACAACTTTTTGTAAATTGTGTGATATAGGAAAATATATCAGCGATCCACATTATATCTTTCGTAGAAGGACCTGTAGTTGTTAATCCCTAATAGAAAACTGTATTGCAGAATTTCAGTGGGCGCGTTTGATAAGAGTCTGTTGTGTTATGTTTTGGCATTCCTACTAAGGGCTTGGCACATTTGAGAATAAATGGGGTTTTGTCTGTTACATGACCTAGAAAAAGAGGTGACTTGTAATCATAGGCAGTAATGTAAGACAACATTAGTCACTGGAACTTTGGAATGGAGTAATTTGAGATGGAAACCTTCACTGCAGCACACTGTATGACTCACAATGACTCAAGTCACTATGGCTTGCCAAATGATGAACGTTTTCTCAAATACTGCTGAAAATCTGTAGATCTGGCAATAAGGTCCTTCTAGGTAATAATATTCAATGATAAATATACTGATCAGTAAATGTTAAATGAATGCTTGTAGCTGCTTACAATGTTGAGCACAGAAATGATATACTAGTCAAAGTAGGACATAGGCAAGCAAAGAGAGAAAGAGAGCAATTATTATACAGGATATATATATATAGCGCAGGGGCGGACTGACAACTCATGGGGCCCCCCGGGCCAGGGGCGGACTGACCATTTGGAAACTCGGGCACTGACCGAGGGCTCGGGGTCAGTAGGGGGCCCCATGAGATGCCCCTGGTACCTTTTTCATAGGCTTTTTTGAGTTTGGGAAAGGGCACAGGGGCCCCATGATCCCCTATTGCCTGGGGGCCCCATAAGTTGTCAGTCTGCCCCTGCCCCGGGCAATAGGGGATCATGGGGCGCCTGTGTCCTTGCCCAAGCTCAAAAAAGCCTATGAAAAAGGTACCAGGGGCATCTCATGGGGCCCCCTACTGACTCTGCCTACTGGTCAGTCCGCCCCTGATATAGCGCCATCGCTTTACAAAATGAAGGCAGACAGTACAGTTACAATACAATTCAATACAAGAGGAATCAGGACCCTGCTAGTTACAGCTTACAGTCTAACAGGGAGGGTCAACTGATACAAAAGTTAATAACTGGGGGGGATGAGCTGATGGAAAAGTAAAAAGACAGATTATTAGTTAAAACCAGGATGGGTTTGTTTAAAGAGATGAGTGTTTGGGGATCGCCTAAAGGTGGATAGAGTAGGAGATAGTCAGGCAGATTAGGGTAGGAAGTTCCAAAGGATGAGTGAGACTAGGGAGAAGTCCCGGGGGTGAGCATGAGAGGAGGTGATAAGGGAGCTAGAGAGCAAGAGGTCTTGTGAGTACTGAAGAGAACAATTTGGTTGGTATTTTGAAGTTAATGAATAATAAAGTTAAATAAAAGGACACCCAAATTTATGGTTCTTAACATTTAGACATCACTCAGTGGAGTCATAACACAGTTTCTACTGTACCAACAGATAACACAGCAAATGAGCTTGTCCGACACTTCCTAATTGAATCATCCGCAAAAGGAGTCCATCTGAAAGGTGCTGCAGAGGAGCCTTACTTCGGTACGTTTTCTGGACCAGAGTGTTTCTGTCATAATTAGGCAGATTTATGCATTTCATGTATCAGTTCAAGTCTTACAGATTTTGTTCCTGTTCTTTATTCTAGGAAGCCTCTCTGCACTGGTGTACCAGCACACAATCACCCCAATATCTTTACCCTGCAAAATGCGTATCTCTGACAAAGGTAAGCATGTCATTCATGTTCACATACATATAGAATGTATTGGCCTGGCTATGATCAGAGCATGTGTTAAAGGAAATCTTAACCTACAGCTTCTTCTGCCCTTCCCTGCTTTGTATAGCATTTTACAGGGTTTTAGATTAGAGAGCTGTTGCTGGGCTTTCTTTTTAGAAAACCCAGAATGACAATATTGGTACTTTAAATTAGATCTCTCTTTGTAAAATAAAAATTTTATATCATTAATTAGCATTGTTATATAATATAGTTACATAGTTACATAGTTAGTCTGGCTGAAAAAAGACAAAAGTCCATCTAGTTCAGCCATAGAATATCAATCACTAATAACTAAAATAAAAACAATAAAACAGAAAAAAACTGACTGAATAATTTTTTCCCTTTTAACATTTTACACACTCTTTGGGATTCATGGAAAAAAAACCATTGCAATAAAACTTATTGATTGATTATTTACAGCGAGCGATGGAGACAGCAGCCCAGATTGTCTGCCAGATGCTACATCAGAGCTCAAGACTTCAGCTGGTGAGATAAAAATTCCAAATGTATAGCTAGTATACTGTATATCACTGTCCATGTTGTCCTTTCAGTCTTTTTTATGTGCTTCTAGACAAGACAAAAAGCAGCACTAAAATGATATCATATTACATTATGGATATAGTTTATCCCTCTACTGAAAGTAATTCTGTCCCATAAAAAAAAATGCTGAGAGGTGTAAGGTGCTGGAGGTGTCTTTACCTACCTACAATAAATAAAGCTGGAGATACACTAGAAGATTTTTGAACAAACGTTTGCACACATTTACGAAAATTTGTACAAAAATTGTTAACACATTTGATGACTTGATAAATGTCAAAAATACTTCAATGTTTTGTTTGCTTTTATATTCAAAACAAGTGAAAACCACATTCATTGTTATAAATTAGTACATTTTTAAAATATGTTCCATCCTGCTCCTTCGAATTGTCACTGCAGTAAAAAATGAACATCAAATTCGCCCCACTAAACATTAGAAAGTGTAGTAAACATTCCTAAAACCAAAATTTGGAACAAAATTCTACTAATGTATGGCCAGATCTTTAGAATAGCATCTTGCACACAGGGGTTAAGGGTCATCCTTCAGCCTCCAATCAATCATGGTAAACCAGTGAAAATAAATGAAAGTAGCACACCAACTACAGTACTGATGCACAAATATGTAATATATTATAAAGATATAGTAAAGACATACAAAGGTACACAGGGTAAATAGGTAAACAGGGAACATGTATGTTGGCAATAGACTGTATAGTACAATCAAGTAAAAAAAATATGGAGATGATTTCTCAGGGAGATCCTTTTTAATAAGGGGGTCTGAGCACCCTTAAAATTGGGTCACATTCTTGCCACTATGGCCAATATTCTCTGGTAAGGTATCCTTGTTTTTACTAGGTACTTATTTTGTTACTCAGTTGTACTGTACATTATATTGCAACTATACATGTTCACTATTTATTATACCATTTGTATACCTTTATTACATTTTTATAATACCTTAGGTATTCTTCAGAACTTCCGAATTCCCTAAATTTTGGGTAGTGTCAGAGCTTGCCGATTCCTGGCCACCCCAACATTTCTATTGGCCCATTGCTATAATTGGACTACTTCACTGACTAAACGTGGCCGCCCATTCTGACTATCACACAAAGAGATACAAAGGGAAGAGGACTTGATCCTCGTTTTGGCGGCCCTGTCCGCCGCCTATATATCAGGTATGGAAAATTGGCAGGTGGACTTTCTCAGCCACCAGCATCTGGATCCAGGGGAATCTGCTCTCCAACCAGCAGTATTTCAAGCCTTTTGCCGCAGGTACAGCAGTCTGGATTTGGATCTTCTGGCATCCAGATTCAACAACAAGCTTTGAGAGCCGGGAGTGGGCGGTCAAGCTCCATCAAAGCAAGAAAGTGCCATAAAGTCAACAAAGGTTAACAGTAAGGCTTCATGGAATCTAGATCCATTTGGGATTTTGCGCTTTATGTTCCAGGGAACATATCCCCAATACAGCACAGTTTATCCATCTGCATAAGTAGCAGTAGCCGATTGCTTGAAACTTCTCACCAACAAATCAAAATCTACAACATGCCTTCAAAATATCATCCTGTAAACAATAAATGTGTTGTGCTTTTTATTTCCACACAGCATGCAATGTCTTGTATCTGAGCTCCATCAGTACCGAAACCCTGACTGGATCCAGTGCCATCCAGAAGGCAGTGACCGTCACTTTTGAGAAAGCTAGCCTCCAGGTGCCCACTATCGTAAATTTTAAAGCCAGTGAACAAGGAGTGACCCTGACCGACATCCAGCGCAAGTAAGGACTTTTCACTGGCGATGTTGCTGTAATAAAGTCACTATCTGCTTGGTTAGTGACTGACCTGTATTTTCTATTTCCCAGAGTGTTTTTCAGACGTCACTACCCTGTGTCGACCCTCAGCTTCTGCAGCGTGGACCCTGACCTCAGGAAGTGAGTAGAGTAGTTTTCTTTATGTGGTTCTGATTATGGAAAATGTAAATTAGAAGGGTGCCCTCTTTCACCGATCCTGCTCTTGCAGATCTAAGCTATAGCGATACCCGCTGGTAGAAGCTATTATTGCATGTGACTAAAAAATTTTATGTTCTCTGGTAACCACTGTCTTGGTCAAAGTGCAGTCTTACAAGTGATTTAGTATGCACTGTAAAGCAAGACATGTGACTATTCAACTTGAGTATACAGCTAATATACCATTTTTATAAATACAAGCAAAAGCGAGATTGCCTCCACAACAACAGCCTTTGACCCTGCAGTGGTGCAGTCTTTCACAACTCTCCATACATTTCTCTGTGACAGAGGGGCTCTGAATGTGTAAGCATTAATATTGGATATGTCCACAAATCAGATCCAGTGATAACAGGAATATTGGTGTGTGAATCAAAGAAGAAACAGATATGGGAACTTTACCCATGACAACTTGATAAAAATAATGTTCTTTAGCAAGAAACATACATTCCACATTAATAACTATGCTACTATAATTAGTGAGCTGTAATTTGCACTCTTCCCATTTCGTCTTGCTGGTGGCTGCCTTTTTGCTGAAGCCCAGAGAACCTGAGCAGCTGTAAATCTTTAGGCTGTCAGCTGATCAGCCTCTAGTGCCTCTGACTTTTGACACAGTGCCTAAAAATAAAGAGCAACTGAGCATGCGCAAAACAGGATGAGACATTGTATTACTGGACTTTAAACAGTTTAGGCACTTATTTGTAATGTTTTACATAGCTATACCCAGCTTGTGCTGCTTTAGGTAATTGGGCACCACCCCCCCCCCACCTTGGGAACCATGGTCCACTACTGCTGCCCACCACTGCTGACCAAACACACCATCCTGCGCCCTATTACCACCCACCCCCGGGAACCAACGTCCAAAAAACCTCCGCCCAGCACAACACCACACCTTGTCATTGTCCTGCTGCTTTATTTTTAGAGAATGGTGTAGATCCTAGACCAATCTGTATGACCAATCTTCAGCGTAGTCTGTAGGGAGGTCCAGGATTATTCTGTGTTGTCTGGCAGACATGCCTAGATGATACGACTAGCTGAGCTGAATTAAAAAATCTTTTGACAATCAAAACATTTCACAGCATTAAAATTGAGGATTTTGCCATTTAGACAAGTGATGTGCAAATACACATAAAAGCATTGATAGGGATAAAATGAAAAAAATAAAATAAATAAATAAATTATATATAAAATCCATAGAAAAGCAACAATATTATGAGCGTGATGGTGTAAGCCTGTGGTTATAATGTGGAGATCTTGTTTGGACTTGGTGAGGGTGGAGTCCTGATCCCCACCCTGTTACACAAAGTGGATAGCCTTAGGCAGTGTGAACAAAGTGTGAGTAATAACACCTCCAGTCTGATGTAGTTTAGGGATGCTCAACTGCGCACACATAACTCCTACCAATCATGATTGTAGAGTGATGTTGCAATCTGCGTCAAAGCATCACAAAAGACCATTATTAAAACAAGCTGTAATATTATATATAATAAAAAGGATCCTTATATGTTCAGTTATCCTGATGTATTCCCTTGTAAAAGAAAAGTAAAATTAATATATATGTTGAGCTGAGGAAACTGTTGGCGCTATATAAATCCTGTATATTAATAATATATATGTATATATTAAAAATAAATAAATATATATATATATACATATATAGAATATATATATATATATATATATATATATATATATATATATATATTTATATATATTTATTTTGGTTTTTATTGGCAAACATTTTTTTTTGGTGTTGGATAGTGTGGAGAAGAGATAAAACCCATTGTCAGGTTCTCCATAGCAGGACGTGAGAAGTAATCACTCTAAAAGGATGGGAAATTCCTTTTTTTTTTTTTACAGTTATTACAGAAACCAATGATCTCATTGAAAGATTTCTTCTATGTTTTAATGACATTTTTAAAATGTGTATTGCCATCAGTTTCTGTTCTCGTGCCAATGGTTACCAGGATAAATGGGGTAAATTTTTACAATGTGAGTAAAGACATAAATAAACACTTGAGTTTCGAGCTTCTATCCACTCCCTATCCAATACTAAAATGAAGAAATGTGCTATAGATATGCTTTAAGTGTACTAGTAACAAATCAAAGGTGGGCATAACACAATTCCAGATCAAAGATTTCACTAAATAGCAATGTTCCATAAAATGTAAGAAATTAATATAGAACAATGTATGGGAATAAAATGGCAAGATGTTCACTGTATGAAATTTACACATATGTTTTTTTTCAGGTGGCAGAGACAATGTAAATCTTCAAGGTAAGATACTCTGTAGAATTAACTTACTCACTTTAGGCCAGCCTTTCTTCTTTTTATCCTAGAGGAACCCTTAAAATAATTTTCAGGTCTCAGGGAACCCTTACCAAAGTCAGAGGACATTAGCAAAAATACCCCTTAAATTGATGGTCAATAGAAAGAATACAATCCTTACCGTGGTGGTCAGAATGCTACCCTTAAAGCTGAAAAGATCATTGGTGTTATGCTGCCTGCTCTGATAAATAGCTTTGGTCCTGGGTCTATGCGGGCACCATCCAATGGGAGGTCATTAGCAACTGTTCAAGGAACCCCTAGCAACTTGGAACCCTGGTTGAGAATAACAGCACAAAGGTAGATAGTGAATTATTCTTTGTTGGGATGATCGTTTTAAACAATTAAAATACCTTAAATATGACACTTTTTTTGAGGAAGATTCATAATCTCAAAATTCCTTTGGAAAAAATTAAATATAGTCCCATATGTTGGCACCTTTGAACTGGAGAAAAGGCTTCACATAATACATAGGGATGACTTATTTTCAAAAAATATCCTCATTGCACTTCTGTAGAGTTCAAAATCAGCATGTGTCAAAATCATGATCAATTAAAGTGCAACTGAACTCATAAAGTGAAGATTTGTTATTTGCTATTTTCAGAACGCAGTATAAAAGACAAGTTTCAGATTTAAAAAAACACACTTGAGGGTTTAAATAATCTTTTTCATCTTAGAAAGTTAGGAGTTATGAATTTCCAGTGAAAACCCTATCATAAAATTAATATTTGATAATAATATTAGATAAGATGCAAAGTCCCAAGAGATGACTTTTATGTTTTTGTTTCATTTTAGGATATTTGGCTTTGTAGCAAAGAATCCAACAGATCCATCAAACAACGTGTGCCATGTCTTTGCCGAATATGATGTCATTCAGCCTGCCTCACCTCTGATTACCTTCCTGACAAACTTGATTCAACAACAAGACAGAGTCTAGCTGCTGTTTTCACAGCTACAAGTGTGGTTTTATATACCGATCCTTATTTATCATATGGGACAGCAGTGCTGCAAGCTCCATTTTCTTTTGTGCTCTAGCCTCAAGCATCATTATATCACTTTTCTTGGATTCCAAGGGCAGCTGTTTAAAGTACGTATGGATGCCTTCATATACCTTCAGTTAAAGAGCAGCAGGATATTTATTCTTTGGTAAAAGACTTTTGATCATTTGGTCTTTTTTGGCCTCAAGAGACAAACTGGTTCAGGACCATTGAATCTGTACATATTGTATGCCTACTGCCATGCACAGCAGGAGTAGTTGCGGCTTGGGACCCAAAATTCAACTTCAAATGGCTAAGTTAATTGTATGCAGAGTATAATTTAATTTAAATGAGTTACAGGATATAATTTTTCCTATATAGCATAATTACAGCTGAATACTTTGAGTAAAATCTGAGATTTTACCTGCAGGTGGCACTGCAGGATCTGAAGTCAATGTTTCCAGCTGCTTGAATGGGGAAAGGATTCAATTTTCATATATACTGTTACACAAATTTAGCAACATCTTAAGAAGTCAACATCTAAAACAACCTTTAATGGCTTCTTTAGCTAGCACAAAAACGCAATGGATAAGCTAAAATGTAGAACAAGTCCAAAAAATTAGTTATTCATATTTAAGCTTCCATGCTTAGCAGAAATAATCATAATTATACAATAGATTTTAGTGCAGCTTAACATACAGGGGTGCAGATTAGAAATACCGGTACATGTGCTATTCACAATCCATGAGAAAATAGGACAGGTCTGAAATTACCACTGCTAGGTAGGGTGAAGCTTATATTTCCTGTCCTCCTAGGCAAAATGTCTTGTGTCCAGTCCAGTTGATTGGCAAACATTATTACATTTTGAAGATAAGAACTCATATGCAGACAAAGCATGCCAAGGCTAAGGTCAGAAATGCAGAAACAGACAGTTTGTCCATTTTGTGTCATGGCTGGAACTGACAACTAGAGAAGGACAAAGTGACATGAGATGATCATCAGCTGGATGTGGAAACAGTTTAGGTCAGCCTTTCTCAACAAAGGTTCCATAAGTTGCTAGAGGTTCCTTAAGGAATTATATATTTTTGCCTCTCTGAAAAAAACACTGACACCAGTAATCTATTTGGCTATCTGTAAGAGCCACTCTTGTCACTGTCCACCAATGTATGGACACCCTTTCCACTGATCACCAATGTAAGGGTCATTCTTCTCAATGACTACCAATGTAAGGAGTATTCTGTCCACTGATCTTCAATGTAAGGATAATTCTTCCAAATGACCACCAATGCAGGGAGCATTGTGCTCCCTGACCAACATGGTAATGTACTGTGAGCTAACAATATAGTAATTAGTGGTAAGGGTTCCCTAAGAGCTGAAAGTTTTTTCAAGGGTTCCTCCATGTTAAAAAATCTAGATCTAGATTATAAGCGAGTATTGGGATCTCTCCTATTGTTTCCTATTATTGCTATGATTATACTTATTACTGGTTGTACTTGTCAGATAAACATTTTATGCATTGTATTGCCTATACAACATTCCCTTGTCATCCATCGCCATGGAAAATGATTAGATTGTATAAATCAATAGAAATAATTATAACAATCTCATATTTGGGGCACCATCAGGCATCCCAAATCAACCAATCTCGAAAATTAGGCAACATTAAATACTTTGCTCAATCATAGTTGCTTGAGGTATCTCTTCCACTCTTCAGAACATACACTTGCATGCCTGTATGAACAGATTGTGCTATCCTATGACCACCTAAGATGTAGTTTGTCCTCTGTATGGTTGTCTTGATAAATGCTGGCCTTATAAATGAAATTTTAACAGATAGGAGCTGTGGTTTGCGTACCGGGGGAGGAGTAGAGGAGCTAGATAGTACTTTATACAATGCATGCAAAGGAAGAGTGCTTACTGAAGGGGTGATTCTTATCCAATGATTTTGCACTGTTCTAGGCCTCTTCATTATAATTCTTTGACATTTAATTGGTCGCTATGGATGACACCCTCCTCTTCCTCCAAGTTTCTGTAGGTGTTCCATAAATTCCCCAGTATATATGGAATAACACTCAGTGTTATGATAACTCATAAGCACAGAATTGATTGCAAGCTTTCTGAGATAAAGTTCAGGACTTATATGAATACATCTTCTTTTACCAAAGTCACATCTATTACTACCTGTTTATGACCGAAAAGATACGGGGAACAAATTAACCAGCACGCAATCTTCCTGAACTGGTTCCTTCAATGCACTTTGTCCATGTTGGACTTTGTTTTGTTTAATAGTCTTTTATTCTATTTATTCTTTTTTATACTGTGTAGCATATTGCTGTGTATTTACTAAATAAATATTTGTGTGGACCATGTAAGTTGTTGTTATCTGTTGAATGGAATTAATGACTTCTTTTATTTTTCTCAGCGAATTCAGACCATGGAAAAATCCCCATCTTCTACCTATATTGTAATTTTGTTATTAGTTACATTTCTTTCAAACCAAAATTGATTTTGATGTAACTGTGGTCATAGAAGACTATTATAGCTGCATAGCTGAGCTACATAAGTATGTATTTAGGAAAACAAGGAATCATGTCTTTAGGAAAACAGGAGCTTAATCTAATACACCACATTGCCATAAACATGAATAGCTTGTAGCTTACATCAGATTTGCTTCTTTGTAAAGTCGATCATAGACGGTTCGAATCTCGGACCAGCTGAGATTAAAACCATGTATGGGCAGGCTGAATGTACCCAAATAGATTGATCAACTTGGGTACAACCAGGGGTGGACTGACAACTCATGGGGCCCCCGGGCAATAGGGGATCATGGGGCCCCAGTGTCCTTGCCCACACTCAAAAAAAACCCATAAAAGGTACCAGGAGCATTTCATGGGGCCCCCTACTGACCCCGGGCCCTCGGGCAGTGCCGAGTGCTCGAATGGTCAGTCCGCCCCTGGGTACAACTAGCCTGTAGGATTGTACATGCAATTATTGCTACTGTATGGGTCCCCTGATTCCAGATGACAAAGACTTTTCCAGCAATGCCACACCCTCTGACACACCATGGCTAAATGAGGAGGATTTGTTCGGGAAAGTATTCCCAAAAGGCAACAAAGTAAAACAGCAATAACAATAAACACTGATTCAGATAATTAATTTGTGTAATACCACAAATAAAATATCAGTTAATTAATTTGCACAACACCATAAATAACAGGATGAACCAGTGTCTCTGCCTCTGAACCCTGAAACTAGGGCGGTTCTTACTAAAGTGCCGGTAATGGGAGCTAAAGGTACTTCATTCTTTCCAAACCCCTCCCTCTGGCCAGTGTAGTTAAACCATTGGGACCAAAGTCTATGCATTGGACTGTTAAGGTTTAAGGCGATCCCACAGTACAGGTTGTAAGTACCCCAATTATATCCCAAGTTGGGGGTGACACCATCTCTATAAGAACTGGGCAGGGAATTTGTGGCCAGCAGCCTCTCACCACCAATAAGTGTGTAAATAAGCCTCCTACTATTCTCTGGCATCCAGAATTGGTGATGTTCGTGATGACTCAGGACCAGGCAATGGCATTCTTCCACGGAATGGGTGATGTTCTCTGACTGCTGTGACCTTTGTGTAGATGTGGCAGCCTAGTATTTGTCCGAAACTATAGCAAACAGTACAGCAGGCAGCTCTCCAACACAGTAGCCCACTCTAATAGTCACCTCTCACTTTACTCATGAGACTGCCATGAGACCTGGCTTCTCCTTTGTTTTCCTTCTCTTTCCAGCACTCAGCTTCTGGGACTTGTAGTCCAATACAGTTCTGCTAAACCAAGCCCAGTCTCTTTAGGGACTACCTCCTCCACTTTGGGATTTTAATTCACAAACAATGTTTACTTAGCATTTTTTCTGCATTCTGATCCTCCCCTTCACCATGGTATCTTCAGAAGAGTATTCGCCTCACGATTTTGGGGTACGAGCAGTGCACATTTATTACGGTCATGTGCATTGTTCTACATTGACTGCATCTACTAGGATGTATTATGCCTGTATATTAAAATGCACATGCATGACCATTGGCTTTATCAGTTCTGGTACCTCCCACAAGTGTCAATTGCCTGATGTTGCTTAGCCAGTGGATAGTGCTGCGATGAATGAGTGGATTTCAGATGTTGGTACTGGATGCCTTGGCATGTACAAATGTAGTCCATTGCAAAAATGTGCTGAGGAGGGTGGCTACATCCAATATACAGTGGGACCATGTCAAGCAAGTGTAGTCACCCTTGTAATGGAAATGAGATCCAAAAAGTTTATATATTCATATTCATACATGCACTTGTACACTATTGCTTGTCACTTTTTTGTGGATTAGGTTTAGCGTCACTTTATTAACATATTTTTTTTTTAGCTGCCTCTGTTCTATTGGAGAAATTTTCCTTCACTGTCACTCCCAGAGATACAAAAGGAACTGAGAGTAAATCCTCTCATAGATAAGTGCCCTATTGGAAGTCCCCCCCCCTCTATTCCTTTATCAGTGACAAACAAAAGATGCTGGATTTCCTTCACTTTCTGTGCTGAGGACAAGAGTCACCAGGACAAAAAGAGACAGGGAATCTCCCATCAAGGGAACATAGACACCATCAAAGACTCAACAGACATATAAACCCTTCCGCGCTCTCAGCACACATGTCCGGTACTCACGGAAAGGTCCCGATCTCCTCTCTCGATCGGGACCTTTCCCGATCATGTGACCGCCGTGACGACGCGTCATGACAGTTACATGATCCCTAAACCCTGCCCCGCCTCCTGGCTTCTGAAACTCTTAAAGGGCCGGGAGGCGCCGGTATGAAGAGGGTAAAGCCTTACAGGACTCAGGTTCATTGCTGACTGGTTGTCAGCTCCTTCTGCTTGTGACCTGATCCTGTGCTCATCTGTATCCTCACCCGGCTTCTCCATCCTGCTTGTTCGTGAACCTATGTTGCTAACTCTGGTTTGTGACCCGACCTTCCTTCCTGCCAGCTGTTTCGGTACATCTGCCCACTTGATGCTGACCTTGGCCTGGATCTGACTCTGCTCCTTTTCCCTGACTTTGCACTCCTGCTGCGCAGTTGTTGCTGACCTCTGTCCATCTGACCACGCATATGATATCCAGTATCTTCCTACTGCCAGTTGGCCTGCTCCGGCTCTGCTTCTGCTTTCAATATATTCTGAACTGGATCTCCTACAGACACCTGTGCCACTCTGTGCCCTGTTATACCCTGTCATCTTCCCCAGGGAAAACAGGACAAGAGGTGTAAGGCTGGCCCTCTATACAGAACAGCCTCAACCAGGTAAGTGACACCACCCAAGCCCATAATCTGTACATGTCCATGGAGGTTGATCCCAGACCTTCTTGTCACATCCCCCTGGTCACTGTCCACATTAACCTTGTAAGCCTGTGATTCTTATGGTCCAGATTAGGGCTCCAAGAGTCCAACCAAACACCCAGGGCCTGTGATACTCGCATATTGTCGTATGTTTGTCCACATTCTCAATTGAGGTACTCACTTTTAGTATTTTAGTCCATTGCTTAAAATTTCAAGTCCTGAGCTACTAGCCATGCCTTAAGAGTTACTCGCCACCAGTTGCCGCACGCGACCCCTACCCTGCTACACCCCTAATTCCGCCCCTAAACACGCCCTTGTAAATTATTTCACGAAATGGCACTGTTAAATGTTACCCACATTACATCAGGGTCCTCAGAGTCCCCCCACATTACATCAGGACCTCCAATGTCCCCCTAAACACTCCATCATACTTAGACCATGCACCGCATATAATCACAACCCCCCATAATCTTTCACTCACAAAACCATAACTCTAACAAGCATATCCTACCTACTATCCAACCCAGCAGTACCTCAAATGCCCCATACTCTACCACCCATAATAACCACATAATCCTGAACCTAACCAAACCACCCATACAAGTAGGTTTACATACTGTGGGAACTCGCTTATTAGTGGTAGAGCTTCTTCAAAGCACACGGCAACTCGCTTATTTTTAAGGGCCTTTTTGCCCACTTTTATTTAAATGAAAGTCCTGTAACATAAAGGTTTCCCACGCAGGGGTTTCCATCATCACACAAATTAACAGTATTCAGCCTCCTGGCTTGTACGCAGTTTTAAGTCTGCCTCCTGCAGACTCTTCCCAAAATTTGGCACTAGCACACAGCTAGTCTGGCTTCCACCTGACTCCAAGGCAGAGACCTCCCGTCTGCCGGGGTGGAGCCCTCCTGACTCCTGTCTGACGAGATGGAGCCCAGAATCATGGCCTGGCCTCCACAAAAAGGCCTGCACACACCTGTGCCATCAGCGCGCTGGCTGCTCCCAAAATATGGGCCCAGGATTGGAGATTTCACCCCTCCCAAATCTCTAAGAAATCTCCAGGCTACAGGTCCCAAAACAGGCTTTACAAACCAAAGAGGAAACTGATAAACCAGTTTCCTCTGCATTATGAGATCTGCCTGGAGCCCCTCAACCTGCATGGTTGAGAATCCTGGGTCTCCATCATGCTTTCTACCGTGGCACGATACCGTACTGCCACATATCCCCCCCCTTTGTTTTGATCCCGTAGGGGGCAGAATACACAAGCCCAAACTCTTTAATATGGCACCACTGTGCCAGCCTTCACCCATATGAGCCCATTCCTGACTGACCTTGCTTTCAAAGGGAAACTTTCCTTCCTGTCTTATGAGGCGACTTTCCCTGTGTTCTAGTACACGGACTTGGGCCCTATAAAGACACTGTGCCTTTTTACGGGTACGCTTCCAAAAGCGTTGCCTCTCTATTTTCCTTGGGGCCACCCAAGTCACCTTCCCATTAAGGAACTTCCAAAACTTGGTACCTTTCTGAGGATGAGGTTGACGCCTGAGTTTTAGGTGTCGGATAATATTAAAGCTACGCTGTACTTTCAACAGCCGGTTTCCCTTTACCTTTGAAGGGGTCACGCTTTTAAACACAAGAAGTGTGGGCTCTTTTATTGGGGTTCCCTTAGTCCCTCTCTGCATTCTATGTACATGCATCCTCTTACTGACTAAACTTAGCTCTGCTTGTTTCCCCCCGTACACTGCATGCTTCCTTTGGTCACTGACATTCTCAGACGACAGCAATGTCCTACTCTCCTTCTGAAGGACAGCCCAATTGTCTTGCCCTTCAGATGTTTTTATGTCAGAGGACCTCTTTAAATCCACTTCTTTCAAGTTTTCCCTCGGGGCAGATAAGCCATTTAAAGTTTCCCTTTCCAGACTACCCTCCTGAACCTGTAGGGGGCCTAATTCAACTCCAGCTTTTAGCTCAGCTGTGTCTACCACATCATTACCCACCACATCACATGTTTCAGGGTTATCAGCACACATGTCCACTTGACCTTCAGGTCCATCATTAGGTTTATGGTCACCCGCAGAAACTGAATGATCAACATTTACCAGTGCCTCACACTTTTCCTCATCATAATAAATATCAACATTTACAAGGGTCTTGCATTTTTCCTCATGGTCAGAAACATCCACACCTTTGTCAGAATTAATTTCAATGTTTGGCAGGGCAGTGTCTGGAGACCAAGTGCACAGCGTG
The DNA here is from genome assembly GCF_062004578.1 of Staurois parvus. Classification (NCBI taxonomy): domain Eukaryota; kingdom Metazoa; phylum Chordata; class Amphibia; order Anura; family Ranidae; genus Staurois; species Staurois parvus. The sequence continues at coordinate 9,564,525 of NW_028317947.1, read as the reverse complement.
GAGTGGTTGTCTCCCATGGCAACGTCGCTATCCACCAGCTCCACTGGCACATGAACCTCTTCCAGCAACTGTCCTGACACCTGAACATCCTAACATAATTCCACATTTGGTTTACGGACCCCAATCACTTGATTTGTGCCATCTGACACTTCCACCAACACTGGCTCATTTGGGATCACACTATTCATTCCCACACCATTGGATCCTTTGTGGTTTGTGGGCACGATCTCTGCTATGTGCTCAATCTCACTTGGCCCGTCCATATTGGGAGGGAGACCATCTGCAGCAACAGCAAGTGTGGCCTTGTCTATAAGCTGCTCTGCAGTTCCTCCATTTAGCACAGCAGAAGTCGTGTCCACTCCACTGTTGGAAGCAGAGGTCCCATTCAACAAAGCCAACAGGTTTTCAGCCCATCTGTCCCAGTCTACTTTCTCTGCGCTCCAATCAGAGGTACTACGCAGTACTCCATCAACTGCCGGAGGAGACACAGGACAGAGTGGCTCAGCAGACACATCACATATATCACTTTTGTTCAAACAAAACTGTGGCACTAAATTTTTAACCTCAACAGGTTGCAATATCACACCCTCACCACCATACTTTGATGGCGCTTCATTCACCTCAGGAACACTTCCATACCTATTGTCAGTACTGACAGACTTCATTAACCCATTATCACCATCATACATTGTATTGTCAGTACTGACAGACTCAGTTAACCCATTATCACCATGAGCATTTTCAAATATTTCAGTTTTAGCATTTAAATCATCAAGTACTCTCTTGTCCAGAGCAGCACCATAGGTGTCCAAGGCAACCTCTGGCTCCAACACACAGAGCTCCCAGGAGGTTTCCATGGACACCTTTGCAGCCTTGGATACTGTTGCCAAGGGCAACATATTTGTACTCATATTCACATCAACACTGTTATCCTTAGTGAGCTGTGCTAGCCCATCACCAACCATAACATTACATTTACCAACAGTAACACTTTTGTCGGCATGACCATCAGCATTCTCATTGCATATAGACATGACTGTGGTTTTTGCGGGTAATCCCTGGCTATTACCCAGCTGAGCAGCCTGTGAGCCATGCCTCACAGCACTCTCTCTCTTTAAAGGGACACTATATTCAGTTTTGGCAGCTCCATAGCTGACCGGGGAAATCCTCTGCTCCGTCACTGCGGGCTCCTGGGAGGTTTCCCTGGGCATCTCTGCAGCACCTGTCACTAGGGAACACGGTGCCATGACAGTTTTGGTCACCCCTAGTTTAACTTCACCAGCCATCTGCTGGATTATAGCAGGCACATGCAGAGTCTCCATGTCCTTTTCCATATTTAGTCCTGCTAATCGTTGGGCTGTTCCCTGTGCCTACCCTTACTCAGGGTAGCACACAGCAGCCAGTCCATGTCCATCTGTATTGTGGAACTCCCTGAAGGACACACCCTCACTTCTTTGGACTCAGTCCCACAACCTGAAACAGTCTTACCATTTCCTGCAGCAGGTGTCATAGCCTTCACTTGAGTACGTAGTCTCGCCTCTGTGGTTTCTCCACAGGCTGACTTCCCCATGTGGTCACGGGGCAACACTGCAGCCATTCCGGACCAACTTACACCCCCTGCAGGTAACACCAGATCCCTGTTGCTAGGGGTAGCTGCCAACATTTTTAAACATGAATCTGGGCTTGCAGATGAAGACTTTTGCCCAGTAGCACCCTCATCAGTGGTATTCCATAATCTGGGGCAGGTAAAGATACCATGCCCAAACTGACCACATTCCAGGCAGGGTATGGTTACACAGATAACCTTCTTGGGATACAGAACCACATCTCCCTTGTAGCCCCTTCTCCTGGTTGTCAGGTTTTCTCCTGTTGCTATGGAAGATGGCACTCTCCCAGCTGAACTTTGTGGGTTCCTCCAGATGCACTGAACTCTCATCTCTGCATTGCCACAATCCTCTGCAGACGACACTTTTCTCACAGGGTCCGCAGGCCTGAAGTCACATGTGTTGCTATGGGCAACAACATTCTTCTGGAACTTTTGGGCAGCCTGCTGCTCCTTCCTGGAACTCCAAGCAGGCTTCCCAATTGTATACCCAGACCTTTGTCTGGTTGTGTCACCTTGCACTGGAAGCTGGGATAAAGGGCACTTGGAGACAGTGTGCCCCCATTCACTGCACCGCAAACATGCTGCCGCAAGAGCGCTCTTGGCCGAACTTCCAACACTGCATCCTCTTTCAGGCTTAGTACTCTGCACACAGAAAACTGGTTTCCTTTCACCAGCGTTGCCAGGGACAACAGCATGCACTTCCCACTGTGGCAAACTCTGTGCAGCCATGTATGGGGCTTGTTCTGGTGGTAACAACCCCTCCATCCACAGGGCTCGGTCTCTCATTTCAGCAAATCTTGCTTCTTTTCTTTGCTTTGACCGCCCCATCTTCACAACACTTTTGCACAGTCCAGCAACCAAGAAATGAAGCACTGTCTCTTTAAGGCAGGTTCTCCTCACCTGCACACACACCAAATTGTGCTGTCCATTGCACAGAAACACAGTTCATATAACTGATGAACTTACTTTTGCAGGGATCTCCAATTCTGCCCGCATCCTCCACCATATGTGGGAACTCGCTTATTAGTGGTAGAGCTTCTTCAAAGCACACGGCAACTCGCTTATTTTTAAGGGCCTTTTTGCCCACTTTTATTTAAATGAAAGTCCTGTAACATAAAGGTTTCCCACGCAGGGGTTTCCATCATCACACAAATTAACAGTATTCAGCCTCCTGGCTTGTACGCAGTTTTAAGTCTGCCTCCTGCAGACTCTTCCCAAAATTTGGCACTAGCACACAGCTAGTCTGGTTTCCACCTGACTCCAAGGCAGAGACCTCCCGTCTGCCGGGGTGGAGCCCTCCTGACTCCTGTCTGACGAGATGGAGCCCAGAATCATGGCCTGGCCTCCACAAAAAGGCCTGCACACACCTGTGCCATCAGCGCGCTGGCTGCTCCCAAAATATGGGCCCAGGATTGGAGATTTCACCCCTCCCAAATCTCTAAGAAATCTCCAGGCTACAGGTCCCAAAACAGGCTTTACAAACCAAAGAGGAAACTGATAAACCAGTTTCCTCTGCATTATGAGATCTGCCTGGAGCCCCTCAACCTGCATGGTTGAGAATCCTGGGTCTCCATCATGCTTTCTACCGTGGCACGATACCGTACTGCCACAATACAGACACATGTACATACACACACACACAAACACACAAACAGAGGCACTTGTACACACACAGACATGTACATACACACACATAAACACACAGAAACATGTACTCACATGCACAGAGACACATGTACACACACACACATACAGACACATGTATACACACACAGACACATGTACAGACACACATACATGTACATACACACAGACACATGTACATACACAGAAGTACACATGCATAGACACATGTACATACACACAGACACATGTACATACATACACAGACACATGTACATACATACACACAAACACACACACACATGTACACACACACAGACACATGTACACACAGACACATGTACACACACATACATGTACATACATGCAGACACATGTACAGATACACACATTTACATACACACAGACACATGTACATGCATACACAGACACACACAGATACATGTACATACACACACACATACAGATACACACACATATACAAATACACACACACATACAAATACACACACACACATACAAATACACACACACACATACAAATAGACACACACACACACACACACAGCCCTATAAAAACTTGCAGTACTTTGTTACCTTCACTCACAGAGCCGGGTACTGCACTCTAGGGGGAGGCAGAGAGCACAGCACACACTCCTTGCTTTGCTTTCACTGTGTTCAACTATTGAGCAGTCTGACGGCTCCCAGTGCCAATGACAGATCCGGCCTGAGTTCCGAGCCTGCTCAGCAAGACGGCCCTGGGGGACACACTTGCCCCCACCATAATTTCCACTCGCCGATGCGAGCAGGCGAGTTGAAATTTCAAGGCCTGTTGTAGTCCATACCCTCAATTCCACATTTGGGGCCTAGGCCCTACAATTCTAGCTAGGCCTCTCCTGAAGGGAAGAAAGCACACTCAACGCTCTCTCTTTTTCTTTTCTTGCCAACTGCAGCCAGATTATCTAAAGACTGGCTCCCACTGGGAGCAATAACAGTTCAAGGGATAGGAACCGTTGCTCACAAACGCATTTTGGTGCACAAAAAGTTTGCCTTTATCAGGGGTATGAATAAAATGATATCAAAACAAAGCAGGACCAGTTCAAAAATAATCAGTAGATCTACAAATTTCTGGACACTTGGGACTGTTTAAATTTGGAAGTCCATTGAAAACAATGGTGATGGTGACATAAGGATATCACAAGAAAATGAACCTTGTGGTAAAGTACTTTGCAAACATTGTTAGGGAAAGAGGATTATGCCTCATTAGCATTGTTTTAGATGCATAGTGTTGTTGTTGTTGTTGTGGGGGTTACCAGGCAACATGAGAGGAAATGTCACCTGTGATTCATACTCCCTCACTCCTTCCTGTTGCTGGGAATGTATTGTTCCAGTGCTTGTATTATGAGCGTGGTCTGTTGTTACGTTCTTTTGAATGGAGCAGGGGGGGACTGACAACTCATGGGGCCCCCGGGCAATAGGGGATCATGGGGCCCCTGCGTCCTTGCCCAAACTCAAAAAAGCCTATGAAAAAGGTACCAGGGGCATCTCATGGGGCCCCCTACTGACCCCGGGCCCTCGGACAGTGCCCAAGTTTCCAAATGGTCAGTCCCCCCCTGGAATGGAGTTAACTTTGTTAGAGTGTACCCTGATGCACGGCACCTACAGAAGCAACATCAGAATATGTGCGTTAGGAAAAGAATAATCAGTTGACAAAAAAAAATAGAAGAAAGTGACTCTCTGCTTAACCAGTTGCTGCCAATGTGACATAAATGTGCAGAGGCAAAGAGAGAGGGCTATAACGCCCATATACTACACATATGCGTCCATGGGTGGCAAAGGTTTCCGTGCTGAGAGCGTGGTAACTGCATACTCCTAGATCAGTGACCAAGCAGTCTCTTGTAATTATGGTGTAAGAGTGCAGCAATGACAGGAATAGAATTGGGGATCATTATCCCTTTCCTCCTTGCTTAGCCCACCTCTGCTGCAGAGCTTCAGAGAGCGAGGGAGAGTGGCTCCTTGTGTTCCTGACGCTCTGCTTCCTCCTGTCACCACCAGAAAAAAAAGTGAGGGCTGGAGCGACTGTGACAAGGCAAGGCGAGGCTGTGGGATCTGAGTAAACGCCCTCTGCCCACTCTGTTTCCCCCCTCCCTTATAGCAACAGTGAGGGACCAATCATAGAGGATGAGAGGAGCATCATGGGATATGTAGTCCCTGGAAGTGCTGCTCATTGAGATAAATTGAGACTGGAACTACAGAGCCAGCTAGCTTGGCAAGAAAAAAAAATAGATTGAACTAGATATTTGTTTGGGAAATTGTTATTCTCTGGAGAGTGTGACAGGAGCTAAGGGTGACAGGAGCCGAGTGTGACAGGATCATGTCAAGGAAACTCCATCTAAGAGAGAAAGAACCTGTGCCAGAGGAACCCACAGCCATGTGAGGGACATTCAGAGGGTGCAGAGCTGTCTTTTACATGGCTGTGACCCCAAGTGACCTGAGTACTGAGGGACGAAGCTACCTACCAGACTCGCCACGGGTGACCCAGAGTGACCGGATACCTGATCGGAGAGACCACTGCTGCCATGTCGCTGGGCCTGGTGAGAGGGTTTTGTGGCTGCTACTTGTTACCACCATTAGTGACTGAGCCATTAGGAACTACCTTCCAGTTACTCCATAGATCTAATACTCCTTGCAGGTCTTATTGACTGCCTTATTGAGCGCCAACGGGCCCTAACATTTAGCTGGCTGAGGATTCGTCACTAAAGACTGCCTTTAACAATTGCTACCCCAAGGTCTTGCTCCTTTTTATTTGGTTAAAGAGGAACCTCTTAAGAGAAGCTGTATCCTATTCAGGGGCAGACTGACAACTCATGGTGCCCCCGGGCAATAAGGGATTATGGGGCCCCTGTGTCCTTGACCAAACTCAAAAAAGGTACCAGGGCATCTCATGGGGCCCCCTACTGAGCCCGGGCTCTCGGGCAGTGCCCGAGTTTCCAAATGGTCAGTCCGCCCCTGATCCTATTCAATCCCGTAGAGTGCACTCTAGCCTAGTGTAGTATTATTGTCAATTATTCTACTTTTAACATTCATTAATATTGGTTATTGCTGATTTACTAACTTACCCTTTTGATCCTAGTTAGTCATATAAAAACCTGATTTTTGCCGATTTGGCATAGTTAATACTCTGTTTAGCAGACTGTGTAATGATCTATCTGTGTTGTGCTCATTTATGTTCAGATTGTCATTGGTTAATCAGTTGACACGCAGTTAAGGTACAGTCTGAGTTTAATGGGCATGTTTGGCAAGCACCACTGCCTACCAAACAATTCATAACAAGTTAAATTTGACACACCACAAAGCAAAACATCATGGCCACAGCAATGTATATGGCCTAGAGTGTCTGCCATATTATTTTGTAGGTCAGGGGTAGAATTGTGGATCAACACAATTTTCATGGGAGATTTTCATGGGGACACTTATTCCCATACACAACAGTCTAACAGTGATATCCCTCCCATTGGAAAGATCACTTCCTGTTGAGACTTTGGGACAGGAAGTAATGGGAAATTTCTCCAATAGGACACAGATAGCCTTAAAAATAACATTAGTTTTAACCATCCTTTTCTGTACACTGATTGCTGCGATGTGTGTAGACAGGTTGAGGAACGTAGGATTTTTTTTGAATCTTAAAGCCCTCATCTAGCCATAATTACAAGGCATTTTATTCTTTGCATATCTTATTTTTCCTTTTTCAGAAGTAGGCCCTTGTACTGAGCTGTAGGGATATGTGCAGTGTAGCCACGTACTATGTACACATGGTTAGCAAGTTAGGGATGAGCTTCGTGTTTAAGTCGACTTCAGGGGCGGACTGACAACTCATGGGGCCCCCGGGCAATAGAGGACCATGGGGCCCCTGTGTCCTTGCCCAAACTCAAACCACACCCAAAAAGCCTATGAAAAAGGTACCAGGGGCATCTCATGGGGCCCCCTACTGAGCCTGGGCCCTCGGGCAGTGCCTGAGTTCCCAAATGGTCAGTCCGCCCCTGGTCGACTTTGACTTTCACCCAAATGCAGTTCAAGAAAATGCACACATTAATGTAGCTATTCATGCCCATAGCAGCCAATTAGCAACAGTATTTCTTGGCCTCTTAACTACAGTATGTTCAGGTGGCTTAGAAGAAACAATCATGGGGTTTTTCTAATGTACCAGCCCCCTTCCTATAAAAGTCTGGGTTCTCAGAAGTCTCTGTTCACTGTGTGTTGGAGAGACCTGGAGCAGAGAGGGAAAGATCACAGAGTGTTTGTAGGAAGAGACAGTGTTTGTGTTTTTTTGTTGTTGTTTTTGTCACCTTTTCAATTTTTTTTTTTTTTACTTTGCTAAGGCTTGTAGTTTAGTGTTTCCATTGGGCAGTGCATATCACAAAAAAAAGGTACAGAGCCAATGAAAATGATTCTATTCATGTGATTGCTGTGACCAATCAGATCATCTCAAAATGCTGTTTGCTCTTCCTTTCATTTCACACATCAATCGGCTGTGAGAGAAGATGGAGAGTTATATATCCTGTTTGCCAGAAGCACACGTACTAGTGCCATCTAGTACCAGTGAAGCCAGCACTTGTGTCAATGTAAGCCAGCACTTGTCCTGACTGTCCTCCACACCGGTACCAATGACCATTAATATTATTGTAAGCAAGCATCAGTATAAGTGTTATCCAGTACCAGAACCAGTTTCCTGGTCACCACTATTACCAGTGAAATCTAGTACCAGTATCAGCCAGAACCAGTATCCTAATCAGCATCTAGCACCGGTACCAGTGAAATCAATCGCCAGTCTCCTAATTGCCAGCCAGCACTATTGCAGCATCATTGGGTACCAGTGTCAGCCAGAGCCTGTGTCCTGATCACCAGCCTTCACCAGTATCTGTGTCAACCATAACCAGTGTCCTGATCTCCACCAGCCAGCACCAGTACCTGTGAAAGATAGTACTAATGTTAACCAGGACCAGTGTCCTGATCACCACCTAGTACCAGTGTCATCAGATACCAGTGTCAGCCAGAATGTATATAAAAATATAGGAGCTGCTACATATTGATAGTCACTCTTGCTGTGTAATACAAAGCAATTCCCGGCTGTCATTTTGACAGCTAGTAATTGCTGGCAATAGCAGCTTGGGGAGAGGAACAGGAAATAAGACATCCTTTGTTGGTGTTTTTTTTTAATGTATCTTACATCTAAAACCCACAAGGGGTTTAGATACAGTTGAAACCTAGTAGACTCAGTCAACACCTGGCTTCTTACATCCCCTAAACACTCCAACAGCAAGATCTCTAGGTAATTTGTGTCTTAAAGCATCTCCTGTTGTAGTGATACTAATATAAAATAAAGAAACAAAACCAGCAGAGATGGCGGGAACCATTAATAATGGCCACAATAGGCATGCAGACCGAAAAACCCAGTGCGATGATCTCCTCAATATAGACCCTGGGAGATACAAGAAAAAGTTGCTGCTGTCAGTCAAAATTCTTTAAGCAGAGAGCAGGGGGTCGGGCGCGGCCGAGCTAGGCTGTGTGTCGGAAACAGCTCGGCTTGGGAGTAAGTCTATACGAGTGCCCCATAGGAAGTGGCTATGGTGGGTACTGGTACCAGTGAAATCAATCGCCAGTCTCCTAATTGCCAGCCAGCACCAGTGCAGCATCATTGGGTACCAGTGTCAGCCAGAGCCTGTGTCCTAATCGCCAGCCTTCACCAGTATCTGTGCCAGCCAGAACCAGTGTCCTGATCTGCACCAGCCAGCACCAGTACCTGTGAAAGCTAGTACTAATGTCAACCAGGGCCAGTGTCCTGATCGCCACCTAGTACCAGTGTCATCAGATACCAGTGCCAACCAGAATGTATATAAAAATATAGGAGCTTCTACCATGGGCGGACTGACCATTTGAAAACTTGGGCACTGCCCGAAGGCTCGGGGTCAGTAGGGGGCCCCATGAGATGCCCCATGGTATCTTTTTCATAGGCTTTTTTGAGTTTGGGCAAGGACCCAGGGGCCCCATGATCCCCTATTGCCCGGGGGCCCCATGAGTTGTCAGTCCGCCCCTGGCTGCTACATATTGACAGCCACTCTTGCTGTGTAATACGTAATTGACAGCTAGTAATTGCTGGCAATAGCAGCGGGGGGAGAGGAACAGGACATAAGACATCCTTTGTTGGTGTGTTTGTTTAATGTATCTTACATTTAAAACCCTCAAGAGGTTTAGATACAGTTGGAATCTAGTAGGCTCGGTCAGCACCTGGCTTCTTACATCTCCTAAACACTCCAACAGCAAGATCTCTAGGTCATTTGTGTCTTAAAGCATCTCCTGTTTTAGTGTTAATAATATAAAATAAAGAAACAAAACCAGCAGAGATGTGGGAACCATTCATAATGGCCACAATAGGCATGCAGAAAAAAATCCCAGTGCAGAGATCTCCCCAATACCGACCCTGGGAGATATAAGAAAAAGTTAGGTGGTTTAACCCACCAGCATCTACCAAGAGCTAAATTATTATTTCTTGGTGATCTGGCTTGAGTTTCCTCTTGCTATTCGTAAAGCATTGTTTATTCACTGTAGTACAATGTCAACAATTAAAAGCTCCTAAATAGGGCAGAACCATTCATGGGTGCTTGGCATTAGTTTCTGCGGGTCACTTGGTCCATTTTAAGCTGCTATCACCAGTCAGTTGAATCTAGCAGACAGAGTGGAATGTGGCATCAGTTGAACCAAAGCCATGCCTGGCACAGACCGTTCATCAGCTCCGCTAAAATAGAAAAGGTTTAGATACACATGGGTGCCAGTGCGTGCCTCTTGGTTTTATATTAATTAACAAGTAAAGAAGAGGTCAGCTGCTCTGTAATTCAACGTGCCTGAATCAGCATTCTGGGCAGTGCTGCTCAAGATCATGACTTTTCAGATTTAGAGGTTTCATGGGCAGGTTTCACGGCTGTCTGCAACTTTATATTTTAAGTGGAAATTCACAATGTCAGGAACTTTAGGGTGTATGTTGTTAGGCTTAGCAATGAAAGAAAATATTCCTGCGCCAATACAAAACTAATAATGATCTAAATTGCTGCCGTGCAATGTGAAAACACAAACAGTGATAAATATAAATAAAACAGTGCAAAAATAGACCTCTAAACAAATATTCAGGCCCACAAATATATGATGCTCATAAGTAAATCACAAATCATAAATGTCCACTCAAAATTAGTGAATATCCCATATAATAATTAATTTATCCTTCTCCAGAACCAAAATAATAAACACCAAAGGACCGTGTGTGATGAAGACCAGGGGCGGACTGACCATTTGGAAACTCGGGCACTGCCCAAGGGCCCGGGGTCAGTAGGGGGCCCCATGAGATACCCCTGGTACCTTTTTCATAGGCTTTTTTGAGTTTGTGCAAGGACACAGAGGTCCCATGATCCCCTATTGCCCAGGGGCCCTATGATTTTTCAGTCCGCCCCTGATGAAGACTTTCACCCGTGCACACCAACATCAATTGCACTCACCCGATAATGGTGAATGAGAAGCCTTTAGGGATTTTTAGGGATCCTAAACCTTCTTTTCATCAGCTCTATAGTATCCTTACACCACCAGGTTATGATCTTCTTTCAGGTCCCCACCACAGCCCTATGAATCGGCTCCACCGTGTCACCAGGGAAAAAAATCTTATATAGTGTAATATTTCCAGATCAATAGTATAGATAAAAAAAACAAAATCCAGGCCACTCACATTTTACCAACTTGTAAAAGGCACATTTATTGAACCAATACCAGCCAGATGATAACAACCAGTTTACAGCCCCATAATCCAGGATTCTCACATCAGATGCCACAGGATGGAACAGAGGATCAGCAAAGAAACCAGCACAGATCCCAAAAAATGACCGCTGGAACGCACCGCTCGGCGTGCGTTCCACTCACCGGAAGTGGCGTCAGACGTATGGAGTGTAGACCGAGTGAGTGTTGTCACCCTAGGAAGGCAAGCGTGTTACTGGCAGGATCACCAAGTGAAAATTAAGATTAAAATAAATTGAAAAAGGTAAACTAATGAAGCAAACACATCTAAGGACTGGTAAACTGCACTAAAATGACATTTTTGTAAGAGCATATACATGCATGCTAGTATGTACCCCTTTCCTAATATTTATAGGCTTCATTTACAATGGCATGATACGTGCAGTATTATCATGCATTATTTGTTTCTTTTATTACGAAAATTAGATTTTTTTAATTCATTAAATAATTTTATAATAATTTAATTCACAAAAGACATGACTGTGCTGATCAGCTTAATTTATTGCATAAATGATGTATTTATTTTTTAGATATTTTGACAGTAATGTTTTTAATATTTAAATAACCATGTAATGCTAATAAATTACAATCCCATCCTATGGTTCTGAAGTGAATATTTTTATTAGAAAATTATCATGAGAAATAACAAACTAAGATGCATGTATAATGCATACCGATTAGTGTATGATGCACTTTGTGTACTGCAAATCACTTGCTGTGAATCAGCATATTCCTACTACGTCTTGACATGTTTATTTGCTCTGTGTAAATAAATCTTTTTTTACATCTTAGTATTTTCTTTCTTGGCAAAACACATCTAGATTGCTGGCCATTGTCCGCAGCAGGGTTATGTACTGTAGGGTCTTCCCATTGTATGCAGTAAAGGTTGCCCCCATTTACTACATATGCATTTGGAGACTACAGGTCATTTATTTTTTGCTATTCTGAGAGGATCCTAAATATTTTTCAAACAATCCATTATATTCTTAAAAAAACTAAACTGATTTGTGATATATTTATTATCTGTTAAAAATGTTAGGATCCATTTACTTTGGCAGGCAGAATCTATCTAGCAGTAGTTAGTCACATTCAATTGGACTTGTTCTTCAATGTTGAAGACGTTTTGTAACTTGGCCAAGCCACTTCTTCGGTTCTAATGACTGAAAGGTCCCCCAGCATTTATATCTGTAGCACCCTGCCTTAGGCTGGATAAATTTCATTTTTGGCTCTGCTGTACTCAGCTGAGCAGCAATTTATCTTCTAGGTCCATTTAGGTCTCCCTAAGCCTGGTGGTTGATTTCTCCTTCCTGCTTCTGGAAGAAGCTTCCAGAAACAGAGTAGGAGGGTCAGCCACTGGGTAATAAATATTTAGCTGATCTCAGCCAATCCATGGGAGGTAGATCCAGAAAGTATGTCTGGGGAGAAGATAAACATTTGGAAGGGTCTGTTCAGAGCTCTCTTTCCTGGGGTCTCTGCCCCTGGGAGTTGGCCTGTGTTAATGAAGAACTCTTGCTGTTAGGCCTCAGCATGTGCTTGGCTGAGGGTCTGAAGGAACTTGGATGAAAGAGAATTTGCTGGAGGACACTACCTTAGAAAGCTGGGCTAAAGAAGGACCCCTTTTGCTGGTGAATGTCACAGGGAAGCTGGTTGGGGAGCTGTTTCTAAACACTGTGAGTAGGACCTTTTGCCTAGAGCTTCAGGTGTGTCTGTGCTTTGAGGGTTAGAAGCCAGAGGTTGCTACAAGAACTGTGACTGCTCTTACAGAGTCTCAGTATAGCTGTCTGTCTGATCCCTTTATGCCCAGAATTACTTAAATCAATTGTAAATCTTCCCCATTTTTTATTAAAATTACAAACATGTCATACTTACCTGCTCTGTGCAATGGTTTTGCATAAGGCAGCCTTGATTCCCCTCTTCGCAGGTCCTCCACCAGGGCTCCTGGTTCCTCCTCCATGCCAAGGCAATTTCCTATGGGGCACTCATATAGACTCGCTCCCAAGCTGAGCTGTTTCAGAGATGAGCTTCTGTTCAGACACACAGCCCAACTTGGCCCAGCCCCCCGCTCTCTGATGAAAGAGTTTTGACTGACAGCGGCAGGAGCCAATGTCTTCTACTGCTCTCAGCCAAGCCTGTGAGAGCCAGGAGAGGGGAAAGGAGTTGCTGCAGACCGAGATTGGGCTCAGGTGAGTATCTGGAGAGGCTGCAGGGGGAGCTGCACTTAAAAGGTTGTTTACCTTAATGCAGAGAATGCATTAAAGTAAAAACCTTTTACCTTTACAACCACTTTTAGACTCCTACTAAAGGCAGGGCTGGTGCAAGGATTTTCGTCTACACAGGCAAAGGGGCATTTTGCTTTGCAGCCGCTTGTATCACTTCTACATTGCAAGCTGACAGCCGGCGTCAGCAAAGTACATACACTCTCATCCAGTATAACGGCTGGGAGTGTGTTAATGCACACATGTCTGCAGCATGTTTAAAAATCTGAATCCCCAGCAAGTGGCTGGGGATTCGGATTTTACCAACCCCAACCCCCCACCCCTATCCTGGCATCCTAAGGCAGCTGCCTAAGCTGTCTTATGCTGTCACAAGCCCTGACTGAAGGACCTTGCTTGAGAATCTGTCCTCTAATGCCTGCGTGTGTTTTGGAGAATCCAGCACCCTAATACCTCTACCCGCCTGTGCTCTAATACTACAATAAATTTACAAAAAGACACCCATAGACTGAGAATGTGTTTGCCAGCATGCTCTGGAGCTGGCATCTGGGCTGGCAGTCTTTAAACAGGTAAGCACTGAAACCTTGATCGCCATGAAATATCAGATGTTATTGACTAAGGACAGGATGGGAGGTGTGGAAATTGTGGAAACACCCTGTCCTACAGTAATCGCATAATCCCATCCTTGGTGTAAATATAGTTTGACTTGGATAAATGAGAACCTTCACAGAAATATTGGCAGGTGGAAGTACCACCCTTGGACCCATCAGTTGTAATCTATAGCAGTGGTTCTCAACCTGTGGAACCTCAGGACCCACATTTGTCCTTGGTCATTAAGTCGCGACCCAAAAATAATTTAATTTCCGAAACATTACAATTTATTCCACAAAACAACTTGTGCAGTATTCTACAATGTATATGTGCTTTTTAAACAGTAAACAAAGACTTCCTTCCAAAATGGATAGTGCAGTAATCACTGCGCTAGTGAAAATGAAAGTGCTGTTGAGGTAAAATCCCAATAAAATAAATGGTAATTGAAACATATAAAATTAATTCGAACTAATGGGAAAACTAAGGATGCTTCTTGCTCTAGATAAGTATTTCAAAGTCTCGGGTGATGGCAGGGGCATTAGAGAGGCCTTGTCCTGTAGCCCAGTCAGCCAGTGGTCGCGACCCACTTTTGGGTTGCGACCCATTACTTGAGAAACACTGATCTATAAGATACAAGTACTCTGTTTTGGAACCAAGGTTCTAGATCCCCATATGTCAATTTGCCAGAATGCAGAACGCAACGCCACTGTCGTGAAGATCCAAATGTCAATTTATTCTGTAGTTCCTAATGTCAATAGACCAATCTTCTTCAGTACCTGTTGGAATGCAGTGTTCATGTATTTTGTGCAACAGCTACATCAGTATTCAGTAGAGATATATTCTTCAACCAGTAGATGGCAGTGTTTATGAGTTTGTAGCTGCATCTATGCTATACTCTAAGTTTCCTGTTTCCTTGTTGCAGTGAAGCAGAAAAGCCCATGTGGACTGTGCACTTTCTGTTCTGTAGGGCTATATACAGAATTCTAATATCTGATGTCAATATACTAGCATTCTTTTGGCACTGATATTAATATACCAGTATTCTGAAGTATTAATTATCAATATACCAGTGTTCTGTAGTTCATGATGGCAATATTCTAATTTTCTGTAGAGTCTGATGGCAATATACAATAAGCTATATTTAGTATGTAGGAACATCATAAATATATGGTTTTAAACTTTCTAAAACAAAAATGAAGCAATATTATAGAGTCATTTTAAATTTAAAAAATTGTACCTAATGGAGTCCTTTTTAAGGTAGACGATTGAAAGACACATTCCAGTCAAAATGAAACAGTGAAAAGAACACAAGGAATTCAGCCGAGGGCTTTATTTTTCCGGCCAGGCATTGGTATAATACACTGGTCTACCTACGCCACAGGTGTCAAACTGGTGGCCCTCCAGCTGTTGCCAAATTACAAGTCCCAAGAGGCATTGCAAAATTGACAGTTACAAGCATGACTCCCAAAGGCAGAGGCATGATGGGACTTGTAGTTTCACAACAGTTGGAGGGCCACCAGTTTGACACCTCTGACCTACACCCTTTGTGATTATGTGAGAACCCTTACTTGTGATACAGGAGATCAACTGTAAGGAGGAGAAGCTTGGCGGTGAGGCCCTGATCTCCACATTGCCCAATCAGAGAACATTCATTGAGAAAACGGCACCCATGCCGAGCAGGCGACCTCCAGTGTTTAGTAAAAAGCAGGGCAGCCACTCAGCATGGGACCTGGAAGACAGTGGCAATCAATGTAGTAGTGAGGTCTACTACAGTAACTTCCAGCTTCCACTGGGATACCACAGCTATGGCACATACAAACCTACAAGCTGGATCAATGTACCTATATAAGAATTTCCATATCTAAACTTCAGCATTAAATGTGTCCTATGTCCAAATTTGAATTTGTCCAGCTAATACTGTAGCACTTTCCTTTCCAAGAATTTTTCTTATCTATTGTCCTGAACAGCTTGTGAAAATATATTTCCCATCGCTGGCCTAATTTGAGAGAAGGGCCTGGATCTAATATTCCATCACCCACATTATTAATCTTGCTCTGGCAAGTGGCAGGGCCTGACTTGTAGCAGCACATAAGGCATACTGTTCTGGCCTTTTCATCGGGCTCACAGCTCGCCAGAGGAACAACTGCTATAGAGCAGCTGCGGGGCAACCGTCCAAAAACAGCAAAGGTCCTTCTCAAACAAGCTTCAAAATGTACAGATCAAATGCGTGATATATTCTTAAGGAAGGGCCTTAAGGGACGATTTATTGTACACTGCAGTCATTCTCAGACTGGTGGGTAACAGGAAGGGTTAAACAGGTATTTGATATATTACCCTGCATGCTTGAGGCTTTCCAGAAAAGTTGTTTTTATGTCATTTGCAGCCCAGTGGCTAAAAATATATGAAAATTCCACCTTTGAACCTAAAAAAAAATAGATGCTCCCTACATAGTTATATATTTTTATGAAGATATTTGTTAAAAATTTACATTGAGAATTTTAACTACTTGTATGATGCTATATGCGCACTGTTATCTGATTCTGACTTTATATAGGGAAGGCATAGCATTAATATATATCTAAAGCAAGATAGGGATTCAGGAATGGATTAAAACCTTTTCATGTTTTTTTTTTCATCTTCTCTGTCCTTTTGGAGAGATTTCCCTACACTTTCTCTCTACTAGACTTCACAGGAAATATGATGCAAGCTCTACGGACCAAGGAAAATTAAAGCCAGCACCATCTCGGTGTTTATTTGCAGGTGAAAGGGACAGGCGCACCACCAAGCCCTACATCTGTAAGGGGCACCGAACGGGACCAATATTTAGTGCAGTATGTGCCCCAGGACCAATGCCCAGAATGCAGACTACTTGGCATTCATCCATGGACAATAATTATGTCAAAGATGGTGTAGCGCTGTATGTGCTATAATTAAATTAAATCATGTCAAATCATATTATTGTGAATAAATGATGTAACCCTGTGTATACTCATTAACTTAAGAAAAATATAAAGTGCAGTATAATCCAAAAAATAGATCGTAATTGCAATCAAAGTGACCAAATATTACACTGTGGTATACATAGATTGCAAAAAGTCCCAAAGGTGAAAAAATTAAAATGCACAAAGAATAAAAAAATAAAAATAAAAAATATAATATATATATGTATATAATATCCAGATTTTTCAATTCTTCAACTTTATATTTAGTGCTCATATAAATGGTGCCAATCTAGCCGTCACCTTCTGGTGTGTGCGCTCACCTCACAAATTCGACCCTCAAGGAGTCATAGAGCAATCAATATCCCCGGATGATCCCAGGCTGGATGGATCTCTCCCTTTAACCACCTCCCGCCCGCCATATAGTCCAATGACGGGCGCATGGTGGTTCTCTTATTCTGGGAGGACGTCATATGACGTCCTCCCATTCTCACCGCGCATTCGCGGCTCCCGGAGCGCGCAGCGTGGTGATCGGCAGGGCGCTGTGTCCCTCGGACACAGCGGATCACCGATCACGGAAAGAGCCGAAGATGTCGACTCGGTCATGTGATCAGCTGTGTCCAATCACAGCTGATCACATGTAAACAGGGAAATGCCGGTTATCTGCATTTCTCTCCTCTCGAGATGTCACACTGACAGCTCGAGAGGAGAGGAGAGCCGGTAATCGGCTTTCCGCAGAGGGGACATGTACACTGATCATCAGGGCACTGATGATCAGTGTGCCCTGATGATCAGTATAGCCCCAGCAGTGCCACCTGTCAGTGTCCATCAGTGCCTTGTGTCAGTGCTCATCAGTGCCTCGTGCCAGTGCCCATCAGTTCCACATCAATGCCATATATCAGTGCCTACCAGTGCACATCAATGCCACATATCAGCGCCCAACTGAGCTGCCTTTCAGTGTCACCCACCACTGCAGCCTCATTAGCGTATATCAGTGAAGGAGAAAATCAGTTTACAAAATTTTATAACAAAAACTAAGAAAAAACATTTTTTTTCCAAAATTTTCAGTGGTTTTTGGTTTGTTTAAGAAAAAAGAAAAAACCCAGAGGTGATTAAATACCACCAAAAGAAAGCTCTATCTGTCACAAAAAAATTGATAACAATTTAATATGGGTACAGTGTTGTATGACCGCACAATTGTCATTCAAAGTGCTACAGCGCTGAAAGCTGGAAATTGGCCTGGGCAGGAAAGGGGTATAAATGCCCTATAGGTTAGCCGTTAAATGGACACAGGAACAGCTCCCACCGAAATCAAGCAAATGGTCAAACACACCTTTAAGGGGTCTTCAAATGGCGATGGCTTCAGGGGTCCCAGTATGTTTTCTGACTCAGTACTAAGCTCAGTTCACCCTGCTCACACAGATGTCCATTGCTTCCTCTTCCATCCATGGCCACATAATCTTCTAAACACTAGTACCACATGGTGCACCATCCAGCCCCATCCAGCAACAGCAGCAGCTTTCAGCCTTTCATAGAGTTTTACAGGATGCTGGCAGCCAGTGCCTTCTGCCAACAGTAAAACGCTGAGATCTCAGGTAGCGAGGCTAAATGCCCAGTGTGCATGAGGCCTAAGAAGCTTTCCACTCTATTTCTGTTACAATGAATATTTTAGATTTTCCCTGGTCACTGAAACAAACAGAAGGGTCAAAACCCCTTGTGGGAACAAAGACAAAAAGATTCTAATCCTATCGCACTCCATCCAAATTTAAAGAAAAATGTTTTGGCTTTAGACACACTTTAAACATTCTTTAGACTTTCCATAAAGTGCTAATTGTCTGCTAAGGCTGCCTTGAGCTGCACTGTAGGTTATGAATTGGTAGGAACACATTGCTATGATGTCAGCAGACCATATGCCCTTCTTCAGGGCTGTTTCTGATAATTTTGGTGCCCCAGTCTAGGGTTTCGCTACCCATGCTATCACCAAACATAATCTCATTTTCATTCCGCTTCCCAACCAGGCCGTAGTCAAAAGATGTCCTAGGTTGGAAGTGGAATACCAGGGTTTATAGCTGCAGCAATGTGCCATAACCTCAGTATTGTTTTTTCAGCTGGCAATTCTCTAACTGATAAAAGTGGTCCAAGCGACCGCTAGATCACGTTTAGAAGCGGTGGAAGGGGTTCTTAGGCTTACCTGGTTGGTCTGTAGCACTGAGAACTGTTATGTTTGTCATTGGGGGTTGGCTGTCTCTTCCAGGTTCTTGCAGCTGGTCCCTGATGATGAACTTTCTGGTCTGCCCTCTTCCAGTGCTGTGATGACTCCTGAGATATCTAATGAAGATTTTCCAGGAGGCTGCGGGAGCTACATCATTCTTGCCTAAGCAAGAATGCGGGCAGGGTGGACAATATATTAAAAAAGAGTAAGTGAATACATACAAAAGTGTTAATTTTGAACAGGTTTTAACCCCCCTCCCTTTCTCCTTCTAGCTTTATATTATTTAAATCCATGATGCCCTGGTTTTTGAGGGTCCGTTTTCAGGCTGTCCAGTGGACGTTCTTCCCATTTTCAGTCCAGTGGTGGGTTATCTCAAGTCTCATAAGACCGCAGCAACATGATGACATCTTGGGGCAGAACAGTGGCTAAATGGCTAGCACCTCCACCTGGCAGTGCTAGGGTTGTTGGTTCAAATCCAAACCACGGCACCACCTGCCTGGAGTTTGCATATTCTCCCTGTTCTTGCGTGGGTTTCCTCCAGGTACTCTGGTTTTTTCCCACACTCCAAAGACATTCTGGTAGGTGAATTGGATCCTGTCTAAATTGTCCCTAGTATGTGTATGTATGAATGTGAATTAGGGACCTTAGATTGTACGCCCCTTGAGGGCTAGGGACCAGGGACAGACTGACAACTCATGGGGCCCCCGGGCAATAGGGGATCATGGGGCCCCTGTGTCCTTGCCCAAACTCAAAAAAGCCTATGAAAAAGGTACTAGGGGCATTTCATGGGGCCCCCTACTGACCCTGAGCCCTCAGGCAGTGCCCAAGTTTCCAAATGGTCAGTCCATCCCTGTTAGGGACTGATGTGAATGCACAATATATATGTAAAGCACTGTGTAAATTGACAGCGCTATATAAGTACCTGAAATAATTAAATAAATCTTGACAAAGGTCAACAACAAGACCAGTTGGTGGCAGGCCATGACTGCAACATTGGATAAATGGTCTCTAGTCACTTAAAAGGTGCTGACAAGAGATATGTGATGGTGTATTCATGTCAAAGACAGCTTTGCAAACCTTTTATTTTAATAACACCTTGCTTAATTATTAGAGTGGGGGGAGCGTGGGGGCTTGGGGGGATATGGGAGGAGTATATTAGCTGAGAGATTTTAATGATTTCATTGGCTACTTCTGCTAATTTCAATCCCTATATTATAATGTGATTGTGCAGCCTGTTTTGTTATTATTTACCAGCTACGCAGAACTTTTCCAACTTTAGTTCCATCGGTTAACACTGTCTCTAAACCTGTCAATATAAGTTACATTTCAACTTTCTTAGAAACACAGTAACAGAAGTTGGATCTGTCTTGTTTCAATATTTATATATTCGTCTGGGCACACTGTCTGAGATAATTCTACCAAACAATTCCAAGTATAAAAAACTGTCACTCTGAGGTCACAGTTTTCATTTATTTGAACAGGCAACATTACTGACTAGCTGGTCATTATTAAGGCCAGTGCCTAATCTTAAAGTGGACCTGAACAAAGAGTAGCAGGTATTTGCTCTGACTTTTAGCCCTGTATGGAATGTTGGACTAGTTTAGGAAGGGCAAGTATAAGTTTTGGATGATGGTTAAAGAAAACCTGTTTCTGTGCCCAGAATAGGTACAGCACAGGATTTCTTTAACGTGAACTTGGGGCTTACCTTATTTTGTATATTAGCCCCAGGACATCAGAGTGCCTGTAAATCCTCAAATCTCACCACTCTGTTAGACAATTATTGACCACATAGCATCTTGGCTAGAGCCTGATCTGCTACAATCTTCCTATTGGATGCCAAATGCTATAACCAGCTTTATTGACTAATAAATAAATGTGGGGGACAGGAGGAGTCGGGCTATTTGTCCATAAGCAAGCTATGTGATTCAGAATTACATAAAAGAATGTTGAGGATTTGGGGAATCTCAGGTTGTCTTAGAGTAAATTCTCCTAAAAGATATTTTTAACAATTAGAAGAATTTTATTACATAATCTCCAGTCACCCATACTGCCGATCTTTGTCCTCTTGAAGAATCTTCTCTATTTGTTACACTTTGGGAGTGTTGGAAACCTGGTCTCCAACTGCACCTTGTGGGTCTAGATCAGGGGTGGGCAAACTTTTTGACTTGAGGGCCGCAATGGGTTCATATATTGGACCCGGGGGCCGGACCAAGAGTAGATGAATGATGTGTATGTGTCATCCATAGTAAGTATAGTAATATTCCCCCATAGTAAGTATAGTAATTAATTTCCCATAGTAATTCATCCCCCATAGTAATTCATCCCCCATAGTAATTCATCCCCCATATAGTAATTCATCCCCCATATAGTAATTCATCCCCCATATTAATTCATCCCCCATATTAAGTCCCCAAGTCCCCCCTGTGTCAATTCACTTACCTTTGCTCCGCGCGTTCCTCTCGCCGTGTTCCCGCGCCGTTCCAGTGTAGCATGAAAATCTGTCTCCTATGAGGATCTGTCCCCCTCGACGTATCTGCGCATGTGCCAGTTTCAGGCATTAGCAGCCGATCGGCGATCTCCGGCACATGGGCAGATACGTCGAGGGGGACAGATCCTCATAGGAGACAGATTTTCATGCTACACCGGTCTTCAGGGCGGACTGTGAGAGGAGCCTAGCGGGAGCCTAGCTCCGCGGGCCAGATTAAAAGGTCCGCCGGGCCGTATACGGCCCGTAGTTTGCCCATTGCTGGTCTAGATGCTAGTTGCTATGGCACTACTAAGTCATGTAATGGCCACTGGCCAGCTGATTGAACTAAAGCAAACAAAAGGGGACCAGGCATCCAAAACACCCGGGAGTGTGTGAGAGAATGAAGATTCATCCACCCTCTACTCCCAAAGACCACCACTGTTGTGTTCGTAATTCTACAGTACTTTACACAGTAAATAGAACAATTAGCATAATTTCTGACTTTTGTCACACCTATCTTAATCATACAATACAGGCAATCTGAGAGGAATGTTTGTGTAGTATTATGTTCAGCAGACTGTGTTCTTCTATTGTTGTGACTTAGGTGACGTTCAGAGCACATTTTATGCCCAATTCATGCAAACTCCACGTAATCCCAAGGGGTTCACATACTTTTTATTGCAACTGTAAATTATAATATCCATGAATCAAGGCATTTATACAATGCTGTGAATGCAGACCTAAAAGAAATGGCAGAAACCAATTTGTATCCTTCAGCAGCAATGCAGTTCACAAGATACACAAAGTGTACATTATTTGATGTTAAAGGGTAAAAAAAAACGCAGTGAGGACTGATGGGCTGATTTACCTGCCAGATTATGTGTTTGGGGATCAGTAAGATCTCCGATTAAGCTCCAACCCACCATGAAATTTAGGGTGTTCCCTCCTCTGTTACAAAATAACCACTTCTTTTGCTGCATTCTATATAATATAATATTTAAAAAAATACAACAGCATAATTGCTTGATCCTGCAGGACAATCCCAAATGTGGACACTATTCTGCATACATAGGCTCTTCTGTAGCATCCAGGACACTCTGTGAAGTGGCAGTGGGTGTTGGCTTGGCCACCCTCCAATGTTGAAAGACATGTGGCTT
Source organism: Staurois parvus (assembly GCF_062004578.1). Taxonomy (NCBI): domain Eukaryota; kingdom Metazoa; phylum Chordata; class Amphibia; order Anura; family Ranidae; genus Staurois; species Staurois parvus. The sequence goes on along the minus strand of NW_028317947.1, from coordinate 9,541,884 downwards.
TGCATGGTACTTGAAGGAAGAGGGGAGCACGCTCACTGCCCTCCCTTTCCTGGCCACCCAAGCTGTATGCCCGCATACGGTTCTGGTTGGAACGTTATGGGGAACCCTACACCATTTTATTCTGTAAATGTCACTTTTAAAGGACTACATCATACTGTTCTGTAGTTTTCACATAAAACTTTAAGGCATCCCCCAAACATGTTATTTAATGGTTTTGTGTGTGTTCAATGCTACCCTTGGAGCAGCATGAAAAGAAACTCTCCCGGCTCTGCGGTATTTGAAAATAAAAACATTAGCAAAAATTCCCCCTGCATTCACCAAACCTCGAGCAAACCAACTTTACACAGTTCATTCATCCCTAAACATCACCTAAAAAAACTGTACAGAAATTTCCACACCAAAATAAAAGCCAATATACAAAAACAAATAACCAATCACATTGTATAGCACAATTTTCTGACTAATACTGTATAATGTGCTGGAAACTCAAAAGTGATTGGTAGCTATGAGCTTGCAATCTAATTGCATCTTGCACTGAAGTACTAGGTATATACTGAGAGCTTTATTTGTATCTATGAGTTTGCATGCCTCTGCCTATAATGACGACGTTCCATTTTAATCCTGTGTTCTTTGGCTCTGGAAGGATTTGTTGGCTGGGAGCACAGTATATAAATTCCTAAGCAAACCTTCTTAATGTATACTCATTTTCTGCTATATTTTGTTTAGGAAAAACATTTCCTCTTGGGTTTGTCTGCTATGAATTGTTTATGTTCTCATTACTGCAAATGCTCAGCTGCCTAATGTACTGGCTAATGCATGCTTTACATATAGAGCTCCAGCTGATTCCAGCTCAGCCTTTTACTTTCCTATCCTGCTGTTTTACATGGATGCTCCAAGATGTGATCATGCTTTTAGAAAAAAATACTTTGACATTATTTTACAATTCATTAAAAAAGGGAGACAGTGTTCTGGAGTATCAATCAAGCCTGTAATTTGCCCATATAGTTAAACCATGTTTGCAGTGGAAGAGGTGTATGCTAGGTGTTCAGGAAGGAACTGTTTCCCTACTGGAGCAAATTGAACCATACCAGGGGTGGACTAACCATTTGGAAACTCGGGCAATACTCGAGTGCCCGGGGTCAGTAGGGGGCCCCATGAGATGCCTCTGGTACCTTTTCAAAGGCTTTTTTGAGTTTGGGCAAGGACACAGGGGCCCCTTGATCCCCTATTGCCGGGGGCCCCATGAGTTGTCAGTCTGCCCCTGGTTAAAACCATAGAAATACAGAAGGGAACACAGGCCAAAACCAAAAGTCCAAGATCATTCTGATTTTTTGGTAAAAAAAAATCAACGAATGCATTTTGGAGGCAACACCACTCATTTGCCCATGTAGGACAGACTGGTTCACTTAACTTTCCGAACCCTTTCATAGTCATCTTACTTTAACATGCTTTAAAGTTGTTGAACCCCCCCCCCCCCTCCCCACTCCCCCAGGTGATTGTTGTATATTGCAGGAATTTTAACACACTTTGTAGCAGAATCCTATGTTTTGTTCTGAATAAACAGTAGTGTCCTTCACTATGTCCTTTGGATACTGATTCTGTATGGAAGGGTGTGGATCATTATAATCACTTGGTACAATGTTTAATAAGAAAAGCTGCAGTGTCTGCATCCCTTTAGAAATATTTAACCCTTTTGGAGAATCTCACCAAAACTGAAATTCCTATTGCAGAGGATGCCTAAAATCTGACGTGCATTTTAGTGCAGACTTCTGGGAAAATCAGAGAGCCAATCACACAAGCAGGAAAGGACATTTCTGGGGGTGTTCTGTACACCAACAGTCATATTGCATTGAATTTGACAGAACCTTACAGAGCTGCAGATTGAAAAGAAAAAGGTAATTTTTTTTTCAAATCTTTTATTTATCAATCAGCCAAAAGTACAGAGGCCAAACACAAGAATGGCAAACAGGATCATACAAAGACTCTTAAATAAAATAAGAAAGTCATAGGGTCAATACTAGAAAAGTAGGCTTGCATTCCACTTCAAGAAAGAATATAATCATGTCTAATCACCTGGCCCAGCGGAGCCTTACATGCCTAAAAGAGAAAACGGCTATTACCACATACACCATGTTATGCATGGTCCTCAGCACCCATAAAAATTCCCTAAAAAATAACAAGGAAACAATTCCCCTGAGCAGAAATGCAAGAAAACAGACAAAGGAAAAAGGGGGCAGATGGGGGGAGAGGGTAGGGTAAGCTTGGGGCCACTAGTGGGTAGACCCCACTTGAGCAGGGAAATGGTGGTAAGCCGAAGTGTTGCCATTGATAGGATGAGGAGAAGACCCGGTCCTCTTATGTCTGGGTCCTATGAAGGAACTCAGTGCCCAGCTAATGTTGCTGGGCTTAGGTCAATTGCACTGTATATCTCAGTATTATTGTGTTGAGTAGGGAGCCATATATTGAGTGTCCACTGCAACTGAGGTTATTCTTTTCAAACAAGAAGAGGAAATGTTTTGTATTTTGTTAATAAAGTTTATCCACACATCACTGCAGAGCCATTTTAACTTCCTGAAGAACACCAGCAAAGGTCTTCTCCTTTTCCCTTTGATACACATATGCTTCTATTCATTGTTCGTTAAAGTTATCATACTGTATATCTGGATTGCAATAATATGTAATTTAAGTGGATGTATGGTGTGCTCTGGTGCGTTCATGTATGCATTTGTAAGAGACATGTATAAAAGCATATTGTAACTTTAGTTTATATGATTGTATTGATTGCAGTTTCACAGTACTATTCACAGAAGTAAATTCAGTTTTGGAATAAAACACAATGCTGCTTTTGTCAGTTTTGTTAGCTAGCTGTTGGCTAACAATTATTAGAACAGCATATTGAGCTTAGTAGGGATGTGCAAGCACCCAAATCATGACAGTAAAACCAGTTTTTCAAGAACTTCTCTAGAAAAGGTAATTTTTAATAACATTAAGTTACAACATGGCTCATCTAGCAATTGTTTTCTTTTATTTACTATATTTTTTTTCCACAAAAGTGGTGTTACCCCTTAAAGACTTCACTCTTGCTAAAAGCTTCCCTAATGCTATGTTAAATCTTGCACATTGCTCATGAGACTAGCATTTACAAACTCACGCCTCTGTGAACTGGGCTTTAGATCTTACGGATCCATCAGTGAATTTACAGATCATTAATCAGCTAAATTTTTTTTTATGGTAAAGATCACACCTGCTAATGTTCAACAGTGCCTGAGATACCAATTATGTGTAAAATTTCCCTTTTAAGAGAAAAAGTCTTACAGTAATAATAATTAAAACAAAATCAAGCTGTTTAAACAAGGACATTTTCTTTACCGTGAAACACAGTAGAGGACAGAAAGAAGAAATCCAAATTACAAAAGAATACACAGCATCCACTTTTCAGCAAAGCAGACAGCTCCAGATAAAGGAAACAAATAGGTCAATGTTTATTTTCGAGAATGTTTTAAATGCCAGCAGACTCAGCTTGCAACTCCATTAGCATGTAAGACTTCGTATGGGGAGGGTAGAGGAACGCAGCCAAGCTGGTTTCAGGCTTTTACTTCTCTTCCACTGAGTCTCCATCCAAAGATATAGACATATACAGCCACTGGGGAGGTATATTATGGCATGTTTCTGGAAAAGCGATATTTCACAAGTATTTGTTGGCTGTGTAATATAGATTGGAAGAAGAATGTATACCAGTTGAGCTTATTTATGTATGTTCTTCTAGAGAGGCAATCTGAGGCACAGTAGGAGAACTGATGCAACCAACGCAAAGATCGATTAACGTCATGCTAATGGAAAGTGAACCCATACTTTTCCAATGGAAGGCAAATTGGTCCACTTAATTGCCACTATCCTTATCCGCAATGTGTATCCTCACCTTCTATACTTTCTCTGCCAATCTGCCTGAAGAAGTAATGTTAGGGCCACAAAATGGACAACTATGGAAGTGGTCCTATGGGATTGTCAGTTATATCATCTGTTTTATTTAATTACATTTTCAGAAGGATCTGTTGTAATTGTAAGTACATGTCTCTCTAGAGCTGCTTTGCTGGGTCTTTCCGACTTGTGTTTAGGTTATAAGATGCCTACTGTTTCTTGGTTGTTATTATTATTATAATTATACAGGATTTATATAGCGCCAACGGTTTGCTCAGCGCTTTACATTATAATGGGAGACAATACAGTAACAATACAGTTCAATACAAGAGGGATTAGAGGGCCCTGCTCCTTGGAGCTTACAATCTAGGAGGGCGGGGTGAGTGGTACAATAGGTAGTCACTGTGGTGGATGGGGTGGTTGGAAGAGTAGAGGATACCAGAATTATCAGAGGGCGGGATAGGCTTCCCTGAAGAGAAAGGTTTTCAGTGAATGCCGAAAGGCAAGTAGAGTAGGTGATAATCTCATAGATTGGGGTAGGGAGTTCCAGAGGATGGGTGATGCCCATGGAGAAGTCTTGGAGACGAGCATGGGAGGAGGAGATAAGGGAGCTAGAGAGTAAGAGGTCATGCAAGGAGCGGAGTGTATGGTTTCGGTGATATTTAGAGATAAGATCGATTATGTGAGTTGGGGCAGTGTTGTGGATGGCTTTAAATGTCATTGTTAGAGATGAGCGAATCGAACATGACGAAGTGGAATTCGTTCCGAAGATTTGGAAAAATTCTATTCGCGACGAATTCGAAGATTAGCAAACTTCGGATGCACGAATCGAATTTTCCCAAAAATGGCGGCGACATGTGTGGCCACGGAGAAAATGGACAGAGAAGATGGGGCGGGGATCTCTGGGAAGGCGCGCAGACAAGGCGCGCTGACCCATAATGCATTCATGACATGTGATCGCATTAGCCAATCAGCAGCCAGCCAGCACTGTGTAATGGTGGAGCTATAAATCGCGGCCATCTTAGAATTCTCCATTAGCCTCCGGTCATTCAAGAGAGACAGACCTGTGTGTATTAAGGGACAGAGTTAGGGCCACAGAGACTTTAGGGCCACAGAATCGTTACTCAGGGACACAGAATCGTTTCTCAGGGACACAGAATCGTTACTCAGGGACACAGAATCGTTACTCAGGGACACAGAATCGTTACTTAGGGCCACAGCTATCAAAGAATCGAAAATTTAAAGTGACATACACCCTTTTTTTTTTTGGTGGCTGTCGTGCACAGTTGGTGCTGCAGTTTGCCGATTGTGCAAAATAAACTGACTTTCTGCTTCACAACCACTATTGTACGTTCAAAGAGTTAAATCCATTTACACGCCGGCTGGCGGTAATATTTTTTGGGTGATTAGTGCATTCCAGTGACACAAACGTACAGTTTCCAGCCAACGGCAAGCTGCAATTGACTGATTGTGCAAAATAAACTGACTTTCTGCTTCACAACCACTATTGTACGTTCAAAGAGTTAGATCCATTTACACGCCGGGTGGCGGTAATATTTTTTGGGTGATTAGTGCATTCCAGTGACATAAACGTACAGTTTCCAGCCAACGGCAAGCTGCAATTGACCGATTGTGCTAAATAAACTGACTTTCTGCTTCACAACCACTATTGTACGTTCAAAGAGTTAAATCCATTTACACGCCGGCTGGCGGTAATATTTTTTGGGTGATTAGTGCATTCCAGTGACATAAACGTACAGTTTCCAGCCAACGGCAAGCTGCAATTGACCAATTGTGCTAAATAAACTGACTTTCTGCTTCACAACCACTATTGTACGTTCAAAGAGTTAGATCCATTTACACGCTGGGTGGCGGTAATATTTTTTGGGTGATTAGTGCATTCCAGTGACATAAACGTACAGTTTCCAGCCAACGGCAAGCTGCAATTGACCGATTGTGCTAAATAAACGGACTTTCTGCTTCACAACCACTATTTTACGTTCAAAGAGTTAGATCCATTTACACGCCGGGTGGCGGTAATATTTTTTGGGTGATTAGTGCATTCCAGTGACATAAACGTACAGTTTACAGCCAACGGCAAGCTGCAATTGACCGATTGTGCTAAATAAACTGACTTTCTGCTTCACAACCACTATTGTACGTTCAAAGAGTTAAATCCGGTTTTATTTTTGGGGTGCTTATTGAATTAAAGAGTATGTCAGACAACACGCAGAGGAGTGGCAGAGGAGGCAATGTTTCAGGAGCGAGCAGATGTGGCAGCAGAGGAAGGGGTCGAGGCAGCACTAGTCGCAGCCAGAGGCCAGTGCTCCTGGTGTCATCCAGCGGTCGTGTCTCCACCGACAACCCTGCCGTCATCGATTGGTTGACTCGGTCGTCTTCCTCTTCCCAGGTCACCTCTGACACCTACAGCCAACGGTCGGTGGGTACGTCAGACACAACCGTTAGTTGGCATGGCCCGGGAGCAAGCCCACTGAAATCACGTGTCCTCGACCTGCCCCTGTCCTTTGGTGTTCCCTCACCAAGCGAAGTATCGCATGCTGTGGGCTCAGCCCCACTGTACAGTGAGGAAGAGCTAACAGAGGGCGGTCAGGAACGGGGGGAGACATCCGCCTCTTCAGCAGCCAGGCGAAGAAGTACTGGCAAGGAGAGTGGCTCGGTAGCCGGTCTAGAGACAGGTCTGTCTCCTGACCCACACGCAGCCGAGGGGGCTAGTAGTGACGCGGAGACCCTAATTGATGATGATGAGGCTGATCGCACTTGGCAGCCTCGTCGTCATCAGGCTATTGCTTCCGCATCATCAGGAGAAGAGGGTGCCAGCTTGCCAGCGAGCAAAACAGTCGGTGGGTTGCCCAGGAGGCAGCAGGGTCGCAGCAGTGTCAGTGGAGCCAAACGGCCACGGAGTAGAGCACCAGCTCCACTGCAGCCTACCACCACGGCCAGTAGTGGTGCCGGTGTGCACGGAGGAAGTAGCAGTCAGCCAGTGAGGAGTAGCGGGGGCAAAGTTTCCTACTCGGCGGTGTGGCAATTTTTCGTCAAGCCGCCCGAGGAAGTAAACGTAGCCGTATGTCGACTATGTGGCCAGAAAGTCAAGCGTGGCCAGGGGGCCAATGTTGGGTCTACAGCGTTGCCTCAGCATATGCAGCATCGCCATTCGGTGGCCTGGGAAAACCGTGATAAAGATACGGCGGTTCTGCCTGCCCCAGCCCCCGCTCCATCACCCGCTCCGTTACTTGCTCCGTCACCCGACGTCAATCGCCCTCTATCAGCCAGTCAAGGCTCCAACACCTCTGCTGAGGGGAGTTGTCGCTCGTTGGCATCTTCCGCTCGTTCAGATGCTCCTTCTCCTGCTACTCCTCTTCACGGATTCCGTCAGCAGACTTTCTTGGAATCCGTTTCCAAGAGACAACAGTTTGCGAGCACGCACCCGACGGTGCAGAAGCTGAACGTCCTCCTGTCCAAGTTGCTGGTGCTGCAGTCCCTCCCTTTCCAAGTGGTGGACTCAGCACCTTTCCGAGAAATGATGGCTTGTGCCGAGCCGCGGTGGAGAGTGCCAAGCCGGCATTTCTTCGCCAAAAAGGCAGTGCCAGCCCTGCATTCACATGTAGAAGAGATGGTGGGCCAGTCTTTGAGCATGTCGGTCTCTGCCAAAGTGCACGGCAGCGCCGACGTGTGGAGCTGTAACTACGGTCAGGGACAGTACATGTCATTTACGGCCCACTGGGTGAACGTGGTGCCGGCACAGCCGCACCAGCAACTTGGACAGGTCACGCCGCTTTTGCCTCCACGTTTGCACGTCCTTGGTCCAGCAAAGATGTCCGCCTCTACCACCTCAGAAGCTGCTCAGCGGGTCAGGGCAGTAAAGCTCCCGGTTCGCAGGTTGTTCCGTCTTATGGATGGAAGTACGACGGTATATGATCTTCTTCGCACCCACGGCATCACCTCATAGAATCTCTGCATTGCATCTGCAATCACAACGCTGACTTCCCGGATCGCCACTCAGCCATTGGACTCTTGATAGTCGTCTCCCCACACTGCTGCTGGGGAGACTTTTTAACCTAGGCCTGTGTATGGCCTTCAATTGAAGCTGCTTCCGCTCCGCCACTCTGCCATTGGACTCTTGATAGTCGTCTCCCCACGCTGCTGCTGGGGGGACTTTTTAACATAGGCCTCTGTATGGCCTTTAATTGAAGCTGCTTACGCTCCGCCACTCTGCCATGGGCCTCTTGGGTATCCCAGAAGCTGCTCAGCGGGTCAGGGCAATAAAGCTCCCGGATCGCAGGTTGTTCCGTCTTATGGATGGAAGTACGACGGTATATGATCTTCTTCGCACCCACGGCATCACCTCATAGAATCTCTGCATTGCATCTGCAATCACAACGCTGATTTCCCGGATCGCCACTCAGCCATTGGACTCTTGATAGTCGTCTCCCCACACTGCTGCTGGGGGGACTTTTTAACCTAGGCCTGTGTATGGCCTTCAATTGAAGCTGCTTCCGCTCCGCCACTCTGCCATTGGACTCTTGATAGTCGTCTCCCCACGCTGCTGCTGGGGGGACTTTTTAACATAGGCCTCTGTATGGCCTTTAATTGAAGCTGCTTACGCTCCGCCACTCTGCCATGGGCCTCTTGGGTATCCCAGAAGCTGCTCAGCGGGTCAGGGCAATAAAGCTCCCGGTTCGCAGGTTGTTCCGTCTTACGGATGGAAGTACGACGGTATATGATCTTCTTCGCACCCACGGCATCACCTCATAGAATCTCTGCATTGCATCTGCAATCACAACGCTGACTTCCCGGATCGCCACTCAGCCATTGGACTCTTGATAGTCGTCTCCCCACACTGCTGCTGGGGGGACTTTTTAACCTAGGCCTGTGTATGGCCTTCAATTGAAGCTGCTTCTGCTCCGCCACTCTGCCATTGGACTCTTGATAGTCGTCTCCCCACGCTGCTGCTGGGGGGACTTTTTAACATAGGCCTCTGTATGGCCTTTAATTGAAGCTGCTTACGCTCCGCCACTCTGCCATGGGCCTCTTGGGTATCCCAGAAGCTGCTCAGCGGGTCAGGGCAATAAAGCTCCCGGTTCGCAGGTTGTTCCGTCTTATGGATGGAAGTACGACGGTATATGATCTTCTTCGCACCCACGGCATCACCTCATAGAATCTCTGCATTGCATCTGCAATCACAACGCTGACTTCCCGGATCGCCACTCAGCCATTGGACTCTTGATAGTCGTCTCCCCACACTGCTGCTGGGGGGACTTTTTAACCTAGGCCTGTGTATGGCCTTCAATTGAAGCTGCTTCCGCTCCGCCACTCTGCCATTGGACTCTTGATAGTCGTCTCCCCACGCTGCTGCTGGGGGGACTTTTTAACATAGGCCTCTGTATGGCCTTTAATTGAAGCTGCTTACGCTCCGCCACTCTGCCATGGGCCTCTTGGGTATCCCAGAAGCTGCTCAGCGGGTCAGGGCAATAAAGCTCCCGGTTCGCAGGTTGTTCCGTCTTACGGATGGAAGTACGACGGTATATGATCTTCTTCGCACCCACGGCATCACCTCATAGAATCTCTGCATTGCATCTGCAATCACAACGCTGACTTCCCGGATCGCCACTCAGCCATTGGACTCTTGATAGTCGTCTCCCCACACTGTTGCTGGGGGGACTTTTTAACCTAGGCCTGTGTATGGCCTTCAATTGAAGCTGCTTCCGCTCCGCCACTCTGCCATTGGACTCTTGATAGTCGTCTCCCCACGCTGCTGCTGGGGGGACTTTTTAACCTAGGCCTGTGTATGGCCTTCAATTGAAGCTACTTCTGCTCCGCCACTCTGCCATTGGACTCTTGATAGTCGTCTCCCCACACTGCTGCTGGGGGGACTTTTTAACATAGGCCTCTGTATGGCCTTCAATTTAAGCTGCTTACGCTTCGCCACTCTGCCATGGGCCCCTGTACCGCCTCCTCTTGCTGCTGCCAGGTCCAGAGTGTGTCATGGGTCCCTGTACGGCCTCCCATTGCTGCTGACTTCATCGCCAGACTCTGCCATGTGCCACTTTCAGGTCTCCTTACACTGTTGGTGGGTTCCATTTTGTGATAGGGTGCTGTATGGCCTTCCATTGCTGCTGCCTCCACCGCCACCCTGCGCCAAGTTCCTCTGTCGTCTGCTCACGCTGCTGACGGCTTCCGCTTTTTAACCGAGGCCTGTGTTTGGCTTCCGAATACTGCTGCATCCACCGCCACCCTGCGCCATGTGTCTCTGTCGTCTGCTCACGCTGCTGACGGCTTCCGCTTTTTAACCTAGGCTTGTGTATGGCTTCAGAATAATGCTGCCTACACCGCCACCCTGCGCCATGTGCCTCTGTCGTCTGCTCACGCTGCTGCCAGGTCCATACTGATTCATGGCCCCCTGTACCGGCTCCTCATGAACGTGGTTCAGCGGGTTTGCATCACTTAACGGCAAATCGTTGACAAACGCTGGGACGTTCAGTGTTGTGCGCATTAAGCCAGACACCAAAGGGCAGCACAGACCTGTTATTACTCGCTCAAGCATGGCTGAACAAAACCAGTCTCTACCACAAATTGGACCCAGACCTGCCCAGGGTCTCGTAAGTAGATTGCACGGAGGAGTAGAGTTCGTTATTGGAATTAACTGTGAGGGACTTTTAAACCTAGGCCTGTGTATGGCCTTCAATTGAAGCTGCTTCTGCTCCGCCACTCTGCCATTGGACTCTTGATAGTCGTCTCCCCACGCTGCTGCTGGGGGGACTTTTTAACATAGGCCTCTGTATGGCCTTCAATTTTAGCTGCTTACGCTCCGCCACTCTGCCATGGGCCCCTGTACCGCCTCCTCATGCTGCTGCCAGGCCCGTAATCTGCCATGGGCCCCCGTACCGACTCCTCATGCTGCTGCCAGGCCCGTAATCTGCCATGGGCCCCCGTACCGACTCCTCATGCTGCTGCCAGGCCCGTAATCTGTCATGGGCCCCTGTACCGCCTCCTCATGCTGCTGCCAGGTCCAGAGTGTGTCATGGGTCCCTGTACGGCCTCCCATTGCTGCTGTCTCCATCGCCACACTCTGCCATGTGCCACTTTCAGGTCTCCTCACACTGCTGGTGGGTTCCATTTTGTCATAGGGTGCTGTATGGCCTCCCATTGCTGCTGCCTCCACCGCCACACTGTGGCTCCACACTCTGGTTTTGGCCCCGTGACTGCCCAAATGAGTGAAGTGTGCGGTGATTCTAAGATCGACGGCACTCATCTGAATGTCATACTGACTGACAGTATTATTTCTCTTCCCCAGCAGACTCCAAGGGCATTTAAATTAAAGGTACAGTGTTCTGCACTAATATAAAGGCTCTCTGAAGCCTAGAAACACCCTTTTTATAAGTTAAATTCGCAGCGAATATATGCGGCTCGAAGCGAATTTATTCGGCGAATTCGGCGAATCAGCCGAACCGAATTTTTGAATAATTCGCTCATCTCTAGTCATTGTTGTTAGAGAGACTCACCAGTGGCATGCTACTATTGCTGTGCAGATCTTCAATGAGGTCTTGGCGACAGACCTTAAGAGGGGAAAATAGCTCCCTGTCACTGGGCAGTGTCAGCAGGCACCTCAGGACTGTCATCTGAACTATCTTCTGAATTATCTATAGCCTTCCTTTTGATTTGCTAACCTGCTCCCGTCCACCCTCCCCTTTGCTTTGTTCTTCACTGTTGCAGTCAGTCTTTATGGGCTAAATTCACCCATTTGTGGATGGACAGAAGATTGTAAGCTGTAATTTGGTTGGTGTAAGATATTGTTCCTGGAGTTTTGAAGACTAAGCATGTTGGAGTGTTAATGGTTAACAGTCGTTCTGTTTGGTGTTAAAGGTTAAAGCTTATTTCATGGTTAAAATTTATTTGAACCTAATAAAGGGGTCCACAACCTAATGTTTTCCCTCAACCTTTGTCTTGTGTTTTCGTTCTTTTTTTTGTATGTTTGATGGCTGTTGATGGGGAATAAAATCCCAAAAAGAGGAACACCATAAAAAATCCAGCTAACCTGGTCAAAGTTTATGAAGGGCTAACCGCTTTCCCCCACCTCTTCATGATATGGGTCTGGCTATCTGGCTATTAGCTGCTCAAGTAAACAGTTGATTCTCCCCTATCCAGACATGACAGGAATTATTGGAAGTTGGGTATAAACAGGAAGGTGATGAGGCAATTAGGTGAATATGTTTTTGTGCCCTGAATGAGCAAAGCACAGGGTTACTTTAAAGGCTTGCTATACCTTTATCCTAACTATCTCTAAATGCACCCTCCCACCCACTAAGATAAGTACACTAACTGTCTCCCCCCAAGCTGCTAACAGTGTTTCCACTGGGGCCATGTGCAAGTCAATTCATTCAAGTCAAGGGCAACACAGGCTAGGTATAGGGCCCCATTTAAGTCAAAAGAGAGTGTGTAAATATGCTCAGTGCTGAACAGATTTTCATCTGACAGACGTGCCAGCAGTTCTTGACTCTACTGTGCTGCCTCCCAGAGCTCAGATCAGAGTGGCAATAGAAATGCAGAATCAAGGAAGGTCCAAGGCTTCTCTTTGGCTTTGACATGTCACAGGCAGCAGTTGAGGGGAGACTGGAGAGGACTTCACTCACTGCCAGGTGTTACTGCTTCCAAGGGAAGAGAATTTTATGGGGATGGGGAGGTGGGTAGATGTTTGCAGTGGAAGAGGGGTATGCTAGGTGTTCAGGAAGGAATTGTTTCCCTACTGGAGCAAATTGAACCATACCAGGGGTGGACTGACCATTTGGAAACTCGGGCACTGCCCGAGGGCTAGGGGTCAGTAGGGGGCCCTATGAGATGCCCCTGGTACCTTTTTCATAGGCTTTTTTGAGTTTGGGCAAGGACACAGGGGCCCCATGATGCCCTATTGCCCGGGGCCCCATGAGTTGTCAGTCCACAACTGAACAATACTTTATTTATTTTTTATCTTTTTGGTTGAACTCAATGGACAGGTGTATTTTTATAGCAGCTGCCTCATCACCCGGGACCTCTGTGGTGGAGCTGTTCAGGAGGATCCTATATTGGTTCCTGTAAGCCCCCTTACCTGGAGAAGTCCGGTCCCTGCTTATGGCTTTCTGAAATCCCTCACAAGGATCAGCACAAACGCTACTATACCAGTCGCGTTCTGGTGAGTGCACACCCATAAGAGGTGGTGGATTCCCACTTTGGATCATGAGCACTTTCTGAATATCCCACTTGGTATTGCTGCACCTTGTAGTACCACAGTTTTCTTCACTAGCTGAAGAGCACTTATATTTATACCACCTTGGCATTACTTTGATTTGTAGTACCACGGACAATTTGCATTTATCACACAACGTATACTGAGACTTGTAGTGACACGGACATTTTATTATTCATTATTTGTTATTTGATGTATAAGATTTGGTGAGGTATACAGTATGTGTATTTATCAGGTTCATATCACATTGATGCTGTATGCTTACTATATTCACTTAAGCACTTTATGATTGAATTGAAGTTTTAATATTTATCCCTGCACTTTTATTTGTATTCAGGTGTCTTTTTATAACCTAGCTATATAACTTAGATCATCTACAAGAATATGCATGTCCAGTAATATTGGACGATAAATTACTAGGATATTGTTATAGTTAGATAAAAATTTGTTTCCATTATTAATATAGTTCTGTGTAGAGAACCCAAATGTTTATGACTTCAAATAATCTGATTTATCACTGCAAGGAGATGTCTGGATAAGGATACTTTAAATGATTTTGGTTGGTGTCAACTGTAGGGTCTTAGATGGTCTGACAAGATCTATTTAGTTAGGATGTATAGATGGGACATCCTTGTCGTTTTTATTGTTTTTTTCTTGTAATGTTTTGTGCAAAATTCCATTATTTTCGACTAATGGGACATGATTTTGTAACCATGCTTAATAGGTTTTAAAGAAATAAGAAACTCTTCATACCTCTGTCTTGTTTTATTGTTGTGTGTATGCTTACTTGGGAGATTTCTTCTCACTTTCTGTGCTGTCTTCAGAGTTGGAAAATTTCCCAACAGAGATGAGAACGTCAATAAAAACTGGACAGAAGGTTAAACCCTTCTCCTCCCTACTAAAAAATTGTGTTGTTATTGCTCTGTATCCCTAGCCTCCTACCATTTGACCACATGCCACCAGCACAAAATAGGAGTTTTTCCCTTCACTATTCAAAACAAAAACAATTAGTCCAATAATGCACTTTGAAGCTGACTTGCTGCAGTAGATAAATAAAGAGTGAGAAACAGGCTCAAATACGTAAAGTGTTACTAAACCCAGGACCCTGCATTCACTATATCTGGTCTTCCAAAGTACACAGCATGGAAGTGGAATTATTTTAGTAAATTTAAACTGCTGAATACCTTTTCTCATCCGCAGTCAGAGCAGTCTTGTGACTTCTATCAGTGTTCAGCCCAGCACTACCTAAAGCTTGTAGGAGGAGTTTTCTTTCTGCTCTAGGAAGATGGAAATCCTCTGATCTCTGTGTGGACAGTGCTGATTGGCCCCTGCTGATCACATGCACTCTCCTAAGAAAAAAAAACTTCTCTAGCAATATACACCAAACTGAGCATGTGCCTGCCTACAGTTCAGTCTGGAGATAAGTGGTGGTCACTTGAAAAAGGGGAGGAACAGAGAAGAAAGGATCAACAGGCTTTTTACACTATGCAGAGGATCAACCCCTTAGGTTCCACAGTGAATATAACAAGCATGCTTTACTGCATCTACAGACTGATTTTACTGTTGATGGTTTAGTAACACTTTAACTTTCCTAGAGAAAATGTTGCTACAGGATACCTACTGTGCTGGTCATGTAATCAAACGCGTAAGTACATATTTTCATGACCAGTGAGGACCAGATAGACTTATTTTGCCTTTCTTCCACCTACAATCCTTACCAGAAGCCTTCACGTCTGTACAGGACATGATGTAGCTCATAATTTAAAGTGGTTGTAAAGACTCCAGGGTTTTTGCCTTCAAGCATTCAATGCATGAAGGTAAAAAACCTTCTGTGTGCAGCAGTCCCCTAGCCCCCCCAAAACTTACCTGAGCCTGATCTCAATCCAGCAATGTGCAAGAGAGTCCTGGCTTCCCTCCTCATTGGCTGAGACAGCAGAGGTAGCCACGGGCTCCTGTTACTGTCAATCACAGCCAGTGAGCCAATGAGGAGAGAGCGGGGGGCGAGCTGAGCCACTGCTCCTTGTGTGATAGGACATGCAGAGCAGCAGCTAGGGAGCAAGCCAACATAGCAAGCCACTTGCTCTGGGGACACTAGGCAGGAGGGAGGGTCCAGAAGTCCTGGCGGGGGACCCGAGAAGAGGAGGATCAGGGCTGCTCTGTGCAAAAGCACTGCACAGAGCAGGTAAGTATGACATGTTTTTTTTTAACAAAAAAAATCTGCCTTTAATACCACTTTAAATACAGCAACTGCACATAACCTGATGTATGCAACTTATGTATGACAACTGACAATCTTTTTGCTAACCTCCCTTGAACTACCTTGAAGGTCATTATGCAGAAAATTAAAATTTATGTCTTTGGGGGATGCCAGTGGGTTGAATAATCCAGCTTCATTTTATATGTATCTTGAGGACTCAGGCAATAAGAAGTCTGCAGTGTTCAAGGTTAACCTAACTTAACTCTGGAAAGGCCTTGCCATTACTGGTGGATTTTAGATTTAGCACTTGGACTTCTGAAAAGCATATGCATACACATAAAGTACTATTCCGAAAGAAAAGGGGAAAGGGGAGAGGGCCTTACCCAGATAACTATACTGAAACTGCTTATAATGGAAACAGCAAGACCACCACCTTATTGAGTTACCAACCCATAAGAGCAAACAATCAATAAGCACCTAATTGATCAAAACCTTATGTCACTATCACAGATGAACTTTGAGCACCTAAATACATAACACGGTTTGAATGGCTGTACTCACAATCAGTTCTAGACAGTCATCCAACTACCCGAAGCTCCTATAGAGCAAAACGTGGGAACAAATTAAATCCTATCAAGGTAAAAAAGTGCCAATAAAGATGTAGCAATAAATTCTTGAAAGGCAAAGTGAGTGTCAAAACTTTTGGAAGCTGGGTAAAGCTTGGCCCTTGACTGAAGTGTGGTGGCCTCTCCCCAAAGAGGTTGGTAGCTGAACCAGCACATGTCTTGCCATTAGGTTCTGATTTCACGGAATGCTGGGTTGGTTCGAAGGTCCACTATTTGTGAGCATGGTAAGTACAGTTTGTCCATCATCTGGGGTCTAGTAAGGGTGTCTTGTGCCTTAACCCTCTCTCCTAGGAGTGTTGAGTGAAAGTCAATAAACTCCAGGTGGAAAAGTGACCGGCATCTATCTGATCACACGGCTCCACTATTGCTGAGGACTGGACCCTGAGGCATGAGCCCTTCCTGCCTCAGCATTGCCCACAACAGGGTTTAAGTGCTAAACCCTGATCAACAGATCAACAGGTATTTCTCGTAACTTGAACCATTTTTAAAGGGATAAACCATGAACAAATGGAAATGGTTCACAGAGATGTCGTGTTTTTTTGCGTTGACATATGCTTGAAGACAATATCAACAACTTTTGATTGTTTGGAAGTTTAAATATGTGATTGAAAGTGGTTGTCTGAAACCAAGCAATGTACCGTCCAAATCTGACAACCATTTGAATATAATCGACCAAATGTGGTGTAAAATTTACAACTTCATTACAGGTTATTGAAAAAAAAAAAATCAAATCCACAAAAAACTAAGACAATTTCATTGACAGCCATCAGATATTTAGGTGATTCAGTCAAGCCAATTTTGATCTTATTTCCTTGCAGTTGATAGGAACCACTTATTACCATGTTCTTTTGCACTAGTTTTCAGTTTAGGGTTGGTTCAAAGTGGTTGAAAATGTTGGAAAGCTGCTGTGTGTATGGCCAGCATGAATCAGTCTGCAATACTAACCCTTGCCTTTGCCAGTGCTGCCATTTTCTCCCAGGCTTCTTCTGGGTGCTGGTCTTTCGCCATCTTGATTGGTCAACATAGGCTAACGGCATGTGCAGGATTTCAGTTATCCCAGCACACAGGTACTGTGCCAGGAATGTAAACTGAGCTACACATGTGCACCTCAATGCACATTTTTAAGAAGGCTCTGATCAAGCAGGTACATTTATTCTGTTGCAGAAAGGACATTGCATGTCTCTTCAATAAAGAGCCTATCAGCTCACATTTTTTGTAAAATTTAGACTTTAGAATTTTGACACTAACACAAGGATAGTATCTTTAATTCACACAATGCGACTTTAATTCAAAAACCTTATAGCCTGAAAACAACTGTCAATTTTTTTTATTAATAAGGATACTTATCCTGATGTGCCAACTTTGTGAACTGAGCCTCATGTTTACTAACATAGAACAGCCTTTGGATATCTCAGTATCTGTTGGTGTACAGTTGTGAATGTTATTAGTGGTTAGCTTTATTTAAACAATACATTTATAATTTCAATTTTATTTTTTAAAAAATTAAAAAATTTTAGGCATAATGATGATTTAACTTTAAATGTTACTTTTAATTGATTTTTTTTTTCTGTAGGCTGTACATACCATCACAGTAATTCATCAAGAGAATGCCTGTTATATATATTGTGGTTATTCTAGGACAGCGCCAGTTGTTGCCAATATTTAACTTTCAATGTTTATTTTCTTAGAACTCAGGTGATGAACTTAGATTAGCAGAGTCAGTGGAAACACTGGATACTAAAACCGCTTCTCTGCCCTGAGCACAAAGGGAATGTCATGTGTGGCTTTTATAGCTCTCTGAACTGGGAAGATTGTGCAATGGAATCTGTAGCCAGCACTGCTAAAAGAATGCAAATTTGGAATTTCTCAAATATTAGATCAAGCAGATTTCTGTAGACCTTCTGTGGGTCTGCAGGACTGGCTACATGATTGGTAATAAAGCCAGACAGGATTCTAGAACAGGCTGTGAATAATGCTTAAAGGATAACTGTAGCTTTAGTATAATAGCTAGGCCTGGAGTAAGAGAGAGGAAAGTATAGACGCAGTGCCAACATGACTGGGTTAAAAGGGGTTTGGCGTATGAGGGGGTCCTTTGGCGGATTAAAAGTACACAGTATTCAAGTGGTACTCACCGGATTGTTGGATAAGACAGGAGCAGGTGGGGTTTCAGGGGTTTGGTACATGTGAAAGTCTCGGGAAGCCTTTAGTCGGTGGAGAGCTTGCGTAGGGACAACTTCCCACCCTCCTTCCCTTACTGTTTCTGGTGGTATTGGTTTGGTATTTTGGAACTGGTACAGGATTAGCACAGTTTTATCTTGGTAGTTGGTGGAGTACAAGGTCTTTGGATGTGTTTTTATTAAGGGCAAAAAGGTAAATGTGTAGGGAGTTTTCTTGGATACAGTTCCCAATATTAATATACAGGATTTATATAGCGCCAACAGTTATTAGAGTTGGTGGTACCTTCAATTATGGGTTTGTCTCCAACTGTTTCTGAGGCTATTCAGTTTTATGCATGTACTTGATGTAGATGCCTACAAGGACCTTAGGGCCCCATTACTACTGTACTGAATGGTAATATGTTGTTAAGTTAATATGTTATTTATATTTTGTTAATAAAAGGCTCCTATGGACATTAAACTCCAACTTTTGTTATGTGTGGTTACTTAGCTAATAGTAAATGGTGGAGTCATGGGCAGGCAATGTTGGTGTCAAAGAATCTTTTATACCCTAATCACATCTTTTAATTACTGCCCCACCTTCCCAGATCTCTAGTCACATACTTACCTTCTTCCCTGTTCCAACAGTCTTCACAATGTGGCCCTGCCTAACAGTTTTTCTAAGAAAACATCCTTGCTGGGTCCTTTTACTGTACATGTGCGCCACAGCTCTGTTCATTCTCTTTTAGATCTGTTGTGGCCAGACAACTCATGGGGCCCCCAGGCAATAGGGGATCATGGGGCCCCTGTGTCCTTGCCCAAACTCAATAAGCCTATGAAAAAGGTACCAGGGGCATCTCATGGGGCCCCCTACTGACCCCAGGCCCTCGGGAAGTGCCGGAGTTTCCAAATGGTCAGTCCGCCCCAGGTTGTGGCTACTGCTTCCACCAAATCTATTACCGCTAGATATAAAAAGCATGTTCCCATGGTGCTTTCATCTAAGACTATCTAAAAATGTATTTTAGTTGAAATAAATTAGATTGGCTGCTGCTGCATTTAAATAATAACTCTGCTTTTGTTGCAAAAAAACCCAAAACATTCCCCTCTGGTAATCAGTGTACATTGCAAGGATTTTAACAAACTTTGTAACAGATTCCTACCTGTTTCTCCCCTGAAGAAATAGCTATTTGTTCAGTCATGTCTTTTGCATACTGATTCTAAATGGGAGGGTCTGGTTCATTATAATCACCTGTGCACTCTCAGTGTTCTGATGAGAAATGTTTCAGGGTCTGCACCCCTTTAGGAGTAATTAACCCTTAGGGAGTATCTCACCAAAAGCGACCAGAGGTTGCTTAAAATTTGTCTTGTATCTTATTGCAGACGAAAAATCAGTATGCCAATCACACAAGCAGGAAATTACATTTTTGGAGACATTCTGTACACCATCAGTGTACTGAATGCATCCAGGTAGCCATTGCATTGAATTTTACAGGAAATGACAGCAGCTGAAGATTGAAAAGGAAAGATAATTTTTAATAACATTAAGGTGTTACTAAACCCAGGACCCTGCATTCACTTTATCTGGTCTCCCACAGTACACAGAAGAATGCAATTATTTTAGCAAATATAAACTGCTAAAAGCGTTTCTCATCAGCAGTCTTGTGACTTTTATCAGTGTCCGGCTGAGCACTATTTAATCTTATAGGAAGAGTTTTCATGCTCCTCTGAGTGTTCTATGAGGCTGCATGACCCCTGACCCTCTGTCACCAATTGGCCCTCACATGCAACCCCCCCAACAAAAAAAAAAACTCTCTGGCAATACACACCAAACTGAGCATATTCAGATTGTCTCCTAAGTCTCTGTACTATTATCATTTGGATTGGTGACAACAGAAGAAGGGGAGGATCAGAGAAGACAGGATCAAACAGCCTTTTTACACAATATGGAGTATTACCCCTTAGGTTCCAGAGTGAGTATAACAAGCATGCTTTACTGCATATACAGACTGATTTTACTCTTGTGGGTTTAGTAACACTTTAAATTACAATTTTGGTTGCGTAGCAATTGTATATGCTAATATTACTTTTCTTTATTTGGTAGTACATATCCAGAATATGTAATCTCAGAATATTGTGTTGCTGATGTTGTCCGTGAACTCATACTGTTCTGTAACACCACATACAGCTTCAAGGCATCTTTCAAGCATGTAAAGCCGCCCAAAAACTGGTAGAATTTCATGTGAAAACGATGATTTTTGAAACTTGTGTTTGATTTTCTAATGGATAATAGGGACAAAGCTTGTTTTTGACCATATGATTCAGAAAATGCCAAGGCTCAGTGTAGAAAATTGTCGCCTGAATGAACAAAATTATAACTCTTAATGTGGTCCTCATTCAGGAAAAAATCATTTGTGTTGTATTTGTAAAAGATCAAAAATGTACATTTTATACCTTGATGTGGCAATCAAATGAAAATTTGTTGCATTTCAATGAAAATGATTTGGTTCCCAAATGTCTCATTAATAGGAGGACCCTCTCTGCTTGGTATGGTATTTAAAAAACTTTTTTTTTTCCATTGGTACATACATGTCCCCCGTAGCAGTGCCCAGCTTCCTATGCTTAGCTTCCTAGGCCCAGCTTCCTATGCCCAGCTTCCCTTGCCTAGCTTTCTAGGCCCAGCTTCCTATGCCCAGCTTCCTTTACCTAGCTTCCTATGCTAAGCTCCTTTGCCTAGCTTCCTATGCTAAGCTCCTTTGCCTAGCTTCCTATGCTCAGCTTCCTATTCTCAGCTTCCTATGCTCAGCTTCCTCTGCCTAGCTTCCTATTCTCAGCTTCCTTTGCCTAGCTTCCTATGCTCAGCTTCCTATGCCCAGCTTCCTATGCTCAGCTTCCTATGCCTAGCTTCCTATGCTCAGCTTCCTTTGCCTAGCTTCCTATGCCCAGCTTACTATGTCCAGCTGCCTATGCCTAGCTTCCTATGCCCAGCTTCCTATGCCTAACTTCCTTTACCTAGCTTCCTATGCTCAGCTTCCTTTACCTAGCTTCCCATGCTCAGCTTCCTATGCCTAGCTTCCTATTCTCAGCTTCCTTTGCCTAGCTTCCTATGCCCAGCTTCCTATGCCAAGCTGCCTATGCCTAGCTTCCTATGCCCAGCTTCCTATGCCTAGCTTCCTATGCCTAGCTTCCAATGCCCAGCTTCCTTTGCCTAGCTTCCTATACCCAGCTTCCTATGCCCAGCTTCCTATGCCCAGCTGCCTATGCCTAGCTTCCTATGACCAGCTTCCTATGCCTAGCTTCCTTTGCGTAGCTTCCTATGCCCAGCTTCCTTTGCCTAGCTTCCTATTCCCAGCTTCCTATACCTAGCTTCCTATGCTCAGCTTCCTTTACCTAGCTTCCCATGCTCAGCTTCCCATGCCTAGCTTCCTATTCTCAGCTTCCTTTGCCTAGCTTCCTATGCCCAGCTTCCTATGCCAAGCTGCCTATGCCTAGCTTCCTATGCCCAGCTTCCTATGCCTAGCTTCCTATGCCTAGCTTCCAATGCCCAGCTTCCTTTGCCTAGCTTCCTATACCCAGCTTCCTATGCCCAGCTTCCTATGCCCAGCTGCCTATGCCTAGCTTCCTATGACCAGCTTCCTATGCCTAGCTTCCTTTGCGTAGCTTCCTATGCCCAGCTTCCTTTGCCTAGCTTCCTATTCCCAGCTTCCTATACCTAGCTTCCTATGCCCAGCTTCCTATGCCCAGCTTCCTATGCCTAGCTTCCTATGTCCAGCTTCCTATGCCCAGCATCCTGTGACCTTTTTTTTAACAATCCCTTTCCTGTTAGCCTTGAAAATGGCCAGAATTGATTATTGACTTTCACCCATCATAGACTTCACTTGGGTTGAATTCAAGTTCAGAATATTTGGAATTTTAGAATGTACCAAACCCCCAGTATATCGATCCTTGGCACATTTGCTAATCCCTACTAATTATACCCATTTCTCACAACTCAAATATTTCAGTTGAAGAAAAAGGCTGTAGCTTTTCTTAGCTGGTTAATTCACCTTTACCAAAAAAACTGTCTATGCAGGTAAGGGCACCTGTAGATAAAAAAACCTGTCCGAAATACTCCCAGATATGGCATCCTGTCCTGCCTTGTTGCTAGGACGTTGCTAAGACACTTCCAGCTGATTCAAACCCTGTCTCATACACTCCCTCTCCCTGTCACATTAGCTCTGAGCTCAGCAATGCTGAGACAGGGGAGATAGTGGACCAGACATGTGCGAGCGTCGGAGAGCTCACATCCGTGTGGGGGTGAGCAGTAACAGCTAGGAGTGTCTTGGCAACCTCCTAGCATCAAGGCAGGATGGGATAATTTCTGGGAGTTTTTCAATCAGGCTTTCGCAGGTACATAAATGACCTACACCTATAGCAACAACATTATTTAACTTTAGTAGGAGCTGCACAATTTGGTTTTATCTACAGACACCCTTTACTTGCATAGGCAGTTTTTTGGTAAAGGTGAATTAACTAATGACTACATATGTGTAGCCAGGTGACGGCTATATCATTATGCCTTTCAGGGACATTTACAGATTAGAGCAGCCTTTCTCAACTAGGGTGCCCAGGCACCCTTGGGTGCCTTGAGGTTTCTTCAGGGGTGCCTTGGCAAAATGTCTAAAACTTGCACAAAACGTGTATACAAGCCAGTGGGTGGAAGAAGCCTGCCTTTTTGTTACACAAAGCCACAGGTTTTCATTGTATGCCATTATGGCCTTCTAACCACCAGCATCCTGACAATCAATGACATCATCAGTTGATAAGGAGGATATCAGTTGCCTGCACAGCATCCTTGTTTGGCCCTCCCGTCCGTGCTGGGGTCACATTAGCTCAGTGATGGAGTGAAACTGAGGGAAACATTGGAATACTAGTCAGGACTAGTGTGAAAAAGTGTATTTGATTTGGAAGAATGAATCACCTCTAGCATTGGGTGTCCATGTATTGATGTTACTGCGTTGCATAAAACTATTAGAATCGTTTTTTACATTTTAGAATGGGGGGCCTCAAGACTGTCCATAATTTTAAAGGGTGCCTTGACTGAAAAAAGGTTTAGAAACACTGGATTAGATCATGAGTAATGCTTTACCCCTAGTGCCCAGCACTGGGACTGCTACATTACTTCCTCTTAGCATAGTGGATCAAGTTCTTCTGACAGCAGAGAATCTTGGGACCTGTAGTCCTTTAGCCAATACATCCTGTATTCCTGAGTGCTGATTGAGCTACAACTACCAGAGAGTGGGGAAACCAGAAGGTTGGTGGTAGAGCAGATATATTCTACAGCAAAGAACTGCCTCACACTTAGTGTGGGATTCAGAGCTGAACACAGGGGGACTGCCATTCTCCTCCAGAGACAAATTGTTGTCCCACTGCTTTGGGACTCTGTACACTGTTCAGCACAGTGATGATGCCAATCTCCACACCAGGTGATCATCAACTACTATGCATCGGAACAGTCACTGCCTGGTCTTCACCCAGACATCCCTGTACGCTGTGCTGACAGGCCGTCAGGTGGCAACTCTGCACATCCCTGCAAATAGTCCAGAGCCTGTGTAAGAACTCTATTCCTAGGAGGCTGTGCTGTTCATGGGAATGGTGAGCGGGCGGGTGACCTACCTCTTTCTGTCATCACTCTAGAGACACTGCATGCAAACATCTTTACACCTCAGCATCAGGAAAGCTTTGCGTTAAACAGTGCCACAGCCTGTTTAGTTTAATTGAATTACCAATATTCACTACTGTTTATGGGTCCCACCACTGCTAGCCGAAGACAATGGACACCACTATATCAGGAACTTTAAACATCACAGGACTCAAGTTGCAAACTCTAGTTAAAGTGATCTCTTCTCTTATAAGGCCATTATTATTCAAATTAGAAAGTATAAATTTACATAATTCTCTGTATCCACCATTGCTGCACCGGTGGCCTAGAGGCTGATGATAAGTCAACAAGCCTTTTCTGCCCCCTCTTGGTGCTGGTGTTGCAGTTTAACTGTATCATTTGCTAAATGTTGATAACTGAACAGGGGCAGACTGACATTTGGAAACTCGGGCACTGCCCAAGGGCCAGGGGTCAGTAGGGGGCCCCATGAGATGCCCCTGGTACCTTTTTCATAGGCTTTTTTGAGTTTGGGCAAGGACACAGGGGCCCCATGATCCCCTATTGCCTGGGGGCCCCATGAGTTGTCAGTCCGCCCCTGTAACTGAATATTCCTTTTTACCAGTGTTCTGCTTTTATGCCTAACTGGGGTTGTATATCCTAAACCTATTACTCCTGTAGCCTACTCCTTTGAACAAGACGAATATAGAGATGTTACTTAAGAATTGTGTCTCTTGCATTATCATCCTATACTGTTGATATATGTGTGAACCCAGAATGTCAGAGGCTTGCAAGGTCAGGGCAACCACTGGGGACAAGCATTATCAAGCAGCCCCTGTGGAGTTAGTACTACACATGTTAATGTCACCCAATATGCGCTACAGTATTTGTCGCAATGAATATGCCCGTATGCCATAGCCAGTGCTGTGTGCTTTTCTATCTGATCAGAAAACATTCTAAGTCACCAACCAGCTTTAATGAAACATCAGTGTTTTATTGCTTTCACATTGCATTTCAAACAAAGTTCATATGTAAAAACTTCCAAATGCTACATCAATTTAAAGGCAGATATTAATCCTTTGTCACAACAGTTCCTCTTTCTGCTCTGCAAATGTCTCCGACTCAAATTAAAGACAGTCTTGTCGATCGCTCATTCATGTGGGTCATCCACATTGCCTGTCACCTCTCGGCTACATAACAAGGCATTTGCATTTACAGATATAATTCTACCATCATAGAAGAACAGTCTGGCCATTTCAAAAGCCATTATAACATTTTAAAAAAAGAAACAAACATAATACTTAAGGTGGAAATCAAGGCATCAGAAAAATTCTATTTGTGAAACCCCTAGTACATGGCTTAAAACATTTATTTAGAAAAATAAATTGTGAAAGCACCATAAAAAGTCTTCTAAAATAAGGTAACATGATCCAGCTGCTTTTCTTTGTGTTTCAAAAGATGCAGTCTAGAAGAAGAGATTCCTGCAGAGGCTCTAGCTGGTACCATCAAGGTGGTCATGCAACCAGTGTTAGGAGTTAAGCTCTACAAAAATACAATAGGCACGACATAATGATATATTATGCAACCAATAAGGCACTATGAGTGAAGGGAGTGGTTCAAGGGTTCCAACATCATTTCACTCTCTGAGCCATGGAGGCTCTGGAATTGGCAGAATAACCGCTGTTTCATGATGGTGCATTGTTACAGCCCATAGGAATAGTTATACTGTCCAGGACCATTAAGTGTCTGATATATCTAGGAAGTTCAATGTAGGGTAAGTATTCATACCAATGAAATACAATTAATTGACTTCCACTTTCAAGCACCATTATAACTCCTCCAATCACACCTATGTAACTACTTCCCCTAGCTGCTAATGGTAAGTGTAGTATTCAAATATTATTGCAGTAGAATAGGGGTCTCCAAACTGCGGGCCGTATGTGGCCCTTTGCATGTCTTTATCAGGCCCTTGGGGCACTATTCCTTCCACTGAGACCAATGATTGGGCACTATTCCTTCCACGGACGCCAGTGGTGAGGCACTATTCCTCCCACTGAAACAAATTATGGGGCACAATTCCTCCCACTGATACCAATGATGGGACACTATTCTTTCCACTGAGACCAATAATGTAATTTTTTTTTAACTCCCAGTGATCATCATGCTTAGTTTACTCCTACGGATACCAGGGAGGTTTCTGCTCCCACTGGCCACAGTTTAGCCCACCTAAAGTTTGAAGGGCAGTAAAATGGTCCTTTGGTTAGAAAGTTTGGAGACCCCTGCAGTAGAATATAAAATGATGCTGAAAAAGGCATGTTAAATTAGGCAAGTTAAGCCCAGGCACATGTTTGCATTGATCATTAACTTTGTATACATGTATGCCATTACTCTCCTCCCCCATCAAGTCTATCAGGTATTCAAGTGCATCTTCAGATGAAAGATCAAGAACAGCAGGGTCACGGCAGAGCTCAAATATAGCACAACTCTCCTAGAGATTCCAGAGTACTGATATTGCTATAGCAATTGCTATTTTGACTGAGATGCTTGAGAAACTTAAAGTACTACTCAGAATCAGTAGTGGACTCTTCCTTGGCATACTGTATGTAGAACACAGTGGTCCACATTTAGGTATGCAAGTAAGGTATGTAAAGCTCAGATGAACTATAGGTATTGACACCAATACTGATCTGCTATGATATGAGTGTAACTTTGCTATATACTACAGGTGAGGTTGAGAACCCTCCAGGACATATCAATTGCCCACACACCACCCGTCTGACCAATACGAGACTATGCTACTAAAGAATGCAGTAGCTGAGCTGCTCTGGAGTCTACAGACTTTTCTAAGGGCTTGCATGCTAGAGTATTTTCTATGCATCTCTATTTAGTTTTGTTTAGTTTTCTTTGCCACTGGAGAAGGCCTTTTGTCCCCATGGTCATGCTTTTAGTGCTAACTATCTCATTTACACTGTTCCAATCATGAGTTCAAGCTGATGCCCATGTAGCTGTAAAATACACAAATTAATGGTGAATTATATTTATTAATACTCTGCTACAGTGTTACTGTGCTCACAAGGGAAATACTGATCTGAGGACAGAACAGAGCAAGAAGAAGAACTCAGCAGCCTACTGCCTCTCCTGCCGCCATTCAGTCACAGGTTAGGGGAGGGACAAGTAGGACAAGTGTTACTTATCTGCAGCACAGAAAATTAAGTCTGGTGGTACACTGGTGGTATTTGACAAGAACTCTCTTTACACTGAAGGTCAGTAAGAAAATGAAACCTAACCTAACATACAGCTAAAAAGGTCATGGCATCAACTCCGTCAAATCTATGTAGATACCATTAGGCAGGAGATCAATCCATCACTGCTCACGCAAGCAACTCTGCAACTTCTGGAGGAACCTTGTTGGTCTACACCGGGTGTCGGCAACCCGCGGCTCCGGAGCCGCATGCGGCTCTTTTTCACCTTTCCTGCGGCTCCGGAGCACACTGCCCACCAGGTGACAGGCAATAGGGTCGGCAAGCCGCGGCTCTTTTAATGCAGATCTTCTGTGTGCCGGGCGCCCGCTGGCAAACATTGGCTGTCAGGATGTAGGCGGGGCAGCCCGGATGTAGGCGGGGCAGCGTGACGAACTCCTCTCCTCTCACAGTCCGCCCTGAAGACCAGAACGGCGCGGGAACCCAGTGAGAGGAACGCGCGGAGCAAAGGTAAGTGAATTCACACAATATGGGGAATGAATTACTATGGGGGATGAATTACTATAGGGGGGATGAATTACTATATGGGGGATGAATTACTATATGGGGGATGAATTACTATAAGGGGGATGAATTACTATAGGGGGGATGAATTACTACGGGGGATGAATTACTACGGGGGATGAATTACTATATGGGGGATGAATTACTATAGGGGGGATGAATTACTATAGGGGGGATGAATTACTATGGGGGATGAATTACTATATGGGGGATGAATTACTATAGGGGGGATGAATTACTATGGGGGATGAATTACTATGGGGGATGAATTACTATATGGGGGATGAATTACTATATGGGGGATGTATTTTCAGTTTTAAAAATGTTTCTCTCAAAATAAATTTCAATCGTGGTTTTGGCGAGATTTGGCTCAGTCGAAAAAAAAGGTTGCCCACCACTGACCTGAGGCTATGATTGTGATTATGACGATACACTGTGGCCCTGATTAACCCTTTGCTTACTGGGCCCTTAAACCCCCTTCATGACCAGAGCGTTTTTTGCAATATATGCAGTGTCGGATTTGTTTTAAATGTTGCAATGGTTTTGCGGCTCCCAGTCTTTTTTTCCCTCTCGGAAACGGGTCCAAGTGGCTCTTTATGTCTTAAAGGTTGCAGACCCCTGGTCTACACTATCAAAAGTTGCAGTAATTATGAGGAGTTAAGGCTAAGCCAAGATATGCTCCTGCCTGCCTGCCTGGTTAAATTAACCAAAAAAAAGAACAGGACTGCAAAATTGTCCTGGTTCTCCAACAAGCCTGTAGCAAGATCACTTCATTGCATCAGCAGCCTGGAAGTCCCATACTGGCCAAACTTGACATTAGCAACATCCAGAACCCAAGTTCTATGTATACCGATGGAGCTGCCTAATAATTATATGTTCGAATCTGGAGGACTCTTCATTAGAAATAATTTAGATCAGTGGAGGACTCTTCATTAGAAATAATTTAGATCAGTGGTCTCCAAACTTTCTAAACAAAGGGCCAGTTCACTGTTTTTCAGACTTTAGAGGGGCTGGACTGTGGGCAGTAGGTATCAGTGGGAAAAATAGTGCCCCATTGTTGATATCAGTGGAAGGAATAGCATCCCATCATTGGTATCTTTGGGAGGAATAGTGCCCCACCACTTTTGTCAGTGATAGGAATGGTGCCCCATCATTGGTGTCAGCTGTGGGTGGAATAGTGCTCCAAGGGCTGGTTAGAGGCAAGCAAAGGGCCACATCTGGCCCCTGTGCTGAAGTTTGGAGATGATTAGTTTAGATCAAGCAGTTTGCTGCCAGTTTACAGTTTAAAGCCACTTACTGCTGTATTTGCTTTCCATATCTTGAACAAAGAGGCATTTAACTGTAGTAGTCCAGTGTTGCCTTGGAAATACATAATGTTTCTAAGTGATTCAAACTTGTCTGCATGCTTCAGTTACTGGATCATTAGAAATAGCACAACACTCTGTTAAGCACTATGCTTTTACAATTGTACACACATGAAAGGAAGAAAAATCAGGGGAGCTGTGTGTGGCCACTCTTTATACAATATGCCATAGTTATCAGTAGGGCAAACAAAGGCAAAGCATGGCACCCACTGACTCCCAGTGATCTTATAGTAAACCTGCAATAAGAGATTATGGACTAAACATAGCAACAAACGGGGCGCTAGATTCAGATTTTTTTTTAGGGGTCACTGAAAATGTCATTGGGCACACTGGCTCTAGTTCAGAAACACTCCACAAAACTGGGGCACCTCTCAGGAACAGGGAAGGAACCAATAGTTGAGAATCTACACACATACAATCCAATGAGAGCGCCAACAAAATGTCCATGAGTCCAAGTTTTTTAATGATAAAATTGATTCATGGCAGAAAAAGCCAACGCGGGTGCCAAACACACTACCCTTTCATTGTGGAGTTTTGACTGTGCTGAAACAGACTTAGGTAAGCAGATACCAAACAGATCTGCGCTCTGATTTACTGCTTGAAACATCTTCAGGAGGACAGGTTAAGCCACTGTTAGTGAATGCAGCAAAGCCTTGGATAGTTTTCAAGCCAGTGGGTCAGCATAACAGCCAGGGAGCAACAACAACAACAACATGATCATCAGCCTTTCCAAACTGGTTTACTTTAAGAGACAAGCGCAGACAACACATTATTTTGTGTGTTTGCTTAGGAGAACGGCATATTGATATATTGGCAGTATTCCCAGATCCTGAAATGGGGACAAATAGATAACAGGTTATATTTACAGATCTCAACAGCTCTGCCATTACAAGCAATAGAAATGTTTGTGTTTTAAACATTTTAGCATTTTGGTTTTCTTCTTTTACAGCTATATCATGCATACAGCGTGGTCTATGTTTAGAGAGAAAATTAGAAATTCAAATCTATGTCAATGTGTCTTTGGTATACAGTATAAAGTACATTGTCTTTTTACTTTTTATTAAGCTTTTTATTTCCTAACCTGTGCTAAAACATAAAAGATAGAATCTGAAATACTATAAGCAACTCAAACAACTTTATAAAATGAAGTACGACTCAAGTATATAACGGTATGTTTTATAAAACCATAACATTTAGTACATTTAATATTCCTTATTTTAAAGTATCTTTCATCTTTTTTTTATTTTAATACTGATAAGGGATATCAGCATAGGAACAAAAAAGGGGGAGGGGCATTGCTCAATGCCACCAATCAGGTTTCATCTCTCAAAGAAAGCAAGGAATGTGAGTGATTTCTGTGGAAAACAGCTCCGCTTTTATTGTAATTTGCATATATAAGTGCAAATAGTGAGATGTGAAAAAATACTATAGTTAAAGTAAATGATCAATAATTACATTTTAGAGCAAATATCAGATTTTAGAGACTGAATGTTACAGCAGAATTACGGATTTCGTAAGGGCTTATCCAGTAAAAAAGTGCAAAGTGCAGTGGCAATGTACATAGTGCAGTAACCCATCTGAGCCAAACAGATCTATATGTTTACTAATTTGACTGCAATAATTTGAGATCTCTGAGCTGCTATGGGTTAAATAGGTCTGCATTTTTCAAACACAAACGTGAACAAGACCTTCAAATATTAAAGTCAGTGGGTTAGCATGTCAGCAAGGCTGCTAATAGCTTCAAAGGGAAAGGTCAGCAATGGTGGCCTTCTTTTTTCTCTCACAACAGGATTCCTTAAAGTGCAACGTTTCATTTTTGTGCTAGACCAACATATACTATACAGAGGATTAGAACTAATCCTGGAAAAATACATTTAAAGTGTATGTAAATCCAATTTTTTTTTTTTCCAATGGGTAAACCTGTTATTGTGACAATTGTCCAAAAAAGGGAATATCTCTTCATTACAGAGAAATCTCCTCTAACTTCCTTGCTTCATTGTCTCTACAACAGGAAGTGAACAGAAATCTTCCCGACCAGACACAGATGGTAAACCAGTCATGAGAGGAATACAGAGATTGCCTTTCCAAACCTTCGTAGCCTAGTTTCTTGGTTGTCATGCTGTTATTCTGGCTTTATTATGTTCTGAGTCACTTACCAATAATAAGTATGCAGGTCATGAAATTCAGAGAAAAGACCCATTGGTAAATGGGTCATCATCACAACCAGGCAACTAGAATTTTCAGAAAGAGGTCAACAATGTTAGACTCCAAGGTCCTTCTGTGAATGGTTTCCTTTAACATGCCTATGAAGCCAAAACTTTTTTTTAGCTTTGGGTAGTATGGAATGTTTGTGCCCCAACTGTGGAGATTTCCTTTATCTTCCCTCAAATCGTGGAAGTGGGTGAAAATCTCATCTAAATTAGGGGAAATCCCTTCAAAGCCAGTTGTCACCAGAACAAGTGTTCCCATTGGAAGATGTCCACTCACCTCCTTTTACTGTAAACTTATGAAACCTCCTATCAATCTCTGTTCTGGTAAGACTGTTCAACATGACAAATTGGAAAGAATACTTTCAGTAATAAATAACCAACAATGATGCAACAAATTTTGGTTTTAGACTTACTGTAAGGTACATTGCACTTTTTGCACTGAGTTACTGAATAGGCCCAATGGTCTCTGGAGTCCACTAATCACCTCAAACGTGACATTGACCCTTCACTATGAAAGCCAACATGTGCTTAGTTGTCGTGCATTAAGTCGATTTTTGCTATCCCCACTAAAAAATCAGCAACTTGCAAGGCAAAGTAAATGAATTACAACAGTGATGTTCTTACTGATTGTACTTTTATTAGAAGAGTCAGATCAGTGAATAATTCTTATGTTCATTATGGGCTAAGCTGGCCATAGACGAAGCGAGTTTCTTTCCTGCAACCACGGGTGGCAGGAGAGAAAAGCGCTCCGTTCCCCCATCAACACAATCAGTGTTGATGGAGGAGTCTCTCCCAAGGAGCCATTGTATTCTCCTGGTGGGGGGGAGGCTGGGGGATCCTGCTCCACCAGGAAAACACAATGATTACTGCTAGCTGCTATAATAGCCTCTAGCAATAGTTACATGTAAACCTGGCAGGCTATTTGTACCCAAGTCAATCAATTGATCAACTTGGGTACATTCAGACTGCCCATACATGGTTCGAATCTGCTGAACCAGCCAAGATTCAAACCGTCAATGGACGGCTTTAGTGCCCTTTACAGACTGTGTTCTGATGTTTTAAAGATAACCTGTATTGAGGAAGTATGGAAGCTGCCACTGGTAATCTCATCTTCTTAAAAATACTAGTTCCTTTTCTGTCATGCTAATCCAGCAGCTTCAGTACTTTCTGAGTTACGGATTAGCAACAAATGTAGGTATTTGAGTTCTGACCTCACTCTTACTTTTATGACTTGCATGCATGTTCCATGTCAGTGTCTCAAGGTACTGAAGCCAGAGGCACCTATGACATCTAGCATTTTTAGAAGATGACCAAAGGATGGCAGCCTCCACATTTCTTTAAGTACATATTTCCTTTAATGGTCCTTTCCAGCCAGGGAGTCTTCCATAAAAAAAACACATTCCACATCTCTCTAACTTTTTCTAAAATGAGATAAACGTCATAAATACTTACCTGACTCACTGTAACATATTGGGTTCAGAGTCTTCTCTATTCCATACAGCATAGTGGGAAGGTTCTTCTTTAGGTATCCCCATCGCTACGTGGGTGACATGGACAATGCCCATTGGCTGTCCATTGGCAGGGATTTTACAGGCTCCAGAAGACTGGAGTAGTGAGATGTCATCCTGAGGAGGGTCAGCAACAAGGCTCAGTTGGTGGTAGGCCCAGACTACAGAAATTGATCATCAGTCTCCAATAGCAGAAGAGGGACTGTGGAGGGACACGTGACAGCAAAGTCAAATAAGCAAGAGTTGTTTGGAGGGCTGGGCATTTTTTAAAAAGTAGATGGTAGGTATTGATGCAGGTTTTTAAAAATGTTTTGCTTGGAGATGGTCAAATAACCCCAGCTTTCTAAATTCATATCCCATCTTCAGCTTTCATTATATAATTCTACTGCTCCATTTATAATGTTCTTCTCCTTAAACTGCTACTAAAAAATTCCTACAATGCAAGTCTTGAAACACAAAGGACTTTTCATCAGCTAAAGGCCTCCAATGATGTTACAAATGCTAAATCTATACAGTTTTTTTTAAAGTATCAATTAAAAGGCAGACAATGTTTTTTGTCCTTTTAAGCACTGTAAAATATTTAGCAGAATGCACGCCATCCTGGCTAACATGGTATATTACTAATGATTAAGCTGCTCCACAAACCCTCAGCTAAAACTTGTAAATCCCCAACTAAAGCTGGCCATAAGTGAACTCTTCTTCTGCCAAGTTCCTCTGCTAAGGGCCATCACTAGAATTACGGGGCCCCATACAGCTTGCCTGACTGAGCCCCCCCCCCTCAACTTGACAGCCCAGCCTTTAAATGCCTTACTGTGTTCATGCAGTAACTCCGCCAGCCACAGCTCCCAGCAATGCAGTCCCTGTACAACAAAGCTCGGATAAGGAGAGGTAGAAGCAGCATCAGTTGTGCTGTAGTGCAAAGAGTATTTTGATAGGGTATACACAGACTAACAAAGAGATGAGATTATTATTCTGCTGCTTCTCCTTTCACTGTCTAGTCACAGGCTGGGGGTGGAATAAGACCTCTGGGTGTTACTGAATAGCAGAATGAGAAAAAATAGGCCTCCTGTCCTGACAGACAAGATTGTGTTTTGTGATTGGACTGTGTTAATATTTTGGACTACAGAACACTTCCTCCTTTCCTCATCTCTTAACATAGAGGGTGGGTGTTCTGTAATTCACATTGGTGACCTGGAAGTTCCACTGAATTGCAGGCACAGTGCTCTGCATTCTGCATGGATCAATGGATATTTTTTTGCACTTGTCAAACCTTTATATTATACACATTCAATAGTATGTTTGACACACCGAAAGGGTGCAAGTAAAAGAAGTTCAACATTCGGGTCTACAAACTCTTTAAAGATAAACCCTAATAAATGTAAGAACCTTTAAATCCAGTAATGTATAAATAAAAACAGCATTAAATGTATTCTTCCATAGAAGTAGTATGAGTACCTAAATATCACTTGATTTCAGACTCCTGTAATTCCCTGCGCAGCAGCACCTGGGAGGTTTAGGGCCAGTAGCTGAGTCAATCAAAGCACTACTGTCTACAGAGGTAATACATAAAGGAGGGGAAAGCAGAGTGATAACCTTATTGCCCTTTCACTGTCCAACTAGGGGTGGACTGACAACTCATGGGGCCCCTGGGCAATAGGGGATCATGGGGCCCCTGTGTCCTTGCCCCAACTCAAAAAAGCCTATGAAAAAGTTACCAGGGGCATCTCATGGGGCCCCCTACTGACCCCGGGCCCTCAGGCAGTGCCCGAGTTTCCAAATGGTCAGTCCGCCCCTGTGTCCAACCAAACATTGGGTTGGGTCTTGAACCAAGGTGTATTGTGTAGTCTTCCAGGACCAGGTTGTGCTGGATCTCAAGCAAGGTTCTACAAATGCAGCTTCAGATGAGATCAGGCATGTTTCACATGCTGCTCCAGATGGGATCCAGCATCATATTCCTCAATCACATCTCAGATGCTGGCTCAGCTCATTTCCACTGAAGCAATCAATTGTACCAGCAACAGGAATGCCACACACCAAGATGCAAAATAATATTCTTCCAATATTAAAAAAGCCAACAGGTTGTTATCTGACATATTGTGCACTAGGCATAGCACTTTCTCAAAGAATCTGAGAAACCGCTGTGCCTAGCACAAAATATGTGAGAGGAGAACCACAGAACCTGTTTCTGCTGGCTATTTTAATAAAGGAAGAATATTATTTTGTTGTATGTGACATTCTCTACAAAGTTACAAATGCTTTGCCAGGTAAAACAGCTTACCCACAGTATGTATATTTAGATGTATATCTGGTGTTCAGCTTTAACAAATAAGTACTTAGTTTTCGGATGTTTAGCATTTTTTTTATGTAGAGAAGATCATTTTTATATATTTCACCCTATCAGACAAAATACATGCCTATTTGTGGCCAGCATAATACTTGCTCTTACTTAACTTATAAGAGTGCTACTTTCTGCACACACTTAAGTCCTAAGAATAGCTTAATCTTGACCTGCTAAGTCCTACAGCTATTAAATAAAAGAAACGTGTAAGCACTAAATCCCCTAACCTTCCACGTCTCCACAGTTATATTTATAAGTCACTTCCTTCCAAAGCGGCAGTCTGTAGTTTGATTAAGAACTTCTTAGGCTTCTCAGCAAGGTAAGGAATTAAAGTACAGCTCTACATTTGTGGAAAATTGAATACTAAAGGCAGGAGAGGAAAAAAAATAAATCAACTTTTTAAGTAGTGCTTATTAACCATCGTGTTCCCTTAAACGTATGTAGAATCTTGAAGTATCCACTACTGGTTGACTTAAGGTCGCAATGAATTCTGTGTAGGTAGGCCAACTACAATTAGTAGAAGAAGGTCATAGTTCCACCATAACTATTGACAAAATGATACAGTTCTCATTTGATTCAGTGGATACTTACAGAACCTGTACAAGTATATAAAAAAATGTAATAAGCATTGTTTATAAAGTTGATGATGTACTACCATAGAATATCAAATTTGCCAGGAAAGTGGAGACATTCTTTAAGCTTCTCTTGCAGTCGCTAATAGGTTCATTATTGTAAAAAGTTCCAAGTCCCTGTAGAGCTGAATGTCTTTGTTAGGATGCCGGTTTTCAAGTGGAACGATGCTTGATCCTTTATTTTCTGATGAGCTCAGATGCCAACTGACAGTCTGGGTCGTTCAGAGGGTCATAGGCCGAGCTTAGCTTGACACCAGTTTTACGTTCGACGCACCAGCATTTTCCACGCTGTCCGTCCAGAGCTGGATGGCACTGTAAAAAGTGGATGAAAGGCATTTTAATGTAAACAGCAGCAGAAATATCCATGAAAGGCCCAACGTCACCCAAAGCCCAATGTCACTCTTATAGTCACTTTTATATAAAATGCTCAAATTGGCAACAGGTACATGGGGGCAGAATTACAAACTAAACCTGAAGAAAATAAAAATACAATGGTAGTCAAGCCAATGCCGTCTTATGCACCCTAATGCTGGCCTGTTACAGGACCCCAATATTACTCCCTTTTCCAGACAGCACCTCACACATACCCCTCTTTTAACCAACCATACTTCACTTGTTAACAATACAGCTTCTGCTTGGAAATGCCTTTAGATACACTTTATTCTCAGTTAAAAATGTGAGTTTTTTTACCCTTCTCTATAATAATCTGTGCTGGCAGAGCTGAGTAGTAGCCACACCTCTCAGCACAAACTTCCTTGCTCAGACATGTAAAGAAAGGTAGGGGTGTGTCTAACCGACATTGCGGTAATTACTGAGTGTACTGGTGCCTGCAAAACTGCACAATTATACTAAAGTGGAATTAAACCCTCCCATCACTTACAGCTGTAGCACCCTCCTAGCATAGGTTGCTAGAGAGCTTCAGGTAAATTTAGCTTGCTAGCTCCTCTGTAATCATTGGAGCAGTGAGTGTTTATTTTTAGCTATTCTGGTTCTCACTGGCTGTAGGCCCAACTGCTTCCCACTGCCTTCTAGTGGATTCTAGAGGCAGACCCTGGGTTTAAATATTCATGTGGTCTCAGCCAATCCTCAAGGGAGAAGTTGTTCAGTAGGTGGCTGAGAAGTGCATAAATGGTATAGGGCTTGGAGCAACAGGGTTCTTCTTGTCCAGGAGGAGAAGACTCCAGTCTGAAGGGAAGTCTGCAGGAGTTCATCGAGGTCCCTGCTCAGTGGGAGCTGGGGAGCCTACTTTCTGAGATGAGCTGGAGCCAAATCAAAAGGGGTTCACTGAGGATCTGGCTTGGGAGTTCACAGGAGAAGTGTCAGGCCGATATTGGATGGAGACATTCAAGTATATGGGGACATTGGTGTCCTTTTATCATGTAAATGACCGCTGCTCAGTTCTCTGGCATTCTCGTAGAACACAGTTCTCCTGTGAATGCCTTTTTATGAAGCGGTGTAGATCAATTCTCCAAATGAAGGGAGAAGCAATCTACAAACGCTGGAAATTGACTGCTTTTACTTTAATCACTCGAGATTACAGTAAGAGATCAGTCAAACACCGTTTACTAAGCAGCGGTAAATTATCGATGCTTCGTTTGTGGTTCCTCCGATTCTCCAGCTCTGAGCTGGAGAATCTGGAGGGAGAACACAGATCGCCAGTGAAGGGCTAATATCACTTCTTCATATACTGGCCATCTGTGTGCTGAGATGATCGGCGGAGAACATGTTCTCCGCTGATCATCTATGCTTCCTAAACCACTAATGATCGGAGATCAGCAACGATCCTCAGGATCTGGGCTGATCTCTGTTTCATAAAAGCACACCATTGTGTGTACAGGCCTGAGTGAAGGATCCTAGTGACTGTTTGCTGCTTTAACCCTTTGAGCATCTACTCCAGTGTTGCTGAATTGGGACATTTCCTGT